>NC_080423.1:75192924-75537924 GCF_029873635.1 Malania oleifera
GATGAAACTCGTAAGTCCTCAAAACGAAGATCCAATCTGTTATAATTGTAGAGGTTTTCCCCCTGATCCACATAGTAACGTTAGATCGTGGATTCGGGTGACGAATAGCGAAGGATCGAAGAGAGAGAGAGAGAGAGAGAGAGAGAGAGAGAGAGAGAGAGAGAGAGAGTTTTAAGTTTCTTAAGCCTTGAGCAATCAAAAATGATATTTTTAGACCCCTTGACCTTGTCAAACTCATTGACGAATGATGCCTCCGTCAACGAGCCACAGAAGGCTCTTCATCGACAAACCTCTTTCCTTCATCAACGAACCCTTGTCTGATATTTTTCCTGTTGGTCGAGATCTCTTCATCGCCGAGGCTTTAAATTTCAGCAACGAACCATAGAAGGGCCTTCATCGATGAGAACCTTGACTTTGTCAACGAAACTTCCTAAAATTACCTTTTTACCCTTTTCTTATTTTACGAGTTCGAATCTCTACAATCTCCCCTGCTTATAAAAATTTCGCCCTCAAAATTTATTAACCGTTTCTAAGCATAACCTTATCTTATAACTCAGTTCTACAAAAGAGTCGACAGCCACCCACATAGTGGCTCTGGCCCAAGTTTATTACATAACCTCACATATGGAGGAGGAATACTGTGGTTATAATGTGATGCTTCGGGAGATTACAATACATATACAAAACTCTCCCAAAACCATATATAAAATAACCTAAACCACCTATTCCACTTACCTTTCTAACTCTAACTATCTCTAAATAACTGAGGGTACTTCTGGTGTATCTCTGACTCTAATGCCCACATAGCTTCCTCCACTGCATGGTTACACCATAGTACCTTCACTACCATAGTACCTTCACTAACGGTATCTCCTTAGTCCATAACTGCTGCACCTTTTGATCTAATATCTATACCAGAACCTCTTCGTATGCTAATGCATCACTGATCTCTAGAGGCTCGTAACTCAGCATGTGCAAAGGATTTGGCACATACTTCCTCAGCACTGACATGTGAAACACGTCGTGAACTCTGGATAGTGCTGGGAGTAATGCCACTCGATAAGCAACAGGACCTACCCTTTCTAGGATCTCGAATGGCCTAATGTACCTAGGGCTTAGTTTCCCTTTCTTCCAAACCTCATTACTCCTTTCATCATAGCAATATTCAGGAATACCATATCTCATACCTCAAACTCTAACTCTCGTCAGTGAGTATCTACATAACTCTTCTGCTGACTCTGAGCTGCCCTGATTCTCTCTCTAATCAGCTCGACCTTTGCAGAGGCCTACTGAATCAATTCCGGTCCTAGTATCTGCCACTCGCCTACTTGATCCCAGTACAATGGAGATTGAAACTGACATCCATGCAATGCCTCATATGGCACCATCTCTATACTGACCTAGTAGTTGTTATTATATGCAAACTCCACAAGTGGTAAATACCATACCCAACTATCCCCAAAATCTAGTACGCATGCCCGCAGCATATCTTCTAACTTCTGAATAGTCCTCTTGGATTGTCCATCCATCTGCGGGTGAAATGATGTACTGAATGTGAGTTTCGATCCCAAGGCATCCTGTAGACTCTTCTAGAATCAAGAAGCAAAGTGTGGGTCTCGATCTCAAATGATAGAAACCTAGATACCATGGAGTCATACAATCTTCTGCACATATAGCTCTATCAACCTATTCAGAGAATAGTTAACTCTGATTGGAATGAAATGTGCAGTCTTTGTTAGCCGATCAACTACAACCCATATAGTGTTCTACCCATGCACCGCCGTAGGTAACCCCAATACGAAATCCATCGAGATATGCTCCCATTTCCACTTGGGAATGTCAAGTGGCTGAAGGGGTCCTGCTGGCCTCTGATGCTCTGCCTTGACCTGTTGACATGTCAGGCACTGCTCTACAAAATGGGCAATCTCTTTTTTCATGTTTGACCACCAGAAAGATTCCTTTAGGTTTTGGTACATCTTCGTACTTCCCAAATGTACGGTGTAGAGCGAACGGCGTGCCTCCTCTAGAATGACCCATTTAATCTCGGCATCATTCTGTACACAAACCCTACTATGGAATCTCAATATCCCATCATCAAAGATATTGAAATCCAGCTTTGAACCACTCTGTACCCCTTCCATAACTTCTACTAGCTCTTTGTCCTCATTCTGAGCTGTTCTGATCCTCTCTTGTAAGGCCGGTTGTACCACCAAGCTAGCAAGAAGAGCCTGGTGATTTCCTTCCACAACCTCTAAGCCTAACCTTTCTAGGTCCATACAGATCTAATTCTGAACTCCCACTGCTGAGATTAATGCATCAACAGACTTCCGACTCAGAGCATCAGCTATCACATTTGTTTTTCCTAGATGATAGCTAATGGTACAGTCATAGTCCTTTATCAACTCAAGCCATCTACTCTACCTTATATTCAACTCCTTCTGGGTAAAAATGTACTTAAGACTTTTGTGGTCGATAAAAATCTCGCACTTTTTACCGTACAGGTAGTGCCTCCATATTTTCAATACAAACACTACTACTATTAATTCCATATCATGTGTCAGGTAGTTCTTCTTGTACTCCTTGAATTGACGAGAAGCATAAGCAATCACCCTTCCCTACTGCATTAGAACACACCCGAGACCTTTCTTAGAGGCATCACTGAAGATAACAAATCCACAATCCCCAGATGGAATAGTCAACACTAGAACAGAAACCAACCGCTGTTTCAGCTCCTGGAAACTCAACTCATGCTCATCAATCCAATCATACTTCACATTCTTCCTTGTGAGTCACATCAATGGACTTGCTAAACTGGAGAACCCTTCTACGAATCGTCGGTAGTATTCTGCAAGACTCAAAAAACTTCTGACCTCCTAAACATTCTTGACCTAGGCTAGTCCACTACTGTAACGACCTGCCTATTTAACATAATTTTATTCTATAAAATTTAATATAATAATCCTAATATCCTATCTAGTAGATAAAACATTATCAACTTGGACCCATGGGTTCCAGGGATATACCTGAGATACAACTCTGATACCTAAGCAGCGGAAAACATTAAATCATATTCATATCAAATCATCCAACCAACACAATACCAGAGTTTTACTAAATCTGTTATACACATATACACATCCAAAAAAGATTAAAAAGATAAATTCAAGATCATAATCCAAAAACCATGTGACCCTAGCTCAGAAACTCACCCTCCCACCGAGGTGGTATAAACTGCCTCTATTGACGTGGAGCTCAGTCCACCTGTCTAGCTGGATTCCCTTAAATGTTTATATAGCTGGAGTGAGACACCTCTTAGTAAGGGAAATAAACTAACACCAGTGTGTGGCAACATGAGTATTTTCATGTTATACATAATATTAGTACATAAATCGTATTTGGTAAAAACTGTTGATATCGTATCTAAATAAAACATGATACCTCATAACATGATATAATGTTTAAAATTACTATACATGAAAATTATCTTATATAAATGTACAATACATGAATAACACCTAGGATGGATAGCTAGCTGATGTCATGTATTACCCCCACATGACGGGGTTGTGTGGCCCAAAGGCGAGACCTAGCAATGGCTGGCTAACCACGCTTGATCAAACATGAGTCTGTAAGTATGATGGGCCTGCTCTACCTGGTCCAGACTACCAAGGGAGCGCCTGCACTACCATGAAGCCACATAAACTGTCATCTCCCACACTCTACATAAGATGTGTGGTAACACTATCATGAACTTGTACTTGAACTTGAACTTGTAGCTACGGTGTCGTGCATCGTGAAAACTAAACTAAACCATAAGGGTTCTGATAATGTATATTACATTTCATATACTGATACATAACTGTTTCATAATCATAATAATATCTGACATGTTAATATTTCATGAAATCTTGCATATCATTCATAATAACAACATCTGAGCCAATATCAATCATGACATCTGCGCCAGCATATCATAACATGGAAATCACGGCATCTGCACCGGCATATCATAACGTACTGAATATGAAATTCTTGTACTGTTTATTATAATATTCATAAAATCATAGTTCCTGAACTGTTTTCATGGTTTTCCTGAAAATTGAGAAAAACATGCTTATTCTGGGAAAAACATAATATTTTGATATAATATAATTTCATGAAAATTATACTCATGCCACAAAAATATGAATAATATTTTTCTAGCATAAAATCTGATTTGAAATCATATTTCTTGATAAATAACATTAAATCCATTTTCTTGTTCAACTGCAGTATTCCCAAACACTGTGCTAATACATATATAATTTTTGAAAATAAATGTTGTAATATAGTAAATAATTTCATGAAAAATACTAACATAGTTTATCCCGTAGTTTATCCCTTACCTGGCTTATGGAAAAAACCTTCAAATTACTCCAAAATTACACCCATGGTGTTCCCAGCTCATCACCCTGAAATGTACATTTCCCCCAACAAAACTCTAGTATAAACTCATCTAATACCTTTCCTCACCCCAAAAAATACCAAATACCTTAATAAATATTAAAATAACTAACTTACCCAAATTTTGGGATGGTTCCCAAGTTGGCCTAACCAGCGATCTAGTCCTGCAAATATAAAGAGAAACTTCTCAGGAGTAGCATGGCGGCTTCGGATTGTTGAACCGGTGTGAAATGAGGCTAGAATTGAAGAGAGAAGGCAAGAGAGTCGTAGGAGAGAGAGAGAGAGAGAGAGAGAGAGAGAGAGAGAGAGAGAGAGAGAGAGAGAGGGTTTCTGAAAGTTTTTTGTAGAAAAAATGAGTCTTGACCTTATATAGAAAGCTTGCCCATGTGGCCTCGTCGACGAGATATGTCACCTCGTTGACGAGTCAATGTAAGGAGCTTGTCGATGAACACCTTCTCCTCATCAACGAGTTTTAGGTTCTGGAAATCATTCTCTCGATAATCTTTTGTCGACGAGATGCACGTCCCCATCAACGAGCCCAAGAGCCCTACTCATTGATGAACACTTCTTCACTCGTCGATAAAACCCAGCTAAAATCCCTTTTTGAAAAATTCTTTTCTTTCATTTCTTTTATTATTTAATTACTATAATTCTTCGAGTCTCTACATCCTTCCCTCTTTATAAAAATTTCATCCTCGAAATTTACTATATGTATTAACACCATCCTTTAAAGAAAATGAGCTACTTATTTTATTACTTACCCTCACTTGTGGCAGAGGAATATCATGGTTACATTTAGGGTCCTGGGAGATTACAATATATACATAAAAGAAAAAAAATCTCTCAAAACCAAAATATTACCTATTCAATAACCTACAATACTACTTACACATAGATCATCTTGCTTTTCATAAAATCAAACCATATTACATTTACTTTACTCGTATACTTAGTACTGATCTCCACTGAAAAAGTGCGGGTATTTCTATCGTATATGCTACTCAAGCTACCATGAGGCTTCTTCCACCGCATGATTTCTCCACAGAACTTTTACTAAAAGAATTTTCTTATTACGCAATTCTTGTTCTTTTCTGTCCAAAACCTGCACTGGTATCTCCTTATAAGCCAGTGAATCCCTGAGCTCTAACTCTGCGTAACTGACTACGTGGGAGGGATCTGGGATGTATTTTCTCAACAAGGAAACATGAAATACGTCATGCATTCTAAATAAAGCTGGTGGTAAAGTTAGCCAGTAGGCAACTAACCCCACTCTTTCAAATATCTCAAAAAGACCAATGAACCTAGGGCTCAACTTAACCTTCCTCCCCAACCTCATAACTCCCTTCAACGGCGCTATCTTCAAAAACACATGGTCCCCAACTTCAAATTCCAACTTTCGGCGGCGAGTGTCGGCGTAGCTCTTCTACCAACTTTGAGCTACACAGATTCTTTCTTTAATGAGTCGAATTTTGTCATAGGCTTATTGAACTATTACTGGTCCCAACACTCACCTCTCACCTATCTTATCCCAGTATAGAAAAGAACGACACCTCATACCATAGAGCGCCTCATAGGGTTCCATGCCGATGTTGGCCTAATAGCTATTATTGTATGCAAACTCTACCAGCGGTATATACTGGATCCAACTACCCCTAAAATCCAGCACCTGTAACATATCTCCTAATATTTGAATCACCCTTTCAGTCTAGCCGTCAGTCTGAGGATAGAACGTCGTGCTGAAACATAACTGAGACCCCAAAGCCTCCTGAAAGCTCCTCCAAAATCGCGACGTGAAACATGGGTCTCGGTCTGACACTATAGACACTGGTACACCATAAGAACGGACTATCTCATGATCATAAATATCTGCCGGTCTATCCATAGAGTAGTTGACTTTAATAGGAATTAAGTGAGCGGTCTTCGTCAATCTATCAACAACCACCCATATAGCATTCTGATCATGCGGTGCCAATGGTAAACCAGTCATGAAGTCCATAGTTACATGATTTCATTTCCACTCTAGGATGTAAAGAGGCTACAACTGGCCCACCGGCCTCTGGTGCTCAGCCTTTACCTGCTGGCACGTTAGACACTGTTGCACAAATTCAGCAATTTCCTTCTTCATGCTGCTCCACCAGTAAGACTCTCGCAAATCCCTATACATTTTAGTATTACATGGATGAACAGTGTACAAGGACCTGTGGGCCTCCTCTAAGATCATCCTCCTGATGTCCACATCTGCAGGCACGCACAACCTGGAACGGAACCTCAAGGCCCTGTCATTAGAAATACTAAATTCCTCTCCTTGTCCATCCTGCACCTTAGCTATCAACTCTGCTAATTCTGCATCATCTCTCTTAGTTGTCTTAATCATTTCCTGTAGAGTAGGCTACACTAGCAAGCTAGCAACAAATTTCTGAGGATCACTTTCTACCAACTCTACACCAAGTCTCTCCAAATCCATCTGGATCGAACGCTGAACGTCTATAGCTACCAGTGCTGGTCCCACTAATTTCTTGCTCAGAAGATCAGCTACCACATTTGCTTTCCCTGGGTGGTAACTGATAGTGCAATAATAATCTTTAATAAGTTCCAACCACCTTCTCTATCTCATGTTCAACTCTTTTTGAGTGAAGAAATACTTCAAACTTTTGTGATCAAAGAAAATCTTGCATTTATTACTGTACAGGTAATGCCTCCAAAGCTTTAATGTGTGAACCACTGCAGCCAATTCTAGATCATGGGTAGGATAATTCTTTTCATACTCTTTCAGCTATTAGGAGGCATAAGCTAAAACCCTACCATGTTGCATCAATACACAGCCAAGCCCTTTCAAAGAAGCGTCACTTTAAATTACATAGCCATCACTCCTCGATGGAATCTTCAATACTGGTGTAGTGACAAGCCGCTGCTTTAATTCCTGGAAACTCTGCTCACATTCATCATACCATACAAATTTTTCTTCCTGGTCAATCACGTCAAAGTCCCTAATAATCCTAAGAACCCCTCTACAAACCAACGGTAATATCTCGCCAGTCCCAAGAAACTGTTGATCTCCTGAACATTCCTCAGCCTTTCCCAATTTACCACTACCTCAATCCTGCTAGGATCCATTGAAATACCATCCCCTAAAATAACATGCCCCAGAAATGACACTTCCTTTAGCCAAAATTCACATTTACTAAACTTAACATACAACTCCTTTTCCCTGAGCATCTTAAGTATCAACCGTAAATGCGTCTCATACTCCTCAAAACTACTTGAGTAAACCGATATATCATCAATGAAAATTACACAAACTGGTCTAAATACCAATGGAATATTCTATTCATCAAATCCATGAATACAGCAGGAGCATTCGTCAGACCAAATGGCATAACTATTCTGGTATTGTTTTCCGCTGTACTTTAGAGTCTGCAGAACCTAACAATCTAGGCTCTGATACCAAATTGTAACGACCCAAAAATTACACCATTTTTTTCCATATAAAATATAAATTACTCTGAAACCCCTGTAATACCTGCTATAACATCTCAGGCCCCAGATGGGCACTAAGGTATCCCTATACACAAATTGACACACCTATGTAGCGGAAAATAGAAAGTCATACACCTATATTTAGAATACCAGAATTCAGTGTTTCTAAACCACATATACATATTACACATCACCCCAGTATCATCTGCTCAAAAATATAATCCTCTGAATACACTTACCTCATAAATAGGGCAGTACAAAAAATCTCTCTATTTGCGAGCCTGATCTGCTCGCCTAACTAGTTCACCTGAAAAATGTTAAACCACTAGGATGAGACAACGCTCAGTAAGAGGAAATATGCTATTACTAGTGTGTGGCGAATGGGTTTCATAAATATAATAATAAGAAAATCTGAATTTGTATAAGCTGGTAAATCAATATACGGTATAACTCACATTTATCATAGTTTAAAGTATAATTGTAATATCTGAGTTCTCTACTTTTCATACTTCTAGTATCATATTATATCACTGAAATTTTGTAAATCTGTGTACATATACATAACTGAGATTTTACCGTGGAAAACTGGATGTCATGATTTAACCCCTCATGACAAGGTTGTGCGGCCCATAAGCGGGACTTAATCCTAATTGGCCTACCAGGTAAGTCAACTATACTCTACCAATCCTTAATCCAGCCAAATTATAACCTCTCCTAAGCTCGAAACTGATAACTACCTCATCAAACCGGCCTCCTCAACCCAGAATACTAAGGAGACTGCAATCTCTCCATAGGCACGGTTAACAGAATCCACATACTATCTAAGATATGTGGTTGCACATTGATCTAAAAATAGTAACGGTACCGTGCTCTACTAACTGAACATAACTTGATTCATCAGGATCTGATACTGTATATACTATTTCTATAAACATCCTACTATTTTAATCATGATTTAAAATAACCATAACACTATAAATCTGATCTCAAAGTACTATAATATCTGACTAAAATAACTGTGATATCTGACTGTAATATTTGACTGTCATATCTGACTGAATAATTTGTAATATTTGAGTGTTATGGTTTTGGAAAGCATGACATTCTGTAATTACTATAAAAAAACTGGTCTGTATAATATCTGTAAAATATCTGTCTGCTAAACATATCTATCTATATATTCACTGTGAATCATGATATTCTAAAAACTATATAAATTCAGTACTAATCAAATATCTACTCAGGCCACACAATTAATAAAACTCATGTTCTGAAATCTATAATACTGTATAATTTTTTCCCTGTTCCTTAATAAAAAAAAATACTATAATTTTACTAATAATATTTCTGAATTTCCTAGCATTGCATATTTCCCTTACTTAACTGGCTAGGAGGCTCACCTCCAACTTAATCCTCACGCTCATGGCGTAGTATCCCCAAAATCCTGAAATAATACATATATGAATATTTTCAATAAATCAACTATATTTCCCCAAACCTACATACACGTAAATTTTCTAAATTATAATTTACCTGGGCTCCTGAAAATATTCGCTGGGTCCTCAACCCATTCCTGCAAGGTCCCAACAACACCCTAATCCTAAAATAATAACACCCTAATTTATTTCACAAAACTATAGTATATTCCCATATTACTCAAAATTTAAACTCAAATAAGTCTAATAAAACTGAAAATACCCAAATAATCTACTTACCCTGATTTTGGGATGGAACCCAAGTTAGCCAAACCAACAATCTGTTCCGGCAGACTTGTAGAGAATCTCCCCAAGATCAACGTAGCGGCTTTTGATCATCAAAACAGGGATAAACAGGGTGAGAATCATAGAGAGAAGGAGAGAGAACCAAGCTAGAGAGAGAAATGAAATTCTCTCATTGAAACCCGATTTTCTACTATTTATAGACCTTTTGCCACGTGGCCTCGTCGACGAGCCATGTCACTTTGTCGATGAGTTCAAGAGGAAGTTCATCGAAGAGCACCTAACCCTCGTTGATGAGTTTCAGGCCCCGAAAATAGCCCCTCGGTAAACTCTCATCAACAAGACATGCGTCCACGTCGACGAGCCCAAGAAGACTTTTCGTCGACGAAGCCCTGCTATGTCCCCCTTTAAAATTATTTTTCCCTCTTTTTATTTATTATTTAATTCCCATAATTATCCGGGTACTATAATTGATCTTCCAGAAGTTATGAAGTCATCAGAAGAAGAAGTTCCGACACTTGAACTGAACCCATTACCTAAAGAGTTGGAGTATGTTTTCCTGGGTCCAGCAGAAGGAACATTCCCTGTGGTAATCTTTTCTCGCCTTACTCTTAAACATGAAATTGAGTTATTGCAGGTACTAAGGAAGCATCGAGGAGCGATAGGATGGACCATTGCAGACATCAAGGGTATCAACCCTTCGATTTGTACTCACAACATCTTCCTGGAAGGAGATGCTAGACCAGTTCGTGATGAGTAGCGGAGACTGAATCGAACCATGAAGGAAGTGGTAAAGAACAAAGTGCAGAAATTATTAGCTGCCGACATCATCTATCCAATCTCTGACAGCAAGTGAGTAAGCACGACACAAGTAGTTCCAAAAAAATCTGGTTTAATTGTCATTGAAAATGCTAATGGAGAGTTGATCCCATAAAGGAAAGTAACGTCTTGGAGAATGTGCATTGATTATCATAAATTGAATTCGGTTAGCTAAAAAGATCACTTCACATTACCCTTCCTAGATCAGATACTCAAAAAAGTAGCTGGTAATTCCTTTTACTATTTCTTGGATGGATTTTCTGATTATTATCAAATTTCTATAGCACCTAAGGATCAAGAGAAGACTACCTTCACTTGTCCCTTCGGTACTTTCTCCTTTCGCAGAATGTCATTTGGTCTATGCAATGCACCTGCTACTTTCCAAGGCTACATAATGAGTATTTTCTCTTATATGTGTGAAATTTTCATGGATGACTTTTCTGTGTTTGGTAAGTCTTTTGATATCTCTCTAAAAAATTTGACTGCTATTTTGAAAAGTTGTGAAGAAAAGAATTTGCTTTTGAATTGAGAAAAATGTCAATTTATGGTAAGTAATGGTTTAGTACTTGGTCATTTGGTTTCTGAACGTGGTATAGAGGTTAACAATGCTAAGGTAGAGCTAATTTCCCAGTTACCTGTCCCTAAGACAGTTAGGGATATCCTTTCTTTCCTTGGTCAAGCCGGCTTCTATAGGTGTTTCATTTAGGGCTTTAGTAGTATTGCTAAACCACTGTATACTTTATTACAAAATGAGACTGAATTTTTGTGGACTGATAAATGTCAACAAACTTTTGAAACACTAAAGAAACATTTGATTATTGCACCCATTATGCAACCTCCTCGGTGGGACTTGCCATTTTAAATCATGACTGATGCTAGTGACTTCGCCCTTAGTGCCGTTTTAGGTCAAAGGGTCTATAACAAGTCGCCTGTCATCTATTATGTGAGTCGTACTTTGAATGATGCTCAGAAAAATTACACCATCACTGAGAAGCAATTATTAGTTGTTGTGTTTGCTTTTAAAAAATTTCATTCTTATGTCATTGGATCACTTGTCATTATTTTTACTGATCACTCTGCTTTTAAAATATTTTTTGGCAAAGAAGGATGCTAAACCCAGGTTAATCAGATGGATTCTACTTCTTTAGGAATTTGACATCACCATTCAAATTAAAAGGGAGTATAAAATTTTGTAACTGACCATCTCTCTCGTTTGCAGTTACCTGATGTGTTTGTATCTCTTACTCCCTTAAATGATGATTTTCCTTATGAGCATCTTTTTACAGTGTCACACGCTCCGTGGTTTGCTAATATTGTGAACTACCTTGTCACCGACCGAATGCCAGAACATTGGTTAACTTAGGATAAGCACAAGTTCCTTGCGGAGGTACGACATTATTATTTTGGCAACCCATATCTGTTTAAATACTATACTGATCAGTTGGTTCGTAGATATGTTTCTCATGAAGAATTCATTTCTGTGATGCATTTTTGCTATAGTGCAGCGTGGGGAGACCACTTTGCTACAAAGAAAATTGTTTCAAAAATTTTGCAAAGTAGACTCTACTGGCCTACTATGTTCAAAGAAGTTGAGAATTTTTGTAAAACTGGTGAGGCCTGTCAGAAACTAGGGAAAATCACAGCAAAGAATGAAATGCCTATGTCTCCTATTTTGACTCTTGAAATATTTGACTGTTGGGGAATTGACTTTATGGGACCTTTCCCAAACTCTTTTGGAAATTCTTATATTCTAGTTGTTGTGGATCATGTTTCAAAATGGGTGGAAGCTATACCTTGTAGGACAAATGACCACAGGGTTGTCATTCGGTTTCTCAAGGAGTTATTTGCATATTTTGGTATGCCCAAAGCAATCATTAGTGATGGCGGGTTGCACTTTTGTAACAAACCATTTGAAAAACTAATGCAAAAATATGGAGTTACCCATAAAGTCTCTGCCCCATACCACCCTCAAACTAATGGTCAAGTCGAGCTAGCCAACAAAGAGATCAAGATCATACTTGAGAAAATGGTTCATCCTAATCGAAAAAGATTGGTCGAAAAAGCTGGTTGATGCACTCTGGGCCTACCAAATTGCGTTCAAGACAAATTTAAGGATGTCTCCCTATAGGTTAGTTTACGATAAGGCATGTCATTTACTTGTTGAGATTCAACATCGTGCATTATAGGCTATTAAACAGATTAACTTTTTACTTGATGATGTCAAAGGTTTGAGAAATTTGCAAGTATGTGAGCTTGAAGAATCCAGGAAGGAAGCCTATGGCAATGCTCGCTTAGTGGAGGAACGAATGAAGCTGTTACATGACAGGAAAATCAAGGATAAAGACCTTTTCCCGAATCAGCAAGTTCTTCTCTACGACTCCAAATTACGTTTGTTTCCTAGGAAGCTGAAGTCCCGATGGGGTGGCCCATACATCGTTAAACACGTTCATCCTCACGGCGCAACAAACATTGCGGATCCAAAGAATGGTAACGGGTTCACGGTCAATGGACAACGACTCAAACCTTTCATGACTCCCTTCGATCCAAATGAAGAGGTCTTGCTTCTACAAGACCCTCGGGGAGTTTTCTGACATTTCTCTCTTATTACTTTTCTTTTCTTTTGTTTTATTTGTTTCTTTATTTGTATTTTTCTTTTATTTTTTTTGTTGCATTAGTTGGTAGTGATTTTTTGTGTTTTTTTTTTTTTTTTTTTACTATTAGCTGGTTTCCCCCGTGCACAGTTTTTCCATTTCCCCTATGCTTTCACATTGAAGACAATGTTCCACTTTAGTTGGAGGGTGAGAATTTGCATGTGACACTATCCCTTCCACTTGCTGAGTTTTTAAAAAATAAAAAAAATAAAAAAAAAAGTATTGAAGATGGATGATTATGTCATGATTAACACTAACTTATACCCTTCACATACTTGCATACAACCTAAGAACTACACACTCGAGTTATTTATGTGTAGTTTCTCTTTATATGGCTTTGTAACTCCATGAAGGTTGTCTGGTAGTTCATTCGTGTTAATCTGACTATATAAACTCTTGTATTTACATGGTATCTCATAAGGCTGAATATACATGTTGACCTGATAGGTCACACCTAGTTTTGATCATGACAAATACTCTTAGTACTGATGATTATACTAAGACTTGCATGCAGGTTCACTATACACGTGTATTCGAACTAAAAGACATACCATGATGGCGTGCATTGTTCGTGCCAAAGAATGAAGAATTTTGTGTCGTATTTGTATTTATTATTTCATTTCTTCATTCTGGGACGTAATATTTATTATGGACTGTATACCCTACAGCTTGTAATAATTTCATCATGCATGATAGGTAGGTATGCTCATAACAGACCCTAGTTGGACCTTAGGTACCAACCTTTAGTATACAAAGTCCCCAACATCACTTTTCACATCAAGGAAATTAAATTGGCTATAAATGAACTTAACTGAAAATATTGAGAGGGTTCGGGCGACCGAACCTAAGCCGTGTAAAATAGCTCAGGCAACCGAACAAGTCAAAATATTGACTTTGTGTTTGGGCACCCGAACCTGTGTTAGAGCACTTTTTAACTACTCGGGTGACCGATTGATCTCGTTCAAATTGGGCTTAGGCGACCGAATTGGTTAGTTCGATTAACCGAACTTGGAACCAGGCACCCGAATTTACGAACAAAATGCTACTAACTTTTGTTCAGCCGATCGACCATTTCTTCGGACACCCGAACCATTAAAAATTGATTTTCAAAGTGAGTCTATTTAGGAATTCGAACCTCAGGTCGGGCACCCGAACCTCAGGTCGAGCATCCAAACCTTGCGGGTTAAAATATTTTTTATCGATTTTTTAATGGGGTAAACTGGGTTAATTTTCTTAATAGCTTTTAAAACAAATTTAATTATTCCCATTGAGTCCCCAACAGTCAAAAAATCCTCCTTGCCTATAAATACTTGTTCATTTGTCATAATTAGAGAGGATTAGCATTTTGATTAAGGCCAAAATTCTCTCAATTTCCAAAATCCTATTTTAGCCTATACTACTCCAAAACACTCATACACTCCATATTTCTCGATCTTTCAAGTGTTGTGAATATTTCTAAACTGATTGTGCTTAGTCTTACTAGCTAATACTCTCAATTGGTATATTGTTTGATTGATTTTATTTGAGAGTATAGCCTTAAGTTCTTCCACCGATTTTACTTGATAAATCTTGTGTGGAAAGACTTAGAAGGTTGTGGTTCTTGCATTGTCATTGCAAAACACCTAAACCTATATTTTTTGTGTGCAAAATCATTTTCAGAAAATTGTATTCAGACACTCCTTGTGCTTAGTTCATTGAGAATATCTTGTTGAGTTTGTTTGAATCAACTAGCTAGCATATTTGAAACTTTGATCTGATATTGTGATATTCAAATATCATGTTTCAAATCTTGATTAGATAGATCTTGATTGATTATCATACTTGATTGAATGTTTAGCACACATTAGAGCACTGAGCATATTTACATATCATTCGTACTTGCAACATTGATTGAGTTGTATTGATGCACACATCTGCTTGTGAAAAAGCATATTTTTGTATACAAATTATATACACATTGGTTGTATTCCAGGTGCGGGCCTGAAGAGGGAGACTAGCCCTGTTGAATAATCCTGAACTAGCTTAGACCCGATTAGGAAAGCTAGGTGCGCCATCCTGGTAAGGCATGTTGGTTGAGTTCAGCCTTTTTAATTGACCTATTTGTAACCGGTGTCGCTCCACCCGTTAAGTGAGCTTTAGTGGAATCCTTGTTCTGGTGTAGCTAAGGCGGGGACGTAGGCAATTTGGTCGAATCTCGATAACATATTGCGTGAATTGTTTACTTCTAGCACTTTACTTTTACTACACATGTATGCTTATTTGTTGATTGCATAGACTGACCCTAGGTTGTACTACACTGTTGATAAAACCAGTAAACTTAGGTGATAAATTTTAAATACCCAATTCACCCCCTCCCCCCTCTTGGGATTGCACCAAAACTAACAATTGATATCAGAGCCTTGTAACTTAGACTTAGACGTCATTTAGTAAAAGATCATGATGGCTCATGTTAGTTCATCCCCTTCATGTGAGGGAATATTTGTCACACACCCACCAATATTCTGTGGTGTTAACTATATTGTATGGAAATTTAGAATGACTGTGTATGTGAAAGCCTTAAATTGGAAATTTTGGAAAGTCATTGATCAGTTTGATTGTGTGCCTATGAAATCTATTGGGTGTACTAGTGTTCCTAAATCTGAGTGTGAATTGAATGATCATGATAGGAACTTAGTGCAAATAAATTTTGATGCCTTGAACGCCTTGCTGCATGCTTTAGATTCTAATGTTCTTTGTGAGGTTATGGCATGTAACAGTGCAAAGGAGATATGGGAGGAACTTGAAAGGAGATATGGAGCAACTACGCAGGAAAAGGTGATCATTCCTTGTGATTCAAGCTTTACAGATCTTGAAGGAGGTAAATCGTGCTTCATAGCTCTAACTGAAGATGAGGTAAACCCGTCTCCTTCTATGTTATTAGATAATCCTGACAATGATTCATGTGATGATTTGAATAATGCATCTAATTCTGAATCATGTCATAGTAGTGATAGTGAGAGCATGCCTACTTATGAAAAACTGCAAATTAAATATATTAGAATTCATAAGTCACTTGTTAAATCTAATGAAAGATATACTGCTTTGAAGAACAAGTATGAGGCATGTGAGAAAGAATGTGATTTAAAAGTTCTTGTTGAAAGGGAAAATGATTTTAAAATCAAACTGTTAGTAAACAAGAATGAAAAATTAAAAAAAGAATTGAATGCATTAAGATCTCAAACTTCAAATGAAAATAATAAAGATCTTCTTATTGCAGATCTTGAGTGTAAAGCGAACATAATGTCCAATGAATTCAGAAAATTACAAAGTGTTTGCAAAGATTTGAAAAAATAAAAAATTCAAGATCTAGAAAAGAAAATAGAAGACCTGTCTAAGATCATCCATACATTCACTAGAGGTAAAAAAAATTTTGAAAAACTCTTAGGTTCACAAAATATGACCTTAGACAAAGAAAGTATAGGTTATAATGGGATTGAAAATAAGAAAAGAAAGAACCTATACATGGGGTACTTTGTAAGAGTTTCAAAACACTATGCTAGTACCTCCTCTGGTCCATATACTCACACCACTTGCATCTTATGTAAAAAGAAGGGGCACACAAAATTTGATTGCCCGTTTAAAAGGAAAGGCGTAAAATGCAAACAAGTCTGGAGAGTCAAAGTACCACCTAGTCCTAACCCATCAAAAATCAAAGATAGAAAAATGGTATGGGTTATTAAGAAAGAAAACCCCTTGAAATTCAAGGAAGAATTTGCTCAAACAGGAATTACATGATTACATAATTCTTCCTTAGCATTTAGGATTAGCCATAGGTGGTAGTATTGACTTAAGGCTTAGGAAGTGGTTTGGGCAAAAAATGTAAAATCTTAGTATATGTCCACTATTTAAAATTTTACATACTAAGTATTTTGAAAAATCAAGTCAATCTATAAATCCAAGTATACAACCAATATGAACTTAATGTATATATTCATTGGTTAAAATATGAAATCATTGGTTGTTTGAATAAAAATCCACTTCCAAATGGACAAGGCAATTGTGCCTGGCATATTATTCCAAATTGCTTAACTCGCGCTCAAATATGAATATTTATTGTTAAGCATACTCTGTCCATTGCATAAGACTGAGCTTTAGGAAATAACGAATGCATTGAGTATCATCTAATCCTAAACTCATCTTGGAGCCTTAAAAGCATAATAAAATTCCAGTTATCTCTCTAATCTTAAGTACCGTTGATCATAACTCCTTATTCATTTAGTGTTTGTTTCCCAAGCTCTCAAACTTTATATAAAAATATTTAGAGCTTCATCCTCATGAATTAAGTTAAATGACTAAAATGATTAATATAGGTTTCAATCTAGATGAGAGAACAAAATTCAAAGAAACCTATGCACGAACCTTAACATTCAAAGCCATTAGATCTCGTGCCTCTCACACGCATTGAGATTCATAAGAAAAGAGGCTGACATTGGCTTATCATTTTAAAAAATATTCATTATAACTTTTTGGTTTGATAAGCCTAGAGCATTCACCACCAAGATATAATCATGAACAACTTAAAACACTTGGCTAAGTAATTAGAAAATAAGAAAAGACATAAATTGAATAAGTGCATAACTCAGGGGGAGCATCTCTCTTTCATGAATATATATATATATATATATATATATATATAATGCTCTCAATTTTTATTTATGTTTATATGTCTATATGCCTTTGTGAGAACAACTCTGCACTAATCTCATAACTATCCATTGTTAGTTATTTTTCATGTCACCTATTGGATAGTTCATTTCTTTTATGAGTTGTTGATTGAACTACTAGAAAGCATGCTTATGTTGAAAACCTCTTGCATGGCGGATGCAGTGATATAATTTGCATGCTAGTTGTGGATATTAGGTTGTTGCTTGCTTTATATGATTTATTTGTTGAAAGCAACTCATTATCTGGTACAAGTTTTATGGGAAATGTCTTGTTTACGGTCAGCATGCTATCGAATTTTCTATAGACATTTGCCCAAAAATTTGAAATTGAAAATTGTGTGTGGATAAGAAATTTAATCTTGGATTTTAAATACTTACGCTTAGCTCATTTACTTTAAAATTTTGAATTTTCTAGAGCTGGTTGTGCGTACTTATTTAAAATACTTTGAAATTGGCAGGTTCTTATGGATAGATCACATTTTCAAACAAAATGCTGCCAAAAATTTTCAAAATTAGTGCACACAACTCTATATCGTTTCTAAGTGCTAAACTTCTTAAAACTTAAGTTGTGCTTTTAAAATAATTTTTGAATTATGCTCAAGTTGATATATACAGAAAGTGTATATTCTTAGGCGGAGTCACTTAATCTTAAAATCATTAGACTCTGAGAAAATAAATATGTTTTTTGCTTTCATTTTTGTATCTTTTGGAAAATACATTAATAATGTGGTATCAATGTGCACATTTTAGTAAATCTTTGCTTGACATCATGTTCGTTTTAAAATAAGATTTTTTTTATAACTAATGGTATTTTAATAGTTAGTATCTTCTCTACCACGTAGTTATAACAATTGGTATCAGGCACACATGTTTTCACTGTATTATACCTTATGAGAATACATGTTTGTTTTGGCAACCAAAGATGATTATGGTAAAATTAACATTAAAATATTTTTTTTGAAATGATAAGTGAAAGCCAAATGAAAAATCAATATTTATCCTTGTATAATCATCCTTTAGGGGAGTATAAAACATTAAGATTGTTAATGTGCTGCATGCTACTTTTACTTCTTTAATGCACATTCTGTTTGAGTTAATTGATTGAAATATGCTATATACTGTTCATTGAAACTCTAAACAGGTCACTTAGGTACAAGATTATGTTGGGATTGTATTATTTTCAAACGGCATGCTGCCGAATTTTTTTTAAATCCTCCCAATATATCTTTTGTATCTAAATGACTTCCTTTGCCTTCATGCTTGATTGATTATTCCTTTTTGCTGTTGCCAAAAGGGGGAGAAAAGGCAAAACTGGATACTTTGCTAAAATCTAAATTCAATTACCCACTAATAAATTATTTAATTTGAGCTTAAATTGTTTTTACGCAAAAAGTCAAGGCGAGCCTTTCTTCGCTGTACCCACTTTTGCATAAAATATTTGTCATCATCAAAAGGGGGGAGATTGTTGACCTAATAGGTCACACCTAGTTTTGATCATGACAAATACTCTTGGTACTACTGGTTGTACTAAGGCTTGCATGCAGGTTCACTGTGCACGTGTATTTGGACTAAAAGACATACCATGATGGCATGCGGTGTTCATGCCAAAGAATGAAGAATTTTATGTTGTATTTGTATTTATAATTTCATTTCTTCATTCTAAGATGTAATATTTATTATGGACTGTACACCCTACGACTTGTAATAATTTGCATCATGCATGGTAGGTCATAACAGACCCTAGTTGGACCTTAGGTACCTACCTTTAGTACACAAAGTCCCCAACATCACTCTTCACATAGGGAAATTAAATTGGCTAAAAATGAACTTAACTAAAAATGTTGAGAGGGTTCGAGCGACCGAACAAGTCAAAATATTGACTTTGTGTTCGGGCACCCGAACCTAATTTGAGCATATCTTCCTCGAGCACCCAAACCTGTGTCAGAGCACTTTTCAACTACTTAGGCGACCGAATGATCTCATTCGAATTGGGCTCAAGCGACCGAATTGGTTAGTTCGGTTAACCGAACTTGGAACCGGGCACCCGAATTTACAAACAAAATGCTACTAACTTTTGTTCAGCCGATCGACCATTTCTTCGGGCACCCGAACCATTAAAAATCGATTTTTAAAGTGAGTCTATTCAGGCACCTGAACCTCAGGCCGGGCACCTGAACCTCACAGGTTAAAATATTTTTTACCAATTTTTTAATGGGATAAACTGGGTTAATTTTCTTAATGGCTTTTAAAACAAATTTAATTATTCCCATTGAGTCCCCAACGGTTAAAAAATCCTCCTTACCTATAAATACTTGTTCATTTGTCATAATTAGAAAGGATTAGCATTTTGATTAAGGCCAAAATTCCCTCAATTTCCAAAACCCTATTTTAGCCTATACTACTCCAAAACACTCTTACACTCCATATTTCTCGATCTTTCAAGTGTTGTGAGTATTTATAAACTGATTGTGCTTAGTCTTACTAGCTAATACTCTCATTTGGTATATTATTTGATTGATTTTATTTGAGAGTATAGCCTTAAGTTCTTCCACCGATTTTACTTGATAAATCTTGTGTGGGAAGACTTATAAGGTTGTGGTTCTTGCATTATCATTACAAGACACCTAAACCTATATTTTTTTTGTGTGCAAAATCATTTTCAAAAACTTGTATTCAAACACTCCTTGTGCTTAGTTCATTGAGAATATCTTGTTGAGTTTGTTTGAATCAACTAGCTAGCATATTTGAAACTTTGATATGATATTGTGATTTTCAAATATAATGTTTCAAATCTTGCTTAGATACACACTCTCGATCTTGATTGATTATCATATTTGATTAAGTGTTTAGCATACATTAGAGCACTGAGCATATTTACATATCATTCATGCTTGTAATATTGATTGAGATGTATTGGTGCACACATCTGCTTGTGAAAAAGCGTATTTCCATGTACAAATTTTATACACATTGGTTGTATTCCAAGCGCGGGCCTGAAAAGGGAAACTAGTCATGTTGAATAGTCCTGGACTAGCTTAGACCCGGTTAGAAAAGTTAGGTGCACTATCTTGGTAAGGCATGTTGGTTGAGGTCAACCCCTTTAATTGACCTGGTTGTAACCGGTGCCGCTTCACCCGTTAAGTGAGCTTTAGTGGAATCCTTGCTCTAGTGTAGCAAAGGCAGGGACGTAGGCAATTTGGCCAAACCTCAAATACATATTGCGTGTATTGTTTACTTCTCACACATTACTTTTACTGCACGTGTATGTTTATTTGTTGATTGCGTAGACTGACCCAAGGTTGTACTACACTGTTTGATAAAATCAGTAAACGTAGGTGATAAATTTTAAATACCCAATTCAACCCCCTCTTGGGGTTGCACCAAAACTAACAATATTCATTCACATGATTCGTTGCACTTAGGGTTTCCTGTGAGCACTAAGAGAATACCTATGGCGACTATGACACCTTGTGAGGTATTCATGAGTTATTTATCTTTCTTTTGAGTGTTAACATCAAATCAGAGTTCATGGAACTCGGTTCTATTTTCTTCTGGACAATTCTTTGTACATTAGTCTCTGTTTTTTACTTGCTAGCCTAGAGGTGATATAGTGGAGAGATAGAAACCTATGTCTCTTAGTCTACTCAAGATGTGAAGGCTGAGTCACCCCTAGAGATAGACTTAGGTCATAGACTACTGTTCAAGCTTAATTCACATGGGAGGTATGAAGACAACAAAAGAAGTGTAATGATTGTCCTAATTGACCATGAAAAGAAAGAAATTGAAAAATGAGCAGAAGAAAGAAAAATGAAAAATAAAAATGCACATGAATGAAGTGAGAGGTTAATACTTGCTCCACACAAATACCATAAAAATTCAAGGACATAACACATGTTCTCCATATATGAAGACTCTTCAATCACCTAATGCCTCAGATGTATTCACACCTGGTTTGTGTGTAAGTTGATCTAGGGTGGTCTTGGTTGGATATGGTGAGCAAGTGAGAAGATGCTAGGGTGAACGACCTGACGCCTCACAAATAGGTTGGTTCCTTTTCAGACTAATCCACTCCGTACATTTAGCGTTTGTTCCTTGCAATATGTGGGATGTTTGAACATGACACTCCTCCTCACATATGACGGGTGAACCCATCCTTTTTTGAGTGTTTTTTACGGTATACCAATTAGGTTGAGTTAAAACGACCATTCTGTAGGTGTCCATTCGTATCCTAGGTGTAACGAGTCATACACATTACACATGCCTCAAAATTTTGCCTATTTATACTTGAATTTATATGGCTACATTAACTCTGAACTGTAATTGTTGGTTAACTTTATGTGAGTATACTATTCTTGATGGCTATATAATGATGAAACTTGCATGAATAACTAGCTTCGGAGTTGCGTGAATTGTGTATGAATGAGTTTGTGTGTAATCTGGTTATACTCTTGTATATGAAATGGTATGATTATGTTGCATATACATTCATATAATGTTTGTTGGAATTAGTATCTGTGGGTATCGCCCTAGATTGCATTCATGTTATTTGCTAGAGATTAGCAAAACGTTAGTTGGGGGGGTGGGATTACGCATCAAAGATGCGTAGTTAGGCGTTTAAATTCATGTATTAAAGACTGTAATTTTAATTAAATGCCTGATTATGTCCCATATTTTAACATTGAGCTCCATTTATAATATTTGGGTCATTATTTGATAATTTATGGATTTTTGGTATTTTATATTTGCAGGGCAATTTTTGAAAATTAAAATTGAAATTAAAAACGTACGTGAAGCTGTGCACGTGACCGTGATTCATGCACGTATTTGTTTGAGGCCGCGTGATCAAACTTGTGTCCGTGTCGAAGTGTGCGTGTGTGAAGGGCAGCCAGCCTGGGGAATTAAATGGAGAATATGAGCCTCAAAATTGCAAGGCAAGCCGTGAGCTTGCTTGATGTTACCACGTGAACAAAGGAGCTGGGAGCCACATGTGCATGCTTATGGACGTGCAAGCATGCACGTGAACGGAAGACTCATGTGAGTGTGAGTGTGCATGGGTCGTGTGGATCCTTTGGGCGTTCGTGCATGAGGTTGTGGCTGTGTGTGCATAAGTTGGGCTATTCTCATGGGTTGGAAAGAGGGTAGGCCGCATGCTAATGAAGAGAGGCCTATGTAGCTGGGCTTGTGAAGAGAGGCTGGCTTAGGGCTTCAAAGGGGATCTCTCTGTATTGCCCCCTCTCTGTTTCGCTTCCTCTCGCCTCTCTCTCCCTCTTCACTCCCTCTTTCTTTTTTTCTCGTCTCAGCTCTCGGTTCTCTCTCACTCTCTCAGTTTTTTCTATGTTTCTTCTCTTCCTCTCCCTCTCTTCTCTCATCTCTTACTGCCTGCTGCTCCTACTATCTCTCTTTCTCAGCTCTGTCTTTGTCACGTCTCTTTCTCGGGTTTCCTACTGTGTTTGCTGCTACTGTCTTGTTGTTGTCTACTACAGGTTGTCTGCTGCTCTGCCTTGCTGCCCCGAATGCTATGCTGCTACAACCCGAACAGTTGCAACCTTAACCCAACGGCCTGTTTCTCTCTCCCTCTCTCTCTCTCTCTCTCTCTCACTCTCTCATATCTCCTCTTTCTTTAAGTTATTTCATAAGTTTTAATTTTTTTGAATATTATTACTTCCATATTGTTTTTTTTTATTTATTTCTTTAAAATAGTTAATGCTCTTAAGTTTGTTGGGGATTGCTAATTTAATTAGTCTTTTTCTTATATAAATATTGTTTTAGGATTCGAATAATTGTTTTGGGCATTTTGTTAATAAAGTTTGTGTTTTTTTTTTTTCCTTTATTATTTTAATAATCTTGTTAGACTTTAATTTTGCTTTGTCTTAATATAAAATCTAGTATTTTTATTTAGTTGGAGTTTATTCATATTATTAAGTTTTGTCTTTTATTATTGTTGGATCTAAATCTTGTTTGAGTTAATTACTGTTAAATTTAGTTTATTTATTTAGTATAGTTTTATTTATTGTTTAGTTTAGTTTATTTTTATTTAAGTGAATGTTCGCAGGGTTTATCTTCTTTCATCTTTTTGGTCTTGAGTCTGGTGTTTAATCGGTATTTTTTTATGCATGTTTAATTTTTAGTTAAGGTTTAAATTTCATTGCAAAATTTCAAAAATTTCACTGTGTTCTGTAAAATCTTTTTTTCTTATTTTCTTTTAGAATTACACAAAATTTTGGAACTAAACTGCATTCCTTGAAGACACGATCTGGCCCTTGAGCTAATTATTATACAACTGAACTCCTAGATTTGGGATAGCTTCTAAACTGTTTTTTTTTAGATTGAGTCATTAAATATAAAACATATGTCAAAGGGAGGCCCAATCTATATGGGGCCCATGGAGCCGTGTGGGGCCCACATGGGTCTTGAGTTGGATTTTGCTTTAATACTTCACTTGGGGTCTTCAAGTATGGTCTTCAAGTACCTAATAATATTAAAATAACATATCCAAGCAAAATATAACGTCAACATGATAACAAAGTCTTCCATAAAAAAAGTCTTCCAATCACAAAAAGTAAATGATCTTCAATTGATCCCACGTATTCCTACAAAACAGATATAAATAATAGTAGAACATCGGAAGGTCGTCCATGTGTCACCAAATCAGCAAAAGAAATAGATAAGGCATTTTGATCCCTATCAATCACTTATATTAAGCATTTAAGAATTCCAAAATGATAGACAACAATCAAACTTTAAAACTGCAATAATAATTTAAAAGCCTATGAGTCAAATTAGAACTTAAAGAGATGAGTCATACAAGAACTATAAAACCCTCAAAATCGAAGATAATAATTTTATGGATGCAACAAGAATAAAGTCTAAATTAAACCCACAAAAGGCCACACAACATATGTATTCTTGAATGAATCCAAAAGTTAGAAAAATGCATAAGATAAGGAGGAGGAGGAGTTCCATGGCAAAGCTTCTTTGGTGATGGCAAGCATGACTATAGTGTTGGGCGGTCGAGCAGTGGAAAATGAGTTGTCGATTTTATTAGATTGGTCGACTTAACTTCCCTTTTCTTTACTTTTCTTTCTTTTCTTTTCTTTTCTTTTTTTACTTTGAAGAATGAACTAAATATTAATTTAATTCATAAAAATCTCCAAAATTATATACAAAAATCAGGGAAAATTATTTTTTTTATTTTGGGAGCTATATTTGAGTGATTAGTCAATGTTATCACTATTATTTTCCTTATTATTATTTTAATACGGCCTTAACTATTATTACTATTAGTTTTATTATTATATATGTATGTGTTAAACAATACATATAAAACACATTTAAACTAAAAGGTCTTGATTTTTAACACACCTTGTTTTTCTTCAAGTAGAATTTATTTAGTTATTAGTGGAATTTTTAATTATTTTAAATTTTTGGGCTTTTAAAAAGTGATAAAATTTCATAAAAGTACCCAAATTTTATATTTTTTTCTAAAATGTTTAGTGCACTTTTTGGTATTTTTAGGGATGTATTTTTGCAAAGAGTATATTTTTAAACAATTTTCTCATACAATTTTTTGTCCTTACAAATCTAAACAATATAAATGCAATCCTTTCAACCTAAACTCGTTACTACTTACTAATAATGTCAAAAATAATGATACAAAATAATGTGCTAAAATTTGATATTATTGTTAGAAAAGAGTGGGCTTGCATTTGTATTTCTAGCTATCAATAAAAACTTTAACTACATTTTTTAGGCCTAAGATAAGTCCACCATTACTGCCTACAAATGTGATTACTTTTTTTGTGGTAAATTGAAATCCGTTTAGAAATCCAATCTATGTATTGCCACTTAGAGATTGTTTATATCATTTTTTATTTTTATTTTTTGCTTTACCTCTTTATTGCTCTATAATAGAAAAAACGAGTTATGACAACACGTATTTATATATTACTAGTTTTTTTGTTCTTTTTGTCGATTTTTAGAAAAACTTAAAATTAAAATTTATGATTTTTTTGTTATTCTGAAGATACGCTACTATAGTATTTTAATAAATTAATTTTGACATTAAACCATTCATTTTTTGCAAAAAAATTAGTTAAAATTAAAATAAAATGATCACGTGATTTTAAAATATTATAATAACATAAATATCATAAGATTTCTAAAATTTTTAAAAAACAATTGAAGCCATCCCATATTATTGTATAATAAATTTATTCTTGTAGCATTAAAAATCAAGTCTTAAAATATATTAATACAATAAAATAATTCTAATTAATTTTTACTTTCATTATAATATTTATAATTTGTTTTCATCCCCCAATTTGGTGTCGCTTGGGTGAATCCGAAGGGCTAGTTCAAAATGGAGTATTGAGTTATAAAAAATATAATATTTATAATTCTAATCGTCTTATATTTTTTATTGTTTTAATCAAATTTTAAATTATTGTTTAATTTAATGACCGAAATGAACATAGTTCCAGTTATATTTTTAGATTTATTTTTGTTAATCGTCCTAGCCAGGAGTATATAGAGTCAGAGGAGGGATGAATGGACTCTTTTCACGTATTTCAATTTTCTATAAAATAAAACGCTTGGCAAGATTTAAGAGATTAAATCACAATATATGAAATTTAAATCATGCACAAGATAAATTATAAAGAGTATAGGGAGAGAAGATCAACACCGGTATTTTTACGTGGTTCGACACCAAGCCTACATTCACGCCTTAAGACCAACTCAAGGATTCCACTATACGATCTCTTTGACCAGCGAATAAGCCTTACACTCAGAAACAAATCCCTACACTCAAGAACAAATCCCTACTTTGCTCACAAAGAGTCTTCACCAAATGGTTTACAAAGAACCATACACCAAACCGATTCACAAAGAACCTTACAAGAGATTAGAATTACAAATCAATGCTCCTTAAATGAGCAAATATAGAATACAATCAAATCCTCACTCTATTCTCTCAAGGAATGAATCAAACACGATGAATGAGCAAGAGAGGATTGAGCACTTGTGATGAATGACTAAAATGCAAAGTGCAAAGTGCATAGGTTTTGGATAAAATAATATTTTTCACAAATATGATCAACAATGCTCAAAATCATTCCTAAACAAGTCCAAGAACTTGTATATATAGTCAAAACCATGAACTAGTCGTTATTGGACCCAGGGCTGGCTCTTCACAATATGTGGCCCTAGGTGAGATTTAATTAGGGACCCTTAATATTTTGTTTAATTTTTTTTTCTTTCTTCGTTTTTCATATCCGGATTTATATTTTCTCATTGACATAATTAAATTTCAAAATTAACACAAACTATAAATTAACAAATTATATAAATAGATAAAAATAAATTTAATAAATCTATAGAAATAATATATTGAAATAATATAACCTGATTATTATTATTATTATTACAAATCGATCGGCGAGTGAGGCTTTAGAGATATCGGATTCTTATCAGATACAACGCTCTAACCTCAAAGCTTCCAAAATCTAAGGAAAAATAGAAAAAAAAAAAATTCAAAGTGAAAATGATTTAAAAATAATGCACAAACATTGAAATCAAAATTAGGGTTGATAAAAATTACAGAGAATCGAAGGCCTAAAAATGCTGAACATAAGAGCCGTAGCAAAAATCATAGAGAGATCGAGAGATGAGAGTGAGAGAGTGTGAGAGATGGAAAGATTTTTTTAGAGAAGCTAAGAAAGAGAGATGAGAGTAATAGATAGTTAGAAATATAATAAAGTTGTTAGTTGGGAAGTTAATGAGACTTGAAAAAAAAAAAAAAGAATTAAATTGCATTTATTTTACATTTAAAATATAATTTTATTTATTTGTTAGTTGGGAAGTCAATGTATGAGAAAAGAGCATAACAAATAATGTTAACATTATTTAATTTAAAAAAAAATTGAGGCCCAAAAAATATATTATTATATTAAAAAAAATTTGGAGACCCCAAAAATTTTAAGGCCCTAGGCAAGCACCTCAGCCGCCTGAAGGAAGAGTCGGCCCTGATTGGACCGTTGGGAGTAAATCCCAAAAGAAACTAGTCATTGTTGCGCTGGGCTTGAGATCACTAGTTGACTAGTCCCATTCACTAGTAGACCAGTCCCACCCACTAGTCTACTAGTGCCCTACACTAGTCGACAAGTGCCTGGGCTGCGAGAAAGGATCTAACTGGATTTTCTAGTCGACTAGTTCTATGCATTAGTCGACGAGTGCTCTATTTTTCCTGGTCAAAAAGTTTTTTAATGACTTAAAACATATTTGGATAAAAGTATATGAAATATATTAAGTCTAATAGAGTTTAATACTTGTCTAAATGAGTTTCTCCTTGAATATAAGATATCTTGATTATGAAAGTACCTTTGAAAGCTTATTTGGATATCTTATATACTTCGTATGTCATTTAGAAAATATACCTGACTTTCTTGAGTCTTTAGAACATAAAAATAGTTTTGAAAAAATCGAGACTAAGTATGAAAAGTTTATAAAACCAATATATTGAAAACTTGTCCCTTTGGAAAACATAATTGAGTTTAGGATTATTTTAACCAACTCTTTGATTTAACTTTGAAAACTATATATGTTGAGTTTGTGACTTTAGGTGAAATCCTGACACTCAAGTGTCCTAGTATGCAAGTACTAGCTCAACTCTTGCTCAGAAATCATGTATGAAACAAAACCGCAAGAGTTACAAAATATACTACCTCAAACACACACCCCATTACATCTAATACTACAATAAGCTTCCTTTGGTGTGTTTGAGTCCTTCTGAGTGAGTGTCCATCTTATCTTTCCTTACTTGACGTCCACTCAGTTCGATCTTTGTTTTTAATCTAGTACCTTCATGTATTCATTACTAGAACTTGTACTCAACATAATCTGCAAATATAGGAGACACTAGGAACAACATATAGGTTAATATCATCAAAACATATAAACATGATTACGTAACCTCCAAGACTAATAATCTCCCCTTTTTTTATAATGTCTAACCTATTACTATTTTACTTAATCTTTGCATTTATGTTTGTGCTTGCCATAGCCTAATATGTAAAGATAAGTTCGCCTAAAATCACTAATGAGTTGTTATCATCAAAACAAGACAATTAAACTCATGTAGCCATCAAGGCTAGCACTCTCCCCCTTTTTAATGATGGCAAACCATTGGTATTCTCAATAAGGTATATTTTGAAGCTCCCCCTTAATTTATGCATATTCTTAAATAAGACTAAAAAAATGCTCCCCCTTACTATATGCATATCTAAAATTTATTCCCCTTTACTTTATGCATATAAGTCATAAAAAATATTTAACTATATTTTTCATATCCATTAGAGCTTTAAACATGCACACCACAAAATAAAAAGTTCATTTAAGATAGACAATAAGTAAATTGGACTTTCATATTATTTTCATATTACCACATGCATTCAAACCCACATACATTTTCACATACATTTCTCCCCCACATGCATAACACCATAAAACTTCTCCCTCTTTGATCATTATCAAAAAGAGAGGTGCTATTCATTTAGCTTAAATTTTTTTCTCCCCCTTAAGATCAGTTTCCATGGTGGTGAGGTTAGTATGTACTAAACACATAAGTCAATTGTTGGTGCTAAACTATAACATTTGAAATGCCCAGATTGGCTTCCTTACTTACTCATGAATGATGATCTTGAAGTTTATTAAAATGATACTACTTGTCATTGGATTAATTATTCAAAGATAATTCAAATATGGACATTTTCCACAAGGAATTCATGCTTGTGATTTAAGCATGGTAAATATATGTCCTAACAACTTGGCAAAGAGCATTTAGTAGTATACTTTTATTTAGCAATGCTCTTGGTTAATAGGAGACATGTTCTCCTAATTTGCCACTAATGGGAAGGTATTCTTCAAACATATGATATTACAAATAAATGCTTCATTTTAGAATATCACTTGTTGTTATGATTATTTCTACTAAAATTCAATTTTTAGAATGTTATGTTTTAGATATTCTAACTATGTATCCAAACTAAAGCATATATCATCAAAACAAATTATGTGACTAAGGAACACATCTCTTTTCCATAAGATATAGACTCACCCATCATAACATGCTTTTGAACTTTTATTCAAAATCTTAGTAATTTACATAAGAAAAATAAGGTTTTTCAATTTACTCACTCCTAAATTTTATTCCTAAAGAATAAGCTTTGAGCACATGCTATATCATCCCATAAACAATAGCCAATATTTAAAAAAAAAAATAAACCAATAAAAAAAGGAAATATATAATTAAAGCATCATATTGGTTTAATTTTGAACTTCACCAACATTGGCATGAACTTCTAAAAATTCCCAGCAATGTATTTGAACACTTTAAGATGCATAATCTGAGATTTTAATACTTTAAGCACATCATATGACCTTTTTCATTTTACCCAGGTGTAGTTAAATCTACCTATTTCTTAATCCTAGGTCATAAAGAAACAAATATCCAAAAATCACCTGTTTCCTTTTGGTACCCATTCTTACTTGGGTGCCAATGGGTTGATTTTCTTCACTGCCCATTCCATCTTCCTTTCTTTGTCTCTGTCTCCTCTATAAGGACAAAAATATCGAATATGACCATTTCTTTCACAATATAATAAATTTTGTTTCTGTGAGAGGGTTTTGACTTATTTGCATTATTTTTGTTTGATGAGGCATATCCATGTGATTTACGAGAGTGTTTTAAATTCTTTTTGGAAAGATAATTTTTTTTAACTCCCAAGAATTTATTTTCTTTTCCTCTTATGATTTTGCCATGATCTTCATTTTCTTTTTCAAGAAAGTGTTTTCTTTCAAAACATTTTCAATTTGAGTTTTCAAATTTCCTACTTCTTCTTGAAAGCATTCATGGTCTTTTTGAACTTTTTCAATAAGCTCCTTATTTTCATTTTTCAAAGAGCAAATTTCATCTTTCAAGGAGGAACAAAGACAAGGTTCCTTACCTTTACATTTTGACAATTTTTCCTCCGAGCTTTTGATTTTTACTTCTAAAATCCCATGCTCTTTTTGAGAATTTTCACAAAGCTCCTCATTTTCCCTTTTAAGAAAATCATTTTCTTCCTTCAATGAGGATTCCCTTTGTTTTGACAAGGTAAGCTCTTTCTCAACATTTTTGCTCTTCCTTTTTACCATAAGTAGTTCTTCAAATAGTTTTGCACAATTGTTTACTACTTCATCATACAAAGGAATATATTCATCATCCTTCAAACTACTTTCTTCTAGTTCATTTTCTACAAAGCAAAAGTGTGCTTCTTTCTCATTTTCATCATTGGTGGCTAATCCATTGATTTGATCGCAAGTAACGCCATTCATGGCATTATGATCCCCATTTAGAAAGTTTTCTTCATTTTGATTTAGGGGGCAATTTATCATATCATGTCTAGAGTTATTGCAAAAATGGCATTCAATGCATGACTCTTCTTTTTCTTTTTGTTGCATTCTTTTGCTTAAGATTTTCTTAAGTTTTCTTATGAAGAATGCAATATCATCCTCACCTATTCTTTGGTGATTAGCACAAAGTGTATCTAAGGTAAGACCATTTTCTATCTTAAGTTTTTCTAGATTTCTAACTTCTTCAATGGTCATTAATGACTTGGGTAAAGATTGGAGAATTTTTTGAATATAATCGTCCAATGAATAAATTCTACCATGTGCCTTTAAATTGTTTATGAGGTGTGTGAACTGAGTGAGCATAGATGAAATTTCTTCATCTTAATTTAATTTAAACATCTCATATTCTCTAACTAGTATGCATATTCTTGATTGTTCATTTTGTGATGTGTTTCCATAGATGTTTTCAAGTACATCCCACATTTCTTTTGCGGTTTGACACTCGCAATAAGACTATATACATCTTCATTTAAACCACAAAAAATAATATGCTTTACTTTAAAATTCAGTTCAACTAACCTTTTTTTTTTTCTCTTGGTGAGTGTTTCAATAAAGCCTTTAGAATATCCTCATTTTTCTTTGTGATTGAGAAGTCTCCTTTGGAGATATATCTCCCACAAATCCAAGTTGTATGCTTGAATGAAGACGACCATTTGATTTTCCCACGCATGGTAGTTTGTACTTTCGAGCAATTGTGATGCAAAAATGGATCGTCCAATGGAAGTGGATATGTTTACCGAATATGCCATTTTGATCGTTTACGCTCTGGATTTTATTCCAAAAAATGCAAACGCCTCGCTTTGATACCACTTGTTAAACTTCCTAGCCTGGAGTATATAGAGTCAAAGTGGGGTGAATGGACTTTTTTCCGCGTATTTTGATTTTCTAAAAAATAAAACTCTTGGCAAGATTCAAACAATTAAATCACATTATATGAAATTTAAATCATGCATAAGATAAATAATAAAGAGTATAGGTAGAGAAGATCAACACTAGTATTTTTACGTGGTTCGGCACCAAGCCTACATCCACGTCTTGAGACTAACTCAAGGATTACACTATACGATCTCCTTCACCGGCTACGAAGCCTTACACTCTACTTTGCTCACAAAGCGCCTTCACCAAATGGTTCACAAAGAACCTTACACCAAACCGGTTCACAAAGAACCTTACAAGAGTTTGGAATTACAAATCAATACTCCTTAAATGAGCAAATATAAAATACAATCAAATCCTCACTCTATTCTCTCAAGGAATGAATCAAACGCGATAAATGAGCATGTGATGACCCAAAAATATATATATATATATATATATATATATATATATATATGATTAAAGTACAATAATAATAAAATAATAAAAATAGTCATTAAGTTAATATCAATATAGAAGTGTTTTCTGTAGGATCCTTGATTCCATGTTTGATGCCTAAGAAAGACTTTGTCTTAGCGAGTGCTCAGAGACCATTACGGCTCAGTCGCTCCCTGGAGGTCGGCCTGGTCAAAATGGAATTTCATAGGATAAACAGGATAGACACTGTTTGTACACGTAAATAAGTATATATACATAAAATAGTGTTTTGACAGACATAATTTGTAGAAATACATAATAAGATGATAATAATATAGGTATCATATGTGGGGCCCACAAGACTATGTGGGGTCCACATGAGTCCCGGAGCCACAAGACACTGTTTATATACGTAAATAAGTACATAAAATAATGTTTTAACTGATATAATTTGAAGAAATATATGATAAAATAATAATAATATAGGTATCCTATGCGGGGCCCACAAAACTGTGTGGGGCCCACATGAGTCCCGAAGCCGTATGGAGGTTTACACAAGTCTCAAAGCTATGTAGGATGCATAAAATCGTATAAGAGTTATTCAAGTTACGTATGATCCATTCGGGTCTCGAAGTTGTGTGGGGCCCACAAGACCATGTGGGGCCCACATGAGTTTTCAAAATTTAAATTTAATTCTTGTTCAAAAATAAATAATAAAATAAATAAATACTAAAAGTAGTTTAAAATTAATAACAATGATAATAATAATGATAATAATGATTAGGAAAAAAAATAATAAAATAATAAAATAATTAATTAAGTAATTGATTAATTAAGTAGGTAAGTAATTAATTAAAAAAAAATTATTTAGTGGGATTGGTGGCAAGCACTCCCACATGGCCTCCATCCCTATCCCATACACAACCCATACCTTGCCCATTCTTTAATTTTTAAAATTTTAATTTCACCCCATCTCCCCACACTTTTATAAATTTCATTTCTTCTCCAAAATTTTCCTATAAATAGGGAGCTCTCAACCTTCATTTTTCACAACAATTTTCCAAGGAAGAGAAGGATTAGTGAGTGAAAGAAATTGTGGTGGAGAGAGAATTTTTAAATAAGTTCTCAATCACCCACTCTTTCCGATCTCATTTTTTAAAGATAGTTATTGTGTTCGTAGCACGCGGTAAAAGAAGAAGGTAAGTAAATTTTGATTATGTTAGTTTCTTTTTATTTTAAATTCATACCCGAGTTTATTTTGTACGTAAATTTTAATTATGTTACTTAGTTCCACAAAATTTCCATGAGTTTATTTTTACGCATATTTAATTATACCAATTCTATCTTTAATATACTTGCATCTATTTTTGGGTTAAGAAATGTTCCAATCCCCTCGGGTAAATTTTCAGCATTTCTTTCTATTCAAAAATAAAATTATATATATATTTAACACAAAAATTATGTGGCATGAGTTTATTTGTACGTTGCATTTTTATGAAAATATGAGTAAAGATGAGATTTTCACGATATTATTTTTAAATTGCATAAATTATAATAAGATGATTTTAAAACCCCTTATGGCAACGAAAGTTCAAAGTTACAGATGCTCGGTACCGCAGCTTAAAGTTTATACAGATCAGAGTGCACCCACACTGTTTACAGAGTGGTTATTTATGTTAGTGGATTTCTCCTGAGTGCACACCTGGTTCCGGACCAGGACTTAATAAGGAAAATCTCACTTAAAGTTTACGTACGTTGATTTAGTTTGGTCGGCCAGCCAGCTAAGTCCAGTCTTCGGACCGCACAACCCAGTCATGGGGGTAAACATGACTTACGGCAAACAGGCCTAAGGGTGGTTTTTATAATATATGTTTATACATATTTAATTACGTATACAAAGTTACTGATGATTTGAAGGAAAAGTGTAAGTTTACGTGAAAATGATCATTTTGGTTCTTAAATGACGATCTAAGGAAAATGTATAAGGAAAAGTATATGTATGTTTATCATTAAATATTTTTACAGTTTTAAAGTTAAAAGTTTAATTTAACAGTTATAGTATATGATTGTAAAAATTTATTATTGAAATTTATGACAAAAGTTTTATGCAGAAATTTTTAAATTTATGTTTATTCTAAAAGCAGTCTTGAAGTTATAGTATTAAATATTGTTTTACGAAATTCTTTAAAAACTCATTTTGGCCACACACTAATAATAATCTTATTTACTTACTGAGCGTCGTCTCACCCCAATCATATTTTATTTCAGATAACTCTGAAGGACATGTCGGAAATCAGGCTTAGCAAGCATGCGAGTGGGGATTAGAAAAATAAAGATTGATTAGAAATATTAGTATGGTTTCAGATATTTATGTTTGTGTAATTTTTCTTCTTTTGAAATAAGTGATTGTAACATGAATAATTAGTGCTCTGGTGTAATAAAAATTGAGTTTATTTGCTTCCGCTGTAAATCAGTAGTAAAAAGTTAATATCCCAGGCCCCTCGGGGTCGGGGTGTTACAGAGCAAGAGAGGATTAAGCACTTGTGATGAATAACTAAAATGCAAAGTACAAAGTGTATAGGTTTTGGATAAAATGATATTTTTCACAAATATGATCAACAATGCTCAAAACCATTCTTAAACAAGTCTAAGAACTTGTATATATAGCCAAAACCACGAACTAACTATTATTGGACCATTGGGAGTAAATCCCAAAATAAACTACCAATTTTCTAGCTGTTATTATGTCGAGCTTGAGACCACTAGTCAACTAGTCCCACCCACTAGTCTACTAGTGCCTGGGTTGCGAGAAAGGATCTAACTACTAGATTTTCTAGTCGACTAGTGCTATGCATTAGTCGACGAGCGCTCTATTTTTCCTTATAAAAAAGTCTTTTAATGACTTAAAACATTCTTGGACAAAAGTATATGAAATATATTAAGCCTAATAGAGTTTAATACTTGTCCAAATGAGTTTCCCCTTGAATATAAAATATCTTGATTATGAAAGTACATTTGAAAGTTTATTTGGATATCTTATATACTTCGTATGTCCTTCAGAAAATATACTTGGCTCTCTTGAATCTTTAAGATATAAAAATAGTTTTAACAAAAAATCGGGACTAAGTATGAAAAGTTTATAAAACCAAGATATTGAAAACTTGTCCCTTTGGAAAACATAATTAAGTTTAGGATTATTTTAACAAACTCTTTGATTTAACTTTGAAAACTATATATGTTGAGTTTGTGACTTTAGGTGAAATCCTAACACTCAAGTGTCCTAGTATGCATGCATTGGCTCAACTCTTGCTTAGAAATCGTGTATGAAACAAAAAACAAAATATACTACCTCAGACACACACCTCATTACATATAATTCTGCAATAAGCTTCCTTTGGTGTGCTTGAGTCCTTCCGAGTGAGTGTCCATTTGATCTTTCCTTACTTGACGTCTACTTGGTTCGATCTTTGTTTTTAATCTAGTACCTTCATGTATTCATTACTAGAATCTGTACTCAACATGATCTGCAAATATAGGAGACACTAGGAACAACATATAGGTTGGTATCATCAAAACATATAAACATGCTTACGTAGCCCCCAAAGCTAACAAATTTAGTTTTAAAAACTGTTGATCTTGTGTTTAGAAGTATAGATATTAGGTTTTGAAATTGGATTTACGTATATTTAGATGTAATATTATATGAAATTAAATTAAAATTTGTTTAAATTCGCTAAAATAAAAATTCAAAATTCAAAATCCATCTTTTAAAAGGTAACTGTTAAATTTTTAATTTTTAATTGTTATAAAAGATGTAGAAAATAAATAGGGACGAGACAAAAATTTTACGTAGTTTGGATATACCTACTCCATAGGTGGATGGGATAAAAAACTTTACTATCTCGGGCAGAATTACAAGATGATTTGGAATCGGTCTTGTACAAAATATCAGAACCTACCTTGTACTAAATGTCTCTCTTCTCTTTATCTCCCCTCTTCCTTCTATATAGTCTACTTACTTTTAAGTATGCAAGTGAGTATACAAGCATGCAAAAATGTGTGTTCCAAATGTGAGAGGTAGGGTGCCCTTGTATAGGGTAATATGGATAATAAGACATTTATTGGGGTGGAAAAATCGAAGTGGTGGAAGATGGGGTGACATTCATAATTTTCATAACCCATTTTTCATAACACTTCCCCTTGGATGTCACCCATATATTAACTCCTTCGGCTAATATCTTTAAAATGTTTCATTCTAATTAGATGAACTAATTTCTTGAATATTGTAGTAGGTAAAGCTTTGGTAAACAAATCTACTAGATTATCACTTGGTTGGATTTGCTGATCATCTATATCACCATTTTTCTATAGTTCATGTGTATAGAAGAATTTTGGAGAGATATGCTTTATTCTATCACCCTTTATGTTTCAGTTGAGCTATACATGCAGCATTGTCTTCATATAAAACTGTTGGAATATCCTTGATTGATTGAAGACCAAAATTTGATTAGATATGAGAAAACATTGATTTGAGTCATACGCATTCTCTACTAACTTCATGGATAGCTAGTATTTCATAATGGTTGGAGGATGTTGTTGTAATCGTCTATTTTACTGATTTCCAAGATATAACGATTTTTTCATAAAGAAATACATATCTAGTTTAAGATTTAGCATTGTGAGGATCAAATATATATCCAACATCTCTCAAATAGCGTAGAATGTGCTTAATTCCATTCAAGTATCGTCGAGTAGGAGCAGAGTTATATCTTGCTAGTAGATTTATAGCAAATGCAATGTCACATCTTGTATAATTGACCAGATACATTAGAGAGTCGATAGCACTTAAATATGAAACTTCAATACTAAGTAATTCCTCCCTCTCATCATGAGATTGAAATGGATCCTTCTTAACATTACCATCATTGGAGATCCTAAAGGATAAACTTTGTCGGTATAGAATTGCCTTAATACCTTTTCGGTATATTTAGATTGATGAACAAGAATTTCGCCATTTACATGCTCAATCTGTAGACCAAGACAATATTTTGTCTTTCCTAAATCTTCATCTCAAACTCTTCTATTAAATAATTAGCAGCTTCAGTGAGCTTTTCAGGAGTCCCAACTATATTCAAATCATCAAATAAACAACAATTATAGCACATTCGGATTCTGATCTTTTAATAAAAACACATAGACAAATTAGATCATTTATGAAACTTTCTTTCACAAAGTACTCACATAATCGATTGTACCACATGCGTCCAGATTGTTTTAATCCATATAAAGAACATTGAAGTTTAATTGAATATAAATTTGGGGGTTTTGCTTCTAGAAATTTAAATCCTTCAGAGATTTTCATATAAATTTCATTATCCAATGATCCATATAGGTATGCTGTTACTACATACATAAGACGCATGCTCAGTCGTTCAGTGACTGCTAACCCAATTAAGAATTTAAAAGTGATTCCATCCATTACGGGAGATTATGTCTCCTCACAATCAATTTTGGGTTTGTACGAGAAACCTTGTGCCACAAGCCTTGATTTATATCGAGTAATTTTATTATTTTCATTTCGCTAGCGCACAAATACCCATTTGTATCCAACGGGTTGGACATCTTCTAGTGTCTAGACTACAAGTCCAAAAACTTCTCTTTTTGATAAAGAGTTTAATTCTGATGTGATAGCCTCTTTCCATTTTGGCCAATCACTTCTATATCGACAATCATTAATAGATTTAAGTTCAGGATCCTCATTACTTCTAGTAATATCGATAGCTATTGCATATGCAAATGTGTTTTTGACAACAACATTATTTTATCCCACATTTCTCCTATGTAATGAATTGAGATCTCATTATTATTTCTAGGTACCTGTCCCTTTTCAAAGGATGTTCTTCAAGAGTTTTCTCTTTAGGAGATTCTTTTTCAGGAGGTTCCTCTTCAAGAAGTTCTATAATAGGGATCTCATTTTTAGGAAAAAGGGGTTTGTGATTGTCGAATGGATTATCCACCTCTGTAACCTCTTCTAGAGTGTTTAAAAATTTGAATTTTTTCCTTCTGGGAGTTTTTATCTTTTACACCAACAGACCTTCCACGCTTAACTTGTGGTTTAGGTTCATTAGCTGGTTGTTGTCCTTCAGGGACATCAATACGTGCTGGAATATTTGCAGCAGGTATATGAGATTTTAGTATAACCTTGGTATTTGTAAAAGAATCTGGTAATTGATTTGCAACCCCTTGTAAATGTATAATATTTGAACTTCAAGTTCACTTTAATTTATGTGAGAATCTAAATGAGATAAACTCATTGCATTCCATGTGATTTCATGTTGTGCTTCAAGCACTAATTTAGCTTCCCCTAATGTAAGAAATATTGTTTCATCAAAATGACAATCTTGAAACCGTGTTTTAAACAAAGCACTCATTAAAGGTTCAAGATATCTAACAATAGAAAGAAAATCCAAACCAACATAGATACCAAGCTTACGTTGGGGCAATAAGAATATATACTACACAACCAAAAGTTCTTAAATAAGAAATATCAAGTTGTTGCTAGAAACTAATTCCATAGATGAAAGATTATTGTAAGCAATTGGCCTTATACGAACAAAACATGTAGCATAAAGAATAGCATGTCCCCAAACAGATAAAGGAAATTTAGTTCTTATAATCATAGGTTTAGCAATAAGTTGAAGTCTCTTAATAAAAGATTCAATTAAACCATTTTGTGTATGGGTATGAGCAACGAGATGTTTAACATCTATTCCAAGTGATATGTAATAATTATCAAAAGTTTGGGATGTAATTTCACCAACATTATCCAAACAAATTGATTTACTTGGATAATCAGAAAATAAGCTCGTAATCTAATCAGTTGAGAAATAAGTCTAGCAAATGCAATATTACGTGCAGAAAGTAGAAAAACATGTGACTATCTAGTAGATACATTAATTAAGACCATAAAATATCTAAATGGACCAGAAAGTGGATATATTGGTCTGCATATATCACCATGAATTATCTGTAAGAAACTGGGTGATTCAAGACTTACTTTTGAAACAGATGGTTTGACAATTAATTTCCCTTTGAGAGCAAGTAGTAGACATGAAATCATTTGATAAAAGAATCTTCTGGTTTTTAGTGGATGACCATGTGAATTCTCAATGATTATTCGCATCATTAAATCTCGAGGATGTCCAAGACGATCTTGCCAAGTGTAAATAACTTTGGGTCATTACACTTCTGGTGCAAGACATTATATGATTCAATTGTTTTAATCTTTATATAAAACAATCTAGAAGATAAAATTGACAGCTTTTCAAAAATTTGTTTCAGGCCAAAGTGTAAATAACTTTAGGTCAGTGCACTTCTGGTGTAAGACATTATATGATTCAACTATTTTAATCTTTGTATAATACAATCTACAAGATAAAGTTGGCAGCTTTTCAAAAACTTGTTTCTTCCTAGAAATAATAGAAGTAATATAAAGGAATTCTTTACTACCTTCATTTATAGTTTCATTGTGATACCCATTGAGTCTTAAATCTTTAAAGCTTAATAGATTTCTTCTGGATCTGCTAAAATATAAAGTTTCATCAATTTATAGTAAAATACCATTGGGTAACTTTATATTAGCTCTTCCGAAGCCTTCAATTAAATTTGTAGAATCAGATATTGTATAACATTTGTTGAAGATATATTCAAGTAATGAAAATATTTCCTATCTCGAAGAATTGTGTGTGTCGTAGCACTATCAATTAAAGAAACTTCTTCCAAAGACATCTTAGAATTGATCAAAGCTCTAAAACAATTTACACTACAACACATATTTAAAAAAGAAAAAAAACTCATTATTATAATTGATCATAACAACAATAAATATGATAATTTATTTATCAAAATATAATATTAATTTTTTGAGTCCGATCCCTATTTTGATGATAACAAAACATATGTTTCTTATGTGTGTATCTAGTATTTAAACAGGTCCATTAATTTAACACACATATAAGGAAACGGCGATGGAAGCTTGCAGGACTTAAAGCTTATACGATCAAGCGCATTCCATGAAGTTAGAAGAGCAAAAAGATGAAAAAGACATTTATTTCTTATTTTAATTGCATTTATTTTTTGGTTTGTAATAATGCATACATCTACGTGATTTGGTTATTTGCTTAGACAAGACCATAAATTGACCATAGGGAGCCACAAGACCATAGAGTGACCTTAAGGTTTGGTCGACCGATGTCGGATTTTTTGGGTTAACTCTCAAAAAGACCATAGAATGACTACAGGAATCCCTCAAGCAATTAAGCTAATAACTCACATTTATAGGGTTTTAACTTAAATATTTATTTAGGCCAAATTTGGTTTATGGAATAATTCAGTCAAGCGATCATAGGCAGTGTAAAATGCCTCAGTCGACTGAACTGGGTGGAAGTCAACAGTTTGACTTCACTCGGTCGACTGTATCTTTATGAACGTATCTTCCTCAGTCGACCAAACTCACACATGTTTGTACCCCAACTATTCGGCCAACCGAACTTCTAGTTTATTTATGATTGAGTCGACCGAACCATATGAATAGTAGACTGAATTTCAAACATAGTTGATCGAACCTTGAACATTTTTAAAATCACCTAAATTTAGCCGACTATATATGTAGTTCAAAAGTGCCTCGATTGATCGTACTTATAAATATAGTCAACAGAACATAAAATTCAGCCAACTGAAACTCTCAGGTTGGAATTTTTTAAAAACGCTAAAACATCATTAACTTTTAATTAAACTTTTTCAAAATACCGAACGTATCCCCAACGGTCATAATTTTTGGAAAATCTATAAATACCCCTTCATAATCTCAAATTAGTAACTTTGATTAACTCCAAATTTTCTCTAAACCCTTTGTTAATCATAGTTCCCCCAAACCAATTTTTATTGATAATTCATTTCTTTGGGGCATATTTTTATCAAATCTCTTCCACTCTCTTTCCATTTATTTATTTCAAAATGATTTTGAAAGAGAGCATATTTATTTTAGGCATTTATTTTACATTCATATACACTTACTCCCATTTGCATCTTCACTTATTAAAATCATGTTTGAGAGTAGCCTTAACATTTCTTCTAGTTATTTTTCTTAATAAACATTTTTGGAAGAAATCTTTTATTGCACATTACCCTGTGGAAGAAAGGCTTAAAAAGATTAGATGTTACTACCCATATCAACCATGTGCACCTTTCTTTTCGGGAGCCTTCCCATAAGAACTCCACGTGTAAGTGTGCTTGGCTTAGAATAATCTTGGGATGGGTGACCTTCTGGGAAGTTTTCTCAGAAAGTGTGTGAGTGAGGACAAAACATACTGAAAAGGACATATGTTAGTCTGTGGTGCCAGTCATTAGTCTGATAAGGCCCGCCCCCCATTGCCTGGTCCAGGTGAAGGAGGAGAGACACAGTTCTTAGTTTTGGTGTATTCCCAAAAGGGGGGTGAATTGGAATTTTAAACTTTTCTCCTAGGTAAAGTTAGAAGTCAATGTGATTTGGTAACTTAGGATCTTTCTATATAATCCCAAATGTGCAGATAATATAAAACGTGAAAATTTAAATCATGTGCATCATTCACAACATAACATACATGTGTGGTAAATATAAAGTACTGAAATATAAATAGGCACATGATATGTTATCGGGGTTCGGCCAATTGTACCTACATCCCTGCCTCTAGATCGCAAGCCCGAGGATTCCACTAATGGTTTACTTAACGGGTGGAACATCACCTAATACAACCAAGTCAATTAACACAGGGCTGACCTTTACCTTTACACAATCTCCTTGCGGGGTGGAGAAGGTCCTAGGTCAAATTCACAGGGCTGACCCCAACCTGATCCTTTCGGGCTAGATCAAACCCCCTCAGGCCACGCCTGGAAATATTACAGTATTTTTCTCAATCAAACTGGTACAATGATTATGCTTTCATGTAAAACAGATATGTACCCCAATACGCGGAATCACATACACATCAACAATGTAGGTCATGTAAGCTCAATGATGCAAATAGTTGTGCTATCAACACTCAATATGGTATAATCAGTGATATGCTCAAGAGTGTTCAAAACAAGCAAAATACTAGTTTGAAAATGTTTTGCTTGTTTGAAAAAATATTTGCACAACAAAAAACCAAGCTATTGGACACTTGCAACAAAGATGCAAATATCCTAAGCTTACTAGGTCATCCCAACATAAGATTTATAATATGAAAATCTATGGGATAAACCTAAGCTAAACTCCCCAAAAACAATATCTCAATCACACAAGCAAGTGGGAGTATTTAGCACTATCTAGCAATTACGAGCACACTTACTAAGCTCTTACAATACCAAGATTTATCAAAGGAATGAGTATTTGAAGGTATTTGAGCAAAGTGGGATTTTGAAATAAAGAGGATTTTTGGATAATGATTTTTGCTAATTCCTTAAATAATCCTTACAAATGAACCCATATTTATAGGTTAGGTAAAAAATATAACCGTTTGGGACCTATTGGGTATTATTAGAAAAGTTCAAAAAAAGCTTAAGCACATTTAACCCAAATTAACTCAATTTTACCGTAGTTAAAAATAATTTTTAACCTGCCGAGGTTTGGGTGGCTGAACCGTGGTTCGGTCGCCCGAACAAACATAGTAATAAAAGGTCTTAAAACCAGTTCGGCAGCCCAAGTTTCAGTTTGGTGGCCCAAATCAAAGTCCGAAAGATTGTTTTGTAACTTCGAGTGCCCAGTCATAGGTTTGGCAGCCCGAACTCATGTGTTCGGTCGCCCGGGGCTCAATTTGAATTAAATCGTTTGGTAGCCCGAGTTGGTGAAAAGTCATTTTCAAGTGGTACGGGCGCCCGTGGACGGTATGCACAAAAATGTTCGGTCACCCGAGAGCCTAAGTCAACTGGTGACTTGTCAACAATTCAGGCACCCAAGGAGTTTTGAAATCCAAGGGTTCGGTCGCCCGAACTCTCTCAAACTCCCTAATATTATTCAATTAAATTCATTTTTAACACTTCTCAAATTTGTATGATATATGTGCATGAGTGTTGGGACCTAAAGTCTCACTAAAGTTTTACTGAGGCTGTTTTGAGATAGTCCCAAAAATCCAACGTCGGTCGACCAAAGGGTGTCCTAATGACATTTGGTACCCTAAGGTCGGTCTATGGTCATGTTTGAGCTTACAAGAACCTACATACATGACATGCAAAGATTATTATAGACCATATAACTAGCTACTATTACAGACTCATATTACAATCATTGATTTGACAATACATTAAAGTTTTCAAGGTCTTCATGCTTTGCTTTCATGTGCCATCAATTGGTTTGCTAATATAAACCTGCACACAAACTAGATAGACATTAAATACTAGAGTATTTGTCATAATCAAAACAGGGCATAACCCATATGGTCAACAACAGTGCTCCCAGCCGGAAGTATGATGAGATTCACATCGCTTGGGTTTGGAAATGTAGGTTCACAACAAAGACGTTGCATTCTGTAAGTGGGGGAGAATGTGATACCCTGTGGAAAAAAAAGGCTTAAAAGGATTAGATATTACTATCCATATCAACAAGTTGCACCTTTCTTTTTAGGAACCTTCCCATAAGAACTCCATGGTTGAGCGTACTTGGTTTGGAGTAATCTTGGGATGGGTGACCTTTTGGGAAGTTTTCTCAAGAAGTGTGTAAATGAGGACAAAATACACTAAAAAGAACACGTGTTGGTCTATGGGGCCAGCCATTAGTCTGATAAGGTCCGCCCCCTATTGTCTGGTCCAAGTGGAGAAGGAGAGACGCAGTGCTCCCTAGCAGACCCAGGTTGGGGTATTACAACACAAATAATTTCTTAAGCTTAAATTCCTAGATTCTCCAAATATTCTTTATTTGCAAAATATTTATAAGAGAACAATAATACTCATTTTTCATATATATTTTATTTGTACAAAATCATTTGATAGCACCCTTACTCTACTGAACATTATTGCATATCATTAGAGAGTGCATACATTTAAAGCTTAAACGTGTACATTTCTGCTTGTATGTTTCTGAAGCATTTTTATGTACAAAAATGATTTTATTGTATTGGTTGGGTTCATCCTATTAATTGAACTGGGGAGTCTTAGTCCCGTAAGTGAGATCAGTTGGGTTCAGCCCAGAATTTGAACTGGGCAGTCTCAGCCTCATAAGTGAGACAAGTTGGGCTCGGCCTTGTAATTGAGTTGAGATTTACCTCACCTAGTAAGGAGAGATTGTAACGGTTTCTGCTCCGCCCGTTTAAGTGAGCAGGGATAGTGTAATCCTTGGGGGTATGCCCAAGGCGAGGACGTAGGCTAGTTTGGTTGAACTTCGATAACAATATCGTGTGTGTGCCTCCCTCTATCTCATTTAATTTCCATACTTTAATTTCAGTATGTGTATGCTTGCTCATGTTTTGTTATAACCATATTACATGCACACAAAATTAATTTAAATGAGATATGCAACACATGTGTATGTATGCACACATTGCTCACTTACTTTACATACATATTTTATTTCGAATGGAATATAAGATGTGGTAAATCAACATAATTGTTTAAATTAGTCAAAATATTTTTAAATGTCCAATTCACCCCCCTCTTGGGAATACATCAATTCCAACAATTGGTATCAAAGTTCGGTTGCAATAAGCTTAACCGTTATTTGCTTAAAGATTGCAACAACTCATTTTCAGTGTATCCCTGTTTTAAGGGTCAATACTTTGCAAATCCTCCACTGCTTTTATTATATAGATTTTACTGCTTGATTATTGAAAATGCTTTTGTAAAATCAATTGATTGGAGAATTTCGAAAGTATTTGTCAAAGGTATCATATCCCATAGAAAAATTATTTTTAAAATGCATAGTTTTCCAAACATGAAATGATTTGAAAGTGCATGACTAGAACTTAATGCATATCATCTTGAGTGTCATGCATGCTTTTACTGTGTCTTAGTCACTAATGCTTTTATGAGTGTATATTCTTCTATATGTTAAGGATTTTGGGAACCATAAGAATTTTGAGAAATCGAGAGAGAAAAAGACACCACTTCGAGTTCAAACGCTTAAGAAGGAGTAAAACACAAAGGTATATCTTTCCTCCTTCTAATTTATTAATTAGTTCATGTTATGATTCACTTAATGCATTTTGTGTTAGATTATTATTGTGAATCATATAATATTTCTATGATTGCATGCCATCTTATGAGAAGCTAAATAGGAATATTTTTTAAATACTCGTAAGATTTTAGAAATTGTTGTAAATAGGGTTAGAATGCCTTAAATGCTTAAATAGTGTATAATGCTTAAAATTCTAAACCTTAAATATACACTATTGTTATACTAAGAACCCTAAGAAAATCTAGTCAATATGTGAGTTTTAATGATCTTATCCAATATAAGCTTACTATATATATATATATACATATAATTATGATTGGTTAATATATGATAATATTGGCTAGTGCATGCTTATATCATTATCAGTTCTTAAATTAAACCTCATAAGCATGTTTAAACAAATCTCATTCAAATGGACGGTATTTTTTTTTTTAATGATGCTATGTATATGCTTAAGTAGAAATATTTCAATTATAGCATATCTTTGTCCATCACACAGTTATGGGGTTTAGGGAATTTATCATAATACTATATCATAACCCTACACTCGTAATGGAGCCAAAATGCTTTCAAAGTTCATCCTCATATTAGAAAATATTTGTTATGCCAAATAACTGCATGTTGAAAATCTAAAGCTTTTGGCTAAGAAACTTAATGATTGGTTGCATAATTGAGGGGGAGTAGCTTTGCTTAAATTTCATCCAATAAACATATTACACTTTTTGGATGATTTGTTTGTACTAAATGCCACTATCCATTACTTGCCTAATGATTATATCTTTGCATGGATAGTCTATATTTTATTTGATATATTGATTATATTACTGAATGCATGCCTGTATTGAATGTCTCTTGCATGATTGATGCAGTTATGTGAATTACATGTTAGTAGTGGATATAGGTTTTTGCATGCTTAAACTGAATAGTATCTGCATGATGCAGATTATTTTTGAATTGTTTGTGTGAATCTATCAGGTTTTGGGTACATGGATAAATGAGAAAATGTTCAATTTACAAACGATATGCTGCCGAAATTTCGGTAAAACTTTTTCCCAAAAGTGGAGCCATGTACTAGTATAAATGATGATAAAATGCATGCTAGGTGAACTTTATGATTATTCTCATAATGCATGCAAAATAATCTAATAGTTAGCTGGTGCATGTTAAATTTCAAATGGTATGTGCTAAACTGAAAAACATGCACAGTCTTCATGTCTATTTCCTAGGTTACTAGATAATTAAATAGGTTAGTACATGCAGAATCCAAAATGCTATAGAAATTAAAAACATGTACACTTTTTATTGACCTAGGAGGAACTTGTTCATGGACACCATTCGATCATAACCTTGGAATATAAACTTCATGAAGGACCCAAATGGTCAATCATCATGTTATTATATTAAAGTCCATGTAACTATAAGCAATTGCATGACTTAGGGGGAGTTTTTCATTTTGCACACACTCATTGGTATTGTGAGTTGTGCCATCTTTATATATTGATCCCCTAGTGCATACCCGTTAAGTATAGCCTCGATTGGCTATCGTACCTTAAATTACAATGCAATAAGTCATGCTTGTATGCACTAAAATGCTTATATTTGCTACATGCTAAATTCATTTGAAAGGATAAACATATGATGGATGCTTTAAATGGCTATCATCCTTAAGCTACAATTCAAGTAAGCATGTATGCAAATATATAGGGGGAGCTTAAGCCCCACTTTTAGGAAAAACAAATAAGAACAAAATGCCTAAAATCTCTTGCATGCTAATTAATATTAAAAAGGATGAACACATGTTGATTGTGCTAAATTGAAAATTCATCCTTGAACATAAACGCACTTATGTGTGCTTGAGACTATACTAGGGAGTTTAAGCCCCATCCTTGCGAAAAGGATTAATAGCACCTGCCTTGTAGACTCACACTCTTATTGTTTCTACTTTTTGAGTCCGAAGCTTTTCTAAATACCTTGAACATCATATTCTGTCTCTATCGAATATCTTTGATATGGATTGTTTTGGGTACACATGAACACCATGCTTGACTGATTATGTGACTTTTAGTGCATGTGTGTTTAGGGACATTTTACTGGTGAGATTTATTGGTCTAACATATATCTAGTAAAATTTGAAAAAAGTACTTATACTGTTAGAACTCTTAAACTTTCAAAATTTGTTTCAATATAAGTTGCTAACAGATTCTAAGCACATATTCAAAATTGATAGGGGGAGCATCTTTTCTTTAAATCTTTATCTTGCTGTGCTCACCAACATTATAGGCTTAGATTTGTTGTTGAAATTTTCTGTGACTTGCGTACTTTAAAGCATGATGTTTTTATTGAATATTATAAATGAAAATATTTTGTTTACCACTGTTCTTTGCTTTGCCATATGATCCTTTTTAAAAAAAAAAAAAATTAGTTAATATCTTTGGATCTATGTAGCTGCATTTTTCTGATACTTTGTGATTTGTGCTTAAATGATAAACTAGAAAAATTATGCTTGCTTGTTTTTTGAATTAAAGTTTCTTTTTCAGCAAGCATTGCCCCCAGTATTTATTGAAAATCATAAAGGGATATATTTTATACATATATATATATATATATATATAGATACATATTTAAAAGCAAGGTTTGAACTTATAAAAAATATTTTTATATCTTGCTTGTGTGCTTGAATTTTTTTCTGACTGTGCTTGTATTGTATTGAAAGTTCATGTCATGAAATTATATTGTTTATAAATTTTTTAAAAGGGTGTTGTATAACTGGTTTATGGATCGTATATGAAATGCATATAAACTAGTTAGACTGCTTTTATGCTCAAACCTACATTTGTTATCATATGTTGTGCGTGTTGAACTCAAATCTTTCACAAATCTTATGATATGTTTAAATTGTCATGATTTGTGGATAATCCTAATATGATCTTATTTGTCATGTGCCTTTTAATTTCTTAATGACTAGTTATGAAATTTTTTTATGTGCTTAATTATTATATTTTTCAAACAGTTATAAAATTTTTATACCCATATATATACTAACTAGGGGAGAGTTTTTTTTTTTTTTTAAAGGGGGAGTTCTCATTGTTAAGTTTGTTTTAAATACTCAAAATTATTTTACTAGCTTAACCCTTTTTGCGGATGCCAAAAGGGGAAGAATTTTTATGAGCAAAATATTTATGACCAAATGAGAGATTTTTTTTTTTTAGGCAAAAATATAGGGGTAAAATATCTGAACTTGTGCTTTAACGCAAAAATTTAAATGCATGATTAAATTGCAATGCCTTCTTTATTGAATAAGCTTGAGTTGTATTGTTTATTTTTACATCACGAATATTGTTTGGGGGAGCCTTTTCAGGCTGTACCCATTTTGTTCTGATGCGTTTGTCATCATTAAAAAGTGGGAGATTGTTGACTTTTTGAGTCAAATCCTTGTTTTGATGCTGACAAAGCACATGTTTCATATGTGTATATTTAGCATATGAACAGGTCCATTAATTTAACACACATATAATGAAACGACGATGAAAGCTTGCAAGACTTAAAGTCTATACGATCAAACGCATTCCATGAAATCAGAAGAGCAAAAAGACGAAGAAGACATTTATTTCTTATTGTAATTGCATTTATTTTTTGGTCTGTAATAATGCATGCGTCTGTGTGATATGATTATTTGCTTAAACAGGACCATGGATTCACCATAGGGAGCCATATGACCCTAGAGTGACCTTAGGGTTCGGCAAATCGACGTCAAATTTTTGGGGTTAACTCTCAAAAAGACCATAGAATGACTATAGGAATCCCTCAAGCAATTAGACTAATAACTCACATTTATAGGGATTTAACTTAGGTCTTTATTTGGGCCAAATTCGGTTTATGGAATAATTCAGTCGACCAAACCTAGGCAATATAAAATGCCTTAGTCGAATGAACTAAGTGGAAGTCAATAGTTTGACTTCACTCGGTCGATTGTATCTTTTTGAACGTAACTCCTCAATCGACCGAACTCACACGTGTCTTACCCCCAACTATTCGGCCGACCAAACTTCTAGTTCATTTATGATTGAGTCGACCAAACCATATGAATAACATACTGAATTTCAAATATAGTCAATCGAACCTCAAACGTTTTCAAAATTGCCTCAGTTTAGCCAACTATATCTATAATTCAAAAGTGTCTTGGTCGATCATACTTATCAATATAGTTGACCGAACTTAAAATTTAGTTGATTGGAACTCTCAAGTTGACATTTTTTAAAAGCACTAAAACATTATTAACTTTTAATTAAACTTTTCTAAAATACCGAGCATGTCCTCAATAGTCATAATTTTTGAAAAATCTATAAATACCCCCTCATAACCTCAAATTAGTAACTTTGATTAATTCCAAATTCTTTCTAAACCCTCTGTTAATCAAAGTTCCCCCAAACCAATTTTTATTAATAAAATCATTTCTTTGGGGCATATTTTTATCAAATCTCTTCCTCTTTTTTTCCGTTTATTTATTTCAAAATGATTTTGAAAGAGAGCATATTTATTTTGGGCATTTATTTTACATTCATATACACTTACTCTCATTTGCATCTTCACTTATTAAAATCATGCTTGAGAGTAGCCTTAGCATTTTTTTCGATTATTTTTCTTAATAAACATTTTTGGAAGAAATCTTTTTATTGCACAAATATTTTCTTGAGCTTAAATTCCTAGATTCTCCAAATATTCTTTATTTGATAAATATTTATAGGAGAATAATAATACTCATTTTTCATATATTTTATATTTGTGCAAAATCATTTGATATCACTTTTACTCTACTGAGCAATATTGCATATCATTAGAGAGTGCATGTATTTAGAGTTTAATGTGTACATTTCTGTTTGTATGTTTTAGAAGCATTTTTATGTACAAAAATGATTTTATTGTATCGGTTGGGTTTAGCTTGAAATTTGAATTGGAGAATCTCAGCCCCATAAGTGAGACAAGTTGGGGCTTAACCTTATAATTGAGCTGGGGTTTACCTTAGTCCGTAAGGAGAGGTTGTAACGGTTTCTGCTCCATTCGTTTAAGTGAGTAAGGATAGTGTAATCTTTAGGGGTATGCCCAAGGCGGGGACATAGGCTGGTTTGTCCGAACCTCGATAACAAATATCGTGTGTGTGTGTGTGTGTGTGTCTCTATCTCATTTACTTTCCGCATTATAACCATCTTGTATGCACATATAATTAATTTAAATGAGATATGCGACACACGTTTATGTATGCACACATTGCTCACTTACTTTACATACATATTTTATTTCGAATGGGATATGAGATGTGGTGAATCGACGTAATTGTTTAAATTAGTCGAAATATTTTTAAATGTCCAATTCACCCCCTCTTGAGAATACACCAATTCCAATATATAATATTGCTTACTATACATCTCTTAAAATATTACATCATTATTTTCATCTCAATTTACAAGGAAATTAGCAACATCAAGATAAACATAGTTTGATGGTCTAACATTAAAATCTATTGGAACAATATTATCGGCAAAATTTGTTTCAACTTCTTTACTCATTTCCTTTTTTTCTACAGATGCTTGGTATAGATCTACCAAGTGCTTGGGCGTACGACAACTACACGACCAATGACCTTTTCCTCCGCATTTGTAACATTCAATTTCATGCTGCCTGGGTTGCTAATTTTGATCATTAACTTGCTTATGGGGGGTCATCCCTCTTATGGGGGATTGCAGCCTCACGTTGATGCCAGTGATTATTTTGACCATGGTCACGACCATACCTACGGTCTCGTCCTCAACCACGAGATGTATTCATATTTACTTCAAGGAATGAGGTCGAACTAGTTGGACAAGTTTGGTGATTTTTCATCAAAAGCTTGTTATTTTGCTCAGCAACAAGAAAACATAATATAAGTTCAGAAAATTTAGGAAATTTCCTCTCCCTATATGGCTGCTATAAGAGCATATTAGTGGGATGGAAAATAGTAAAAGTTTTTTCTAGCATGTATTCATCAGTAATATTTTCACTACATAATTTTAACTTTAAGCTAATCTTATGCAGAGCTGAGTTATATTCGTTGATTGTTTTAAAGTCTTACAACCTTGGGTGCAACCATTCATATCGAGCTTTTGGTAAAATCACAGTTTTCTGGTGGTCAAACCTATCCTTTAAATTTTTCTATATGATAAGTGAGTTTTTAACAGTGAGGTATTTAGTCTTTAATTCTTCATCTAAATGATGACGGAGGAAGATCATAGCTTTTGCGTGGTATCAATCCTGTAGGGATGTGGTATTTCCATCTAAAATAGTATTTTCCAAATTCATTACATTTAAATGGATATCAACATAAAAATTCCATGATAAATAATTGTTACCTTTGATATTCAGAAGAACAAATTCAACTTTACTTAGGTTCGATATTTGAATAAATTAACAATAATAAGACAATTTAGAAAAAAAAAATGTAAAAACTGAAATAAAACTGAGATAATAATATAATATTATTTCCACCCTTTTGGGGTATTTAAATATGTTTCTTCAAGAACATTATATTATTTTTGTCAATTTGTACTATTCAAGAGTATGATTCCAATTTACAATATTAAATTGGGTAATAATTTACCACCTCTTTTGGAGGTTAAATATATTACCTCATCTAAAGGATAAACATTTCACCTCTTCAGGAGGTCAATTTTAACATCTTTTTGGGAGGTTAAAAATATACCATTTTCAAGAAGTCTATCTCTTCGGGAGATTAAATATGTAGACGAAAAATTTAAATATATTGTCTCTTTAGGAGGACTATCTTTTTAGGAGATTTAAATATATTGTCTCTTTAGAAGGATCATTTTACCATCTCTTCTGAAGATTGATACTCTTTAAACATTAAAAGATATTCTCTTTTAGAGAATATTATATTTTTGTGGAATAAAACTTATAAGAAATAAATAAATTAAATAAGAATTAAAAAAATAACTCAGTTGGTTAGAGTCTCGTGTTGATAACGTGTTATAAAAGATGCAGAAAATAAATAGAGACGAGACAAAAATTTTATGTCATTCGGATATACCTACTTCATGGGTGAATGAGATAAAAAAATTTCACTATCTCGGGCGAAATTGTACGATGATTTGAAATCGGCCTTATACTAAATATTGAAATCGGTCTTATACTAAGTATCTCTTTTCTTTTTATCTCTTATCATCTTTCTATATAACTTACTTTTAAGCATGAAATGTGTATACAAGTATGCAAAGATGTGCGTTCCAAATGCGAGAGGTAGGGTGCCCTTTTATATGATAATATAGATAACAAGATATTTATTAGGATGGAAAAATTGAAGTGGTGGAAGATGGGGGTGATATTTACCATTTTTATAACCCATTTTTCATAACATTAATTTAATTTTTAATTTTCGTTTTTTATAATTGTTGTTATACAAGCACTTAAAACAAGCGAAACCTCGCCCGCCTCTGTCAGTCATCCCCGAAGTCTTGGGAAGGTTGCAAAGCCCGCCGGCACTGTTTTGACTGCACACATTCACAGAGAGAGAGAGAGAGAGAGCTGAACAGCGCGCTGCCATGGCCTTGGCCGCTAGGATTTCTCTCCCTCTTTCATCTCCAAATCGCCGCTATTTCACTTCCATCAACCCATTTCCATCGTCTTCATTCTCTTTCTCCTTTTACCGCTCAAGTTTTTTCGGACAAAACTCGATCAACGTTCGAAACCCTAGTTTAAACATCTCAGCTTCGTCCATGAGCATTGAAGCTCCAGGTAGAACCTTGCAGGCCTCTTTTCTTGATCGCAAGGAATCCGGCTTCCTTCATTTCGTCAAGTACCACGGCCTCGGAAACGACTTTATCTTGGTAAAAGAAGCCCTCTCTAATTCTTATGTTTTATTGAGTAGGAAATGCGGGGAAACTGGGGAATTTGATTATTGGATATCTTACTCTGCAATGCGAGTCATCCAAAGATGGTTAAATTTGCCATTTTTCTGTGAGTTGGAGTAGGTTGATAATGGAGATTCTGTGGTTTCCATTTTATTGTGAGTTTGAATAGGTTGATAATAGAGATTCTTTGGAGCCTAGGATCACTCCAGAGCAAGCGGTGAAGCTATGTGATAGGAACTTTGGTATTGGCGCCGACGGAGTGATCTTTGCCATGCCGGGGATCAATGGCACTCATTATACCATGAGGATCTTCAACTCAGATGGTAGTGAGCCTGAGGTACGTTTCTTCTTTCTTGGAAGACTACGTCTTTTGTTGTTGTCATTTATGTCTCAGGGACATTTATATTATATTTAAGTGTTAAGGTTCTGAACACTTATAACTTTTATGTTGGTGAATCCGTATTGAAACCACTATCAAAATCTGAAAAATAGTAATCACTTACATTTGTTTGATAACTGAACTGTTTAAATACTTGAATTTGTATAGGTTTAACAAATAACAAGCAGAAAAAACTTCTCTTTTTTATCTTTTCATTTACTCAATAATCAAACACAATTGCATCCATACAATCAAATATTATCCCATTTTCATCCTATTTCCCTAAAAAATGGTTCAAAATGAAATTCCTCATCGTTTCTTATATTTTCCCAGCAACCAAGCAATAACTTCAATTAGGCAAACAACTATTAAGATCACTATTGACTCGCTAGTTGCAAACCTCTGTTGATGCTCATCCAAACACCATGAGTGAGCAGGCAGACCTGTGCCACTGCAAAGCAGCCAACCCATCTTTGCACTGTTCCAGCCCATGTGATTCTGTGAACTTCGTCTGTGGAACACAAACCAGATCCTCAATTTCCCTCCTCTGCTGTAATTGCTATCAAGCTAAATATGCAATCTTGTCATAAACTAGTTCAAGATCCAGGGTCACCTAACAATTGGATCCAAATAGATTGCAAATGCATCAAGCCAAATGGAACGCAAACCTGCAATCCCAACCAAGTTCAAGTTCAAGCTCCAAAACCAGATCCCAATTTCCATCTTTGGCTGACCTATAACAAAAACAACACCTTAACATTCGCATTTCGACAGCTTTTACTTTTTTGACATGTTGTTTCTTGGTTGAACATTTTGATCCATAGAGCACGACAATCGAGGGTATTTTCCTCGGCTTGCTTAAAGCTATTAAGTCCTTCACTATCTCATTCCATGTTATTTTATGTCTACCACTACCATTCTTAATACTAGTAAAACAATAACTAGTTTATTGCAAAGAAGTTCATTCCTTAATTTATCTTTTAATGTTATGCTACTCATCCAACTTAACATTCGCATTTCGGCAACTTTTACTTTTTGGACATGTTTCTTAGTTGAACAACATTTTGATTCATTGTGCATGGCTGGCCTTATAGCTGTCTTATAGTGCATTTTGATCCATTTTAATTTTAAGGGTATTTTATGATCACACAACACACCCGAAACAACATAATTGATCCAAGGTGTTAAAATCTACTAGTGCTATTTTAATTTCTTGATTATCAAGTTTAATCTTATCTCTAATATTCCTTTGTACGAGACTGAAATTACATTTCATATATTCTGTATTATTTCTTCTTATCCTAAAATCTCCGAAGTCTAAAGTTGTTCTCCATAGTTCTAACTTGCATGCAAATATTATCAAGCCAAATGGAACCCAAACTGCAAATTTTCATTATTCACCCCCAAATTGAAGCCCTGTGGCTGCCTCTCTGTGATCTAACTGCAACTGAAACCCCTATTGTACCATCTTCAAATCCTTGTGAATAAACATGGGAGTTGAAGGAGATGACTGGTCGACTCAATAGTTGAATCTCTATTGTACTACCGCCACATCATCTCCACCACCCTTACCCTTGTAAGCGTTGACTCTAAGGAGAAAAGAGAAAGGAAGAAGATTGATAAGGGAAGAGACTAGAGAGAGAGAAGTTTGAGGGAGGGAAAGGAGAAGAGAAGGAGAAGAAAAAGTTAAAGATGGCTGTGAGCATTGAAAATGTCGAGCGTAAAAGAGTCCACAAGTTCCTCCAATTCTCTGATTGAGGCGCTTATCAAACGTGTAATTGTATACTAAGGTACTGCTTTTGTTAGGATTATGGCAGTACTATTCTTTCTAAAGGTCACTAATATGATTTTTGCATTTATTTTGACCTTCGAATGCTTGAAAATTATTTTGAGATATCAAACAAAACAATAATTTTTTATGAAATTTTGGCTTTCTGAAGTAAGAGAAATAATTTGAATAAGCTAATCAAATGATACTTGTGTGCTTTGGTAAATGTGGTAGGTTATACATAATTTTGCTGTTCTATGTGTTGGTTATATTGTAGAAATTAAGGGCCTGCCATTTTTCTTTCTTTTAGTTTTAGCCAACAATTTGCAGCAACATCCCATCTGTATTGAGATACCCTCTGGTATTATGGAAGTGGAAAGTTCAATCAACAGTTATGGTGGTGACTGGAACAGGAACATGGAAGAGAAAAAGAAAAGGAAAGAAAAGGAAGGGAAGAGAGAAAGATAAAGGAAGAGAGTAAAAGGAAGAATGAAGGGAAGAAGGGTACAGAAGATGGGGGAATGGATATCCAAATCCATTCTGTTTATGTGTGTCATTCCTTTATGTTTGTGTTACCGTGCACTGGAACAGCTAGTAACATAACAGAATTACCCAACAGAGCAAAACGGTCTTAATGACCTTAACTGCTTGGCAACTAACCAAATACCAATTTTGCTGTTGGACTCATAACACCTCATTGTTGTTTTTACTGATAGTATCTTGTTGAGGTTGTTATTCATGCTGGTTCACTGATATTTGGATTGTTCTGATTTCAACTTTTCTTCTAGATGTGTGGTAATGGAGTGCGGTGCTTTGCAAGATTCATTGCGGAACTTGATAGTCTAAATGGGAGGCAGAGGTATTGTTATTAGTTATTGGATGTTCTCATGTGTTACGATAAGCTCTCTTTGTAATGTTCTAGCAAAAATACCTTTAATAGCAGCCATATACACTATTTGTTTTATTAATGCCTCTGATTTATATCTGTTATGCTCTCAAGTCTTTCAATTCTTAGTTTCATTTGTTTGCTTCTGGTAGTTGATGATTTTTACAAGTCAAGTTTGTTATGGAAAAAAAAAAAAAAAAAAAAAAAAAGGAACATGAATTTTCTGCAAATCAAGTAATCCGGATGACAGTTTCTCAACTTATAAAATCTCCAGCATAATGGCATGGAATTTCTGTATGAATGATCCAAGAAATTTCTATGAAGTATCGTAACACAAGTACATAACCACGTCACAAGAGTCATCCACATTGAGGCGTCATGCTTATGCTGTTGGCCCAGCAAAATCATATAATGAAGATGAACTTAACAAAATACTTGAGATGCACACATTGTCGTTCAATTTAACCTGTGTCACTTGCCTGCAATCTAAAGATCCCAGAGCTGCTGTTTCACTGTGCAACATTTTCACAAGATTACTTCAATAAATATTAAAAAATTCTAATTTCTCTGTACATTTAATATGTTCTCTCATCTTGAATATGCTACAATTTATCAACAATTTGAGCCATCTAGTTTACAGATAACCTATTAACTAACATTCCTGAGTTAAAATGAATATACAAAGAATTTATGTAATGCTGCTGTCGTGTAGGTTTTTTCATGAGAATGCTTGCAGTTGTCTGGGTGCTTTGAGGCCTATTAATTTAAACTTAACAATAACAATAAACTTGTCATATGGTTCAGTGTATGTGCGCGCATGCGCCTGTTGTTTTTTTAGAGAGGGTTTATTGGGGAGTCTCAACTTTGAAATGAGTGGAAGCAATCAAATATAATATTTACAAAGATAAAAACAATGCAATGAACAATTAAGGAGATAGAAAGTTACAAACAAATTTTGTTGTTGTTCGGCACCAATCATGGCCTATGGCTTTTAGTTGTCAAATTGAGATTCAAATTGTGAATCGAAATCCCAATTTCATGAATCAAGAATCAAGAATTGAATCGAATCAGATAGTAGGATTTGGTGCAAAATTTGAAAAATTGATTTCTAATGAGTTGCATATATGTAAACACGAGTAAAATAGTAAGCAACATTGAAATTTCAACAAATATGGATCATCCATGTTGATAATTGGAATGGCGCTTGCCTTTGAAGCAAGTTTTGTAGGTCTAATAAATCCTGCCATGATCTATTTAGCTCATACATATATTGATTTAAAAGGAAAACTAGCCATATAAGCAAGATATACCATGATCTAACCATTCCACCTCCATCAAGTATCAAGTTAAACTAGTTTCTATGAAACTATAACACTTGTATGTGACTCAAAACTAAAGCACTAAGTCTAAGAGCTCAAGATACACTAAAAAGTAAGATAAGGCACACAAAAATTTTAAAAAATTGAAATCCATGCTTATGGTGTAAGTTTACATAATTAGCAATAAAAAATTCATGTGCATGTTTTCTTTAAAAAAATAAGGAGAGGAAATAAGAAAAACATCATGAAAAATTGAACTTTATGGTTTTTAAGGGAATGAATCAATGAAAAACAGTAAAAAATTTAAAATTTATGGTGTTTAATAAGAAAAGTCATTTTTAGTTCATGGACTTGCTCTAATAACTAAAACAAGAAGAGAAAGTGAATAAAAAAAAATACAAAACTTACTAATGAAAATTGGATCTTTAAATCCAGAGTGGAGAGGGCAACATGCCAACCAAAAGCTCACCCACCTAGTTGACTTTGGTTTTCTTCTCAAGAGTGGTTTCCTTCTCAAACCCTGGTTTTCTTCTAATCTTAAAAATGGCAGAAATAAGAGGTTGAGAATGAGAGGGCCAATAGACTTCTTTCTTCCCTTTTGGAGGACACAAGTCATGTAAATAGTAAATAGAAGGCTACCATGAAAAAAGAAAAAAAGGTATAAAAATCTTTAAGTTGGGTTCTAGAGGAGTTGCATTTGAATCATACAATTTTTACGATTCAATTTGATTCTCCGATTCACCTTGATTCACTGCCTTCTGTGATTCTCCCATGTGATTCGAACTGATTTATGCCTTTCTCAATATGAGCCGTATGATTTGAATTGAGAATCACACGATTCTAACAACTATGGTCTATGCCACACCTTTAGAGCTTGTCTTGAGTATTAGAGAATTTTTAAAACAACTACACACAAGCACAGTTCGTACTTACACAATCTGGGTTCTTGATATTGAGGATGAAAGAGAGCATCTCTTTCAACAAATCCCAAAAGAGAAGTAATAGAAGGACAGTGATCCTCTATACAATCTCACAAGAAAGGTAGCACCAGAGAATAAGAAGTGAGGTAGAGATGAGTCAAGTTCATTTTGAGATGTCTTGGTGTCACTGGTGTTCTACATGAAGTCTCACCGTTTCAGCTCTCTGAGTGAATGGATGCTACTTTAGTTATTTAGGTGCAAATTTTTCTTCTTATTTTTTTATTTTTTCTTTATCTTTTTGGGTGTCCAATGGAGGGCAAACGTCAAAGAAGAAAAAGAAAATTTCAATCTATCCTAGTTTGACCATCCAAGTGAGGAGCCTTCTAGTGAGTGCATTTGTTTCCTTTTCCATGTTTATGTTTAATGGTGCAATTCCACTTCCTATTCAGGAGTTCCTTTACATGCTCCCATGAGACAACCACTAAGGTACGGTCCTTCGCTTTGCTTTTTGATAGCAAAAAGGAAATTTAATAAGAAGGTAGAATAAGGTATCAAAGCTAGAGAACAAGATATATCCTTTGACAGATGTAAAGAAAGTAAAAACAATACAAAAGAGATGCTTTCGATCATAACTGCTTGAGGAGCCACCCATGTCTCATTATCATAGGAGAAAAGCTTGCACCAAAGTTGCCTAAGCCCTTGACAATGAAGGACTAGGTGCTCATTTGTCTCGATAGAAGCGAAGCACACCACACAAATATTTGGACTCATTGATTTATTAGGTCTCCTCATGCGTAGCAAGTCGTCAATATTAATTTTGTTAAGAAACAAAGTCCAAGTAAATGCTTTGGTCTTCTTGGAGCCAACCCTAGCCTTCCAATTTACATTTTTGGGAAAGGAGAAAGGGGTAAGGGAATGCATTGGAAAAGTTTGGAAATGAATGTACTTGTGCTATTCCCGAGGTAAACACAAGTCTTTCACATTCGAATGAGGAATAAAGGAACCAAAATTGCTTGATGCAAGGCCAATATTTAACAAATTTAACTCTCTATTCCATTTTGAATGATAATTAATACATAAATGGCCTTTTACTTAGAAGATAAGGAAATTGTTTTTAGAAACCTAGATAATCTAAGGGTTTTTTGATATCGTCGTTGTTTTCTATTTTCTGTTTCTGTTTCTGTTTCTTTACAGTAAAAAAATAGATTATAAAAGCATGTTTGTTTTTGTTAGTTTTTTGTTTTTGTTGTCGGTTTTCAGCTGTTTGCCAAAAAATTGAAAATCAGATTTTATGGTTTTCAGTTGTTTTGGCAACTTGTTAGAAATTTTAATATCCAAAAATAGTTTTGGGATTAAATTATTCATTTTATATAGTTTTATAATTAAAAGAAATACATGCATAAATTTCAAAAAGAATAATAAAGCCAATTACAAAATACATCTACTATCTATTGCTGGTTTTCAGTTGTTTGCCAAAAAATTGAAAATCATATTTTATGGTTTTTCAGTTGTTTTGACAACTTGTCAGAAATTTTAATATCTAAAAATAGTTTTAGGATTAAATTATTCATTTTATATAGTTTTATAATTAAAAGAAAAATATGCATAAATTTCAAAAAGAATAATAAAGCCAATCACAAAGTACTTCTACTATTTTTCAATTGTCGTGTACAATAAAATATTTATTGTAAAGTAAAATTTGAAAGTAGAACAATTAAGTAAAATAATTATACTAAATTTTATTTTTATTATAGTAATTTTTTAAATGTGTATTATTTGTAATTTATTATTTTAATATTATTTTTATAATATTTTGATTTAAAGATAAAAATGAGATTTTTTAATTAGGTTTTTAATTTCTATTAATTTTATAAATGTTAACCAACTAGGTTACTGGTTTCTAGTTTTTTGTTTTTGATTTTTGGTTTTCGCTTTTGATTTTCGTTTTTCTAATTTTTGATAGTGATACCAAACAACCCCTAAAATTCTATTTTCTTTAATAAGAATATCCTAGAAATCATAAGGATCTTGGGATGTGTGACTTGCAGTCGTTGGGGATCCTTGTTTTGAGAGATTTTGGAGTCCAATGATTGCTAAGCTGTCGAAAGTTCTAAACATCTTGATGGGTGAGAAAGGTGCATTTTTCTCTTTGGGAACTCACATTAACTCTTCACTTCTTGCTGTAACTTTTATCCTTGTTTAAGATTTTGGTGGGGGTTTGTAGATTTGAGAATTATGGAAGATTTTGTTTGGTTAGTGGTGGGTGAAAGGAGGGATCATCTTGTGAGTTGGGAAGTTGTCTATAGGTCTAACGAAGAGGGCAGGCTTGGGTATCGGCTATTTGGCTTTTAAAAATATTGTTTTGGTCGATAAGTAGTCATGGCGTTTTCCCTTGGAAACTTATTCTCTTTTTCATAGGGTTATTAAAAGTAATTTTGATATGCAAGAGATTTTGTTTGGTTTTTTTGGGGGGGGGGGGGGGGGAGTTTGCTAATGTTGCAGCTAGAGTTTCTTGTGAAAGCCCTTGGAAGTTCATTTTGCAGGTAAATCATTTCTTCCTTCCTTGTCTCAAGTATGAAGTGGGAAATGCTTGTAGGATTCACTTTTGAAATGACCTTTAGCATGGGGAAGTATATCTTTTTTTGGTTGCCTTCTTTTTTTTTTTTGACTGATTTTTTGCATCCCGAGGAAAATATTCTTCTTTTCTTATTTTGGATAGCATTGCTTTTGCTTCTTGGTATTTTTAATTTGTGAGGATTTAAATGATAGGGAGACAGAGATTCTTTCTCATTCCCTAGTTTGTTGGGTTCTTATCTGTATTTTTTTTAATGTGGATGTTGGGATTTGGTGTTTAGACTCCTTTGGGTGTTTTCTTGGAAATCTTTGTTTTCTTGTCTTAACCAGACTTCTCATTCATTTCCTCTTGTTGATCGAGTGTGGAAAGCTAAACTCATTTCGAGGTAAAGACATTTGTGTGGATGGCTGTTTTTAATAGAGTTAACACCAACAATCTACTGCAGATTAGAAGACCTTATGTGGCTGTCACTTCAGATGTATGTTTTGTGTTACACTATTAGTGAGGATCATGCTCATTTATTTCTTCACTGCTCTTTGGTTTCAGGCTTGTATTTCTAACTTTTTGGATTGTTGAAGTGATGGGCATGTCCTCATTCTTTAGAAGCTTTCTGTGTTGATTGGATTTGGAAGGTTTGGAAACTCTTGGATTTTTAGCATCTCCTGATTTGACATGGGACATAGTTGTCTTTTTGGCTTCTATCTGGTTTTTCTCCACAGGGTGTTCTGGGCTTTTTGGCAATATGGCTTTTTCAGATATACACTGGGATTGGTTGTCTTTATTAGCTTAATTTTGTTTTCTTCTTTGCTTTTTATTCTTTATTATTTTGAAGATTCTCATCTCTCTTGTATATTCTTCTCTATTAATGAATTTCTCTCTATCAAAAATAACTAAATAAACAAAAATAATATAGGAAAAAAAAAGATAGACATTGTCTTGCACGCTGCATAATTCTCCGCCAGTTAGAATTAAACCTTGAATTTAAGTAGTCAAGAAGATGAAGAACAAAGACTGCTAGTAATCTTAAGAGGGATCAATACAATGGCTAGCTTCAAAACAAAAAAAGATTGTATGACGGAACAATGTGTGGAGTTCGATTTTACAAATTTTTTTGGAATGATTAAGTCCCCTCGTTGGGGCTCACTGGTTCAGGCTCCCATTTCAAAGCACCCACAATTTCCTCACGTGACTAATTTTGCTTTTAAAATCTTCCACTTCTACTTGAACAACTTTCCCTTTATAGGCTCAAAAGGGAGATTTTCTGTGGGTAAACAATTTGACTCATACAAATTAGTATTAAGAATGGAGACAAGAGTGTCAAGCATGGAGCTATGTTTGTCATCCTATCATCAAACCTATCCAATGTAGAAGTGAAGTTAACCAGCAACCACTATTTTTTTTTTTCGATTTTATAAATATCTGCTTTTGGGCTGGTGAGAGATGGTTTGCTTTAACTCACTCGGTTCGGATTGAAATGAAGTGGGTCGGTCCTGTCTTATATTCTTGTTCGTTTTAGATCTAAACCAAATGAGAGGTAGAGTTTTCTTCATCACTCCTCTAACCTGACAATAGCGGCAACGACTAAGGTTTATCAGCAATAGTGGGGGCTTTATGGTGGTGCTTTGGCGAAGATTCATGAACGATTTTTGAGTTCATACCGTCTTTTGGTCAGTGAAGGCTTATATGGAGTGTTGAGAAAAGTCCTCCATCTGCCTGAAGGTTGTGTAGGATCTTGCAAGGGTTTGATTCTGGCGACAAATGGATCCCCTAACGAGTCTTTGGGTACCAGGGATGACACCACATTTGGTAGTTATAAGGGCTTCCTGTTGGCGGCTGGTTAGGATGCTTGTTAGCAATGGCAACGTGGTAGCAGCTCAGGAGTTCAGGTGAATCTTGCAACAATTATAATGGTCCACAAAGTACTTTGCTTGACCGAAGTGTGTCACATCTGAATTGTGTTGGCATTGACTTGATGCAGATCGGGTTTGAGATGCATGATATGTGTGTGCGCGTGCATATGCGTGATAGCAGCACAGGAGTTCAGGTGAATCTTGCAATGATTATAATGGCACACAAAGCACTTTGTTTGATCCAAGTGTCTCACATCTGAATTGTGTTGGTGTTGGCTTAATTCAGTTCTGGTTTGGGATGCATGTGTGTGTACATGCATATGTGTGCGTTTTGAATCTTGTAGTGGTGATTGATGAGCTGAGTGAAGAAAAAGAGTACTGGAGGAGGTGCCCCCAGGGCGTAGCTCAGGTGGTCGAGCGAATAACCGGGTGTGCCTCTCACGAGGTCAGCCTTTGCGCCACCCGAGTTCGATTCCTCCCCTGAGCTCCTGGTTTACCCTCCTTGTGGTGATGTGGGGCCGGATCCACGGGGCGTGGGACTAGTCACAACTGGTGCGTGCGGACCGTAAAACGGACGTGCGTTGACGGTTGTGGACACCCGGCGATATTCAAAAAAAAAAAAAAAGAAAAAAAGAAAAAAAAGAAAGAGAGTACTGGAGGAGGTGACATAAGGCAATTTTGGTTGAAATTGCAAATTCTATGAGTTTAAGCAAAAAGTCACAAGAACCCTGCCAAATTGACAACTGTTGTGATTTGAGTTAAAATTGTGAACCCTATCAATAATATGGATTGAAGACTAATACATAGAAGTCTTTGTTTGGGCTTACAATGCTTCAAAGATAAGGAAAAATTACTTTTAGAAACTGAAATGAACTAAAATACTAGTTTTAAATAAAAATAACTTAGAATCTCAAGGAACTATCATAGATCCTAAGGATATTACTTAAATAAATTTACCTAAATAAAAAAATAAATAAAATAAAAATTAAAAAGACAAACTTAGTCTTGCTTGCGGTCTGCATCACTGCCATTAAATGGAGAAGCTTATCTATTTCTCTTTCACTATGATTCTAGAGCAATTGGAAAATCCATGAAAGATAGCCACCCTCCAGAAAGATGGGAACCAAACTGACAAAGAAGTATCTCCAACTAAAGTATCTTTGCAAAAGCAAATATTATTCCATTACCCATCTATAACGAGAGTAAGAGAAAAAATGAGAGATATTTCTGACACAAATTTCCAAGGGCTTTCATGAGTAGTATAAGCACTTCCTTTGACTTTGCAGACATTGCAATGAAGACTATACTTATTAGCCTTTTGCCTCATGGGGCCTGTTTCAGAAAGCTCCTCTACTTTTTTCAGTGAAAGCATTATCTTCTAGCATGGAATAAAGATAAAGAATGAGCTTTCTAAAATCAAGTTCTAAGCAAGACTAAATCTTTGGAAAACTGCCCAGAGTTGGCAATGTATGCTGCGATACTTCCAACTTCGTTGCCAAATCAAGAGACCCTCTACCTTATCTCTAATTATGGCCTCTGTTGTTGCCCAATCAGGACTGCCCACACTGCTGCCATCTGTGGTCAGTTTAACTGTCATTTTTGGAAGTATAATAAGCAATTAACGCTTGCCTCTCCGGCTGGTTCTCCAGTTTCTCATTTATTGGAGCTTGAGAAATAATGAATAAAGCTGAATTATTGGGGCTAGTAGCCATACTATTGAAGATGAAATCAATTTCTCCATTGCCATGTCCCTGAGGCTGTTTGCAAAGATAGAGAGACAATTACTTCCCAGATTTTGCAAAGCGTATCGTAGTTATCTCAAAATCTATGTTAATAATCTATGAGTGCAGTGCACAAAAACCAATTCCAGCGCCCGTTCACACATGTTGTCTTGACACCAAGATAACAGGATACAACTCCAAAGTAGCCCCGTCATACAAATGCCACCATGACAGTGCCCTCATTGTTTCCTTTTATCACTGACTTCTTGTCTTATAAGAGAGCTTCCTCTCTTCAATTATGCACCATATTTAACTGCTATGCATGTCCATATCAGAGTGAGTTTTTGTCCTCTCACTTCCACAGCACCAACACCCTTTGTGGGTTTTAGGTTAGCTCGCAGTTGGACACCTTAGCCTGACTTTTGGTTCACCCTGCATCGCTAGTCCTGCTTACCAAAAAATGACCAACTTGGAGCTACTGATTTTGTGATGTGGCTCAACTAAGCAACCACACCTTCCTACCTATTTAAAGTTTGAGAATAGGTCAAGAGCGTTGCACCCTCGATGCCTCTAATCATTGAATTTACTTGATAGAATTCAATAAAGTTCCAGCTATCATGAGGGAAACTTTGGAGGGAATCAGATAGTAGATGGTTTGGTTGGGCGAACATGAGGGGAGCTTTGGGGAGAACCAACTACTAAATGGTTTGATTAGTCTTTTGACCCTATACCTAAGTTAGACGAACAATTTGCACGTCAGTATCGTTGCAGGCCTCCACCAAAGTTTCCTCTGTCGGGTTGAAGGGGCATAAGTGGCAAGTACAACAATATAATATACCATATAAAAATAGCAATTTAATTGTGCTAGCCCACGAAGAATTTGGACAATACTTTGGAACAAGAACATGGTAAGGCACTGCAATAGGATGTTCATCTTGTCCCACCTTTTCACTGTGAGATCATGAACTAATTGGTAGACTTCTACCTTGTTAACTATGTCATCTTTGTTTTGCCCTAAAAGTCTATTCATTTGATCATACACCTTACGAGTACTAGCATGGTTTGAATAAAGAAATTTACCATCTTATAAATTAGCTTGGTTATTTGAAGCATCCTGTGTGATTTTTTAAGAGATTTTATCATCATGCTCACATTTGAATACATTTGCTGTTAGATTAATTGAGACAAGCTATTATTGATTGTTATTTATTTTGCAAAATGGTACTCTTCTGTCTGCTTACAGACTTGTATTTATTTTCATTTTTTTATTATAAGAAAACATGTATTAGATAGGAAAAAAAGAAGGAACAATGTGCGGGGAAAAGGGGTCCACCAAAAAACAGAAAAAAAAAAAGAAAAAAAAAAAAAAAACAGAAGTTACAACATTAAACTCGAAAAGTTACTTAAGGAAACCCCTTTTCAAACCCTTTCCATCATAATTAACTGAGCTCCTGAAATTCACTAATTCCCTTGGCTTGGTTACAGACTTGTGTTTATTAGCTAACTGATTTGTGCATCTCATGTATTGGAGTCACATTTCTTATGTTAATCTTAGTGAGAATCACTGAATCGCAACTCTGAAGCAGATACCTTATGGGGATTTTAATTGTGTTTAAGTTCCTGTTTCTGTTCTGAAGATGGTAGAAGTGTGGAAGTTGTTCATATCCTGATTATGACATTTAACACACATATTATTTACAACATGTGTTGCTTTTTTTATTCTTTATTTTTTTTGCAAGCATCTGAGGGGTGGGAGGTGGTGCACTTCTTGGAAACTTCGTTTGTCTTTATAGTTTTGACCAAACCTTGGGGATGACAATGTATTTTAGCCTTCTTTTTTTGATGAACTTAAGAAATAAATTCCATCTCTCAATATGAAAATTTACAGGTCCTACTAATTCACTAATCGTGGAAATTGCATGAATATTATTCAATTGGAAGCGCACTTTGGGTCTGGGCTGCACGGGAGTAGCCCCTCTCCCATCCCTTATCCCTTCCCACCCTTCTCAGGATTCTAACAACATTGATGTCCGAAGCTTTAACTACTAGGATGCTCCCTAGGGGACAGAAAATTGCTTGAGTATTTTTTCATTTTCTGCGCATGTTTCTTGGATTTTATTGCTATCTTCTTGTCCTGGTTTTATTTACAGCATGTGCTTTTGGATTTAGACTTCTTGTTTTTCATTGGTGTACATGGGTTGCTCCAGCTTTGCACTGATAGTGTATATACTAATTCATAAAAGTATATCTGTACAGAAAATAAATTTACACTTAAAACAAAAGATATTTGACACTTCAAAAATTAAAATCTCAATTAATAGCATGTGTCTCCATTTTCATTTTATCAGTTATTAGAGGGGTACTATGTTTTATTTTAAAATAGTAATTTCTTCTATTTTGCAGTTTCACTGTGCACACTGGTGCTGGTTTAATTGTTCCTGAAATTCAAGATGATGGAAAGGTATGCTCACATAAACCCTGTACACATTTCAAATTCTAACTAGTGAAAGTCCCTCATAGGCATGGCATCAAATACTTGATGTTGTTTTTAGCTTCTATCATTCAAATGTGAGATTATTATGCTGGAATGTACCCACCATTAAAGAATTTATTCTGCCGTATCACTTGTGTTTAGAAAACCTCAAAATTCTTCACATTTTGAATCTCTGCTGCTCCTTACCCTCCACCCTTTATCCTGTAGGTACTGTTGAATTATTTTTTGGCTTCATCAGTTTCTTTTGTATAGTTCTTTCTTGCAGAATTGTCATAGTGTAGGCACTGCTGATAATATTATTTTTGGTGCCATTTTCGTGCCTCAGCCCTATTGTTGAAACACTTTTTTTACATTGTTGAAAATAAATTTATCAACGAATTGTTTATTGCCATTTCAGGTTAGAGTGGATATGGGTGAACCAATACTTACAGCATCAGATGTACCCACTAAATTACCTGCAAATAAGGATCAATCTGTTGTGAAATCCAAACTAGATGTGGATGGAGTGGCCTGGAATGTGACTTGTGTTAGCATGGGAAATCCTCACTGTGTAACTTTTGGCACAAAAGATGGGCAGGTATGCATGCTATTATTTTATAACCCACTTAACATTGTATGCTGTTTTTTTTTGGTACATATTCTTTTAAGGATTTGTTCTTGCTGTTTCTTCTTCAAAGTGCTGGTTTTCTAACACGCAGTGTTTTCTATCATCAAGGCTGAGAGTTAATTGGGTGGAACGATTAGGGCTGCAACTCAAGTGGGTTGAGTTGGGGTATAGGCCTAAATTTTAAATTGGCTGCCTGAGCCCGACCCACCATCAGCTTCAAAATGTTTCACTCAAACCTGGTTCTGTCAAGTAACTTGAGTTGGGTCAAATTTTTAGATTTTTTTTTAAAATTTTTTATTGCTGTTTAAATTTAATATATATTTTGCATAATTAAAACTGATAAGAGACTAGAAACAGGTTGCATGAGTTCAAAAATTGGCTTGTACGATAATAAATAAAAAAGCACAAATGAAATATTTAAAAGCAATAAGAGTTATTGATTATTTATTTATTTTTATTTATTGATTTTTTATATCTTAGTTATATATGTTATGAATGTTACCTGGTGTGCTACGTAATTTCCCTCAACTTGAATGTTTGAGAAGTATAATAACACTTTCTTATGTATGGGTTTAATTCCTACTTGAATTGCTCCTGGATGGACTATTTTTATAAATTTTCTCTAAATCAGTGAGATCTTCTGTTTCAAATCATTGAATATTTTCGTTCAACATTTGAGGAGTATAATAAAAACAACGACAATAACAACATCTTGTGCTTGTAAATGTAATATTTAATATGGATGGACATAATAATGTCTTGCTTGTAAACTGTAAATGTAGTATTTCATATGGATGAGTGTAGTGCTGTTTTGATTCTGTTCAGATTGGCTTTTGCTGTAGCTTCAATCCAGGCCAGCACCACCTTAGGTCGAGTTGCAATCAAGGTCTTAAATTTTGATTTTGAATAAAATTTTGAGGCTATGTAAATACAGAAATTTCGATATAAATGTCAATTTCGATTTTGATTTTAAAAACTAGTAAAGCACAGAATTATTTTATCATACTTATCAAATTGTCAATAAACATAATAATGGAAGATTTAGAACTAAAATATTATAAGTGAAAAATATATCAATACATGCATGTGGGGTATAAGGTGCAATACTTGCAACATAGTAATCATTATTAAACATATTCAATTAAAGTAAATGAAATCCACAATTTAGTTAAATATTACTTATTATACAAAACCCAACGATTTAAATACAATTGGCCAAACAAAATTTTGTAGTTAATATATAACTTTAATTTTCCATACAATTTCCAAAGTATGAGAGCTATCATTCTTATCCTTCTTGCAAGAATCTTTAGTTTCAATGGAAAAAAAAAGATTAATTAAGTGAGAAATTTCTATATAGGTTTCAAATCCCATTTTTTAATTTTGAGGAAATTTTATTTTATAGTTTAAAATTTTCCCGAAATTTCGAGATTTCGATGAATTTTGGATATTCATGGAACTTCGAAGAAAATTTTGCAAAATTGAAGTTGACTGCAATTTTGATGTCGAGGTGGTGGAAAGCAGAAATTTCGATGGAAATTTTGCAGAAATTTAAGATCATGGTTGCAATGTCCTAATTCGAGTAGTCATCCAACACAAAATATGAAAATACCTAGCTTGTGAAATTTTGGGACATCTTAAGCAATGATTCAGATATATTGTAAAATAATAAGGGGTTGAATGACACATCTTGACATCTCATCAAGGCCAAATATCAAACTTGATTTGGTTGCAATAAATTCAATAATCACCTGGTGTTTTATGTCCTTTTGAAAAATTTGGATGCGTTCAGAGTTGAATGACATGCACGTGATTTGCAGTCAACCATAGTTGACCTGTTCTTGCTATGCCCATCAAATAATCTCTCTTTCCTGCTCTTGCATTTTGGGATGCCCTGAATGGTGGAAGGTTTATTGTCTAATGGGCTAAAAGAATTGTGGCATCACAAATATGTACATTCAAGTAGTAACTTATGTTTTACAAAGAAACTATTATTTTAGATGATTTATAATAATGATTTTTATGTTCGTCTTCTATTTGTAATTGAACAGGGTTTGCAGGTTGATGAGCTAAATTTAGCTGAAATTGGTCCGAAATTTGAGCATCATAAAATGTTCCCAGCTCGAACTAACACAGGTGAGTTTCTGTTGATCCATGTGGTAGTTTATTGTCTGTATACTGCATATTTTTCAACATAATATTAAATAATTTTTTATAGGAAAGAGAACTGTATTAAGGGGCAAAGATATACAAGAAAGATGAGAAATCCTCTAAATATATGGGAAGAAACCAAACAGAAAATATGGAACATACATCTGGCTATCTGAGAAAACCAGAGAAAAATGCACTGTTGAAGCAACTTGGCAAGATCTACAGTGAAGTAGACAATGTTGTCCCAAATCAAATAAATAGATGAAGTGTGGTCTTGAAAAGTAAGAGCATTTCTCTCTAGCCAAAGTACCCACTACTCGTGGTGATCCCTCTGCTAGCCTGTGTGTTCTGGCAAAGCTCATAAAAAATTCTCCTTTGCTGGAGCAGGAATATTTCCATATTTTGCGACTTTGATATACTTTGGCCTTCGAGATGGCTTTTGAAAGCTTGGCTGCCTGCGAGCTTCCTGGGTGCACCATCTGCAACGATGTTACAAGAATCACGATTCTTACAATTGCATGCTTCCCTAAAAACGGTGTTCACTGAATAGACTTTTCTAGGATGCTTGCAATTACTTGTAACAAATCTTCCATAGTTTTGAGAAGAGACCTGTGATGACCACTGTCTGGAGCCTCCAGCCCATTTGGAATTCCAGCTGAGTAGCTCATCCCTGTTGCCTTAATCTTCTCAATGGAAATGAAATGATCCAATCTATTCAACTAAAACCTTGTAGGAGACCCTCAGAATCCTGCAGGTTCTTATCCAAGGATAATCCGATTTGGCTGGTCAAAAGGGCTTCATTTTTTCCAACAGCCATCTATATTCATTCTATAGAAATGTTAAAACAAGAAGATTTTCTACCAGAAAATTCTAAGATTTGAATAATCAAGTTGCTGAACCAGTCAAATTTAATGGATTTCCTAACTGCTTTATAAGTTCAAAGAAAAACGATCCTGTATTCCTGTCATCACATTAGAGGTGATGACAAATATCGCTGGAACATCTCAATTATCTTGAATACTTAATTGATTCCACAGACAGTCAAAAAGTGTAGTTTTGGCTTTGTAGTGATTAATATGTATTGCATACAGCTCTCAGACTGCTGCTTATTCGATGCTTTGCTGTCCATTATTTTCTGAAGTTTGCCTTTTATATTAGTTTTGATTGTTCCTAGAATAGTGCCTTGTTCCATGAAGCATATGCTTCTTAGTTGGAGGAGCCTGCCTGTTTATGTAGCTAGTAAGACTTTTCTGAAGTCAATTCCAAAGGGTATTATGCAGATAATTTGTCAGCTGCTAGCAGCAAAATGTAAGTCTTGGATCCAGGTCTGGAACAAAAATTTCTAGCCAATGAATGTTTTGACTCCAAGAGTACATATTTGAGTCACTAATTCAATTGAGGCGAATAGGATTCCTTTAAATTGACCAGGTCTTTAATCGTATATCATATGCAGTATCTTTGCCTTTTGACATATGTTTTTGAATCTGGATTATGGGTCTATGCCCCATGTCAATTTTCATTTTAAAGGAAAACACTCGTGGTATTTAGGATTTATAATTAATCATGTTATTTCTTGTCATATATTTTAGTTTGGGTTTTGGTGTGATTTTGTTTCCCAAGTTGGCACCCTAGGCTTTTACGACTAAAAACTATAGAAGCTACATACTAGCACTTTTAGGGCCGTTTAAAACTAAAAAAAGGGATTTGGTTATTCTTTTTGGTTTTTAGTTTCAGCTTAGCCATTAAACTGAGCCCAAAAAACTGAAAACTGAAATTCTAAATGTTGAAATGTTTATTATATTTTGAACTTTGATTTTATTGAGTTTATATCTTATTTTTAAAGAAAATTTGACTTTGTAGTTTATCTCACCAAATGTTAGAGGCAAACAACCTTGGTCTGTTGCCATAATTGTTTTTTTTTTTTTTGGGGGCGGGGGGGTTGCTGCCTGATGAGGACTGATTTTATGACCCTGATACATGGTTTGTCACGGTCCAACTATTTTCACACCCTTGTGAAGGGCCGTGCGGCGCTAGCTAAAGCACTCTTGTTTAATTAGCTAGCCTATCGTTTACCAACATTCATCCACGAAGCACTTTCATTAACATTCATTCAGATAGCAGCGGAAACAGTAATCAATTCATGAAAGCCGTGGTAAGCAAGCAGTAAACATTGAAGCAAACGTAATTCATTAACAAATCCTCCGTTGACATGATGTACTTAGTGAGGGAGGCAAGTAGGCTAAGTACGTTGACAATTGCTAGTGAGTTTTACAATGATCGATGAACACTCACCCTCTCCTAAAGAGGTTTTTATGTAATTATCATCTTGGCACTAGGAAACATCAAAGTGACCGAGGAGTCATACTGCCTTATTTGGCTTACAAAGACTCTACTAGTAGAAAATAATCCTACACTAGTATTTACGTGATGGAAACCCATCCCAAGCACACGAGATAAGCGGTCACAGGCAAGCATAATGCCCTGAACAAGCTTAGCTCGTGACATTTTGGTGTATGATTTTGACTTGGAGGGAAGGTCGGTTAATATGGATTTGATTATGTAGTTGTCATGGGGATGGTTTTGGTATGTCACGGTGGATATGGATAACACTAATGGTGGTGTTTTCGAAGCAAGATGTATGATCACTGGATCCCGTGTGGTTACATATGTGAATGGGAATACTTTGGAGGCATGACTTTTTGGGGAAAACTAGGTGAGCGGCCCACTTCCCTTGATATCCTCTATGGTACTAAGTGAGTACCCTATGGAATACTTAAGGGTGGGCTCTTGACATCCTCGAAGGGTGTCTTGGGCTTCTGTGTGGGGTTGGGAGCCCTATGGACAATCCATTTGGGAATGAGGTCTCGTGGTACTTTTAGCATGGAGGTTTGATGTCCGTCCCTTCTTGGCTGTTGGCTATACTATTGTGCAGTGTCATTCTAGATTTAGTTGGACCACTGAGGGGTGTTTATCCTTCATGTGTCTAGCTTGAGTAGTATATGGTATCACTTCCCCCAATACCAACTAGTGGGTGGTAAGTGATGGGTACGTTGACACGAGTTTTATATTGTGGGGACGAGAGTTACCCCCAGTGTTGGTGGAATGTGAGTTTAACTCCCTTGTCATTCAAGTCGGTGTTTCTTAATGACGACCTTAGTTGGATCGAGGATTTTCAAGTCGTGAGACTTAACCATTGGGTTAGGCACGTAGAGTGCTTCCTTGGAGGAGGATGAGTATGGTTGGTTTGGACTTGGTGTAGTCTTACAACTACATGGGCATGGCTCCTTAACACTTTAGGCAGATCTGGTAAGGGGAAGGGGTGCTTCCTGATGAGGACTGTCAATGCCACATTGAGACGAGCTCAACATACTTATTTTAAGTGTAGGCTTAAGAGTTTAGGATTCATGTGTTTAAATTCCAAAAGCTTTGTGTTGTGGACCCTCAAATAAAACTCAATTAAAGGCTGCGCAACACTCGTCAAGGGCTCTCTCCCAACCGAGTTAGCTGACAATTACACATTCAAGCCTGCAGACACAAGCACTAGATAAGTCTCAATAACCACTCGTAACCATGAAGCATCAATACAAACAACAACAAAACATGAAGGCAAAAGACATTTATACAAGATATATTCATAGATCAATAAGGTTCATCACTGCCCAAGACAACGAAACACAGTGATGAAAAGAACTACTTGTTTAATTCAATTAAGGGGACAACCACACAAGCAATAACATAAGCAATTTGATATTCATTATAAATCCTTGGAGAATATATGTAGAGGAATCGCTCCCCCCATTTATCCCATCACATTGTCACGCCCTAACATCCTCCCCCACTTGTTTTATCGACGTCCTCGTCAATTTTTTGTAGGAATTCTTTAGCCTTTAGATTTTGGTATCACTGTCTAAGAGTTTTGGAAATCTTGAATCTTTTGCATGGCATACTGGAGGTTTTCTATCTATTGCCAATTCTATCCACTTAACCAGGTACAATTGTTGTTGTTGATGACCTTCTTCATTGACTACTTTGTCTATAAGGATCTCCTCAACATCTCTGATTGTGGTCTTCATTTTGGAAATGGTTGATCCCCTACACTTTTGTGGACCCGGATCTTCTTCGTCAATGGTTTTAAGTTGCTGACATGAAACACTAGATGGATTGGTCGTCTATGGCTCTTCACCCACTCTGGCTGTCCAAGTCAATAAGATGCTTGTCCAACTTTTTCCATCACTTCGATTAGGCCTTCGTATTGTCTTGGAAGTCTTCTGTCCTTGCCACAAAGAAATTGAAATGTTTTTGGTGGTACTTTTTCAAGCGCTAGGTCTCCCGCTTCAAATTGTTGTGGTCGTCACCCCTTGTCCGTCCAGTTCTTTGTGAATTGGTAGACTTACAGGCAGTTTCCACCACATGGACCATCAAGAGTGTGCGGGAGAGTTGGTTGTTGAGCTGTCACAATCTCAAAAAGACTTATTAATTGCAAAAGATGTCCTAGAATTAAAGCAAAATTAAGCTGTGTCTAATAGTGAAACACAATTTTTCTGATTGGAGTTCACAAAAGGTTGCAAGTATTCTTCCAACATCCCATTAACGCGTTCTATTGAGCCATCTGTTTGAGGGTGGTAGCTTGGGGAAGGATTAAGGCTTGATCCCATTAAAGCAAAAGAGTTCGCCCCTTGTCCGTCTAGTTCTTTGTGAATTGGTAGACTTAGAGGCAATTTCCACCACATGGACCATCAAGAGTGTGCGGGAGAGTTGGTTGTTGAGCTGTCACAATCTCAAAAAGACTTATTAATTGCAAAAATGTCATAGAATTAAAGCAAAATTAAGCTGTGTCTAATAGTGAAACACAATTTTTCTGATTGGAGTTCACAAAAGGTTGCAAGTATTCTTCCAACATCCCATTAACGCGTTCTATTGAGCCATCTGTTTGAGGGTGGTAGCTTGGGGAAGGATTAAGGCTTGATCCCATTAAAGCAAAAGAGTCGCCCCCAAAATCTACTAGTGAATCTTACATGTTTATCGCTAATTAGGCTATCGGGGACTCCCTAGAAACCTTAAGGATCCTACCATATCCTGCTTCTCTCTTGAGTCTGTTTTTTAGGCTTCTATTCCCTCTCGAAAGGTTTTCAAGGCATTCAAGGCCTTTCGTTTAGGACACTACTACACGATGAGACCCCATGCTAAGAAAGCAAGAAATCTATGGTTGATACTCTCCGCTCCTTGTGTCACTGTCCCCGTCCTTTGACTCTAGTTGTTGAGTGGCCTCTATCTCTCCAAAAGCTGTTAGAGAACTATCTGAGTAATCATCTAACCGTTTAGCTGCTGCAAGGGTTGAGTCTGAGAAATCGTCTAACTGTTTGGCTGCTGCAAGGCTTGAGGGGAGGTCACGAACCCCTTGCCTTCGCAGCTTATTCTTTGGCCATGTATTGATTCCTTGGAGAAAATGGAATAATTTGTCAGATTCAATCATATCTTTGATATCAAGCATTAGGGCCTGAAACTCCTATACATAACTCCTTGTCGAACCTGTTTGTTGCAAGTCATACACCTTGCGACGCGCCATGTACTCCAATTTCCTGGATAAAATTGTGCCTCCAAAGCCTATTTCAGTCCCTGCTAGGTATTGAAGGTATACCGATTGTGTTGCATGTCTTCACATTTGGTTTTCGACCATAACTTAGCGTCACCGGAAAGATATATTGTTGCAATGTTAACTCGGTCCTCTTCTAGTTCGATCCTTGAGCACTTAAAGTAGTGTTCTAGGTTCAAGATGAAATTGTTCAACTCCTTTGGACCTCGAGCACCCTTATAAACTTTAGGTTCTGGTACCTTAATTCGAGACCCCTCAATGGTATCGGTTATTGGCCTTTGAGACATTTGTGCCACCACGTTCAAATTACCACTCATCTCCTCCAAGTTGTTCTGAAACTGGTCCGTTGTCCTCCGAAGCTTGCCCATTTCCTTAAGATTCTCTTTCAAAGCGCTAATGGACTCTTTGACATTTTCTGCAAGCAAATAAAAATTGTTAGTTAACTCTTGTAGGGAGGCCTCAAGCCCTATTGGCTCTCCCCCTTGGGATGTAAGGGATGGCAACACACCCTTAATGTGTTTCAGCCTATTCTCAAAAGCTTCCAGTTGCTCAATGTTCTTATGAAAGGCCTTAAGCTGTATTGGCCTTTTCTATAGGGATTTTATGCGTGGAATGAATTTCTCGAGTTCCACAATTCTTTCCTCAATCTCAAATACACTATATAGGTTTCTTCTAGTGTTTTCTCCGGTAGCCTCAAGCTCTATTGGCAAGCCTATCTTTTTTAACAATTTCGTCACAAACCCTTGGAGTTCGAAGAACTTCGCCTCCAAGGTTTCGAGTTTTGTCACTCTTGCCTCTAGCGCTTTAATGTGTTCTATCTTTCTATACGTTGAAGTTCTCATCTTATCACTCATGGTGCTCACACACAGTGTGCTCTAATACCAACTATAATGGACCCTCAAATAAAGTTCAATTAAGGGTCATGCGGCACTCGTCAAGGGTTCTCCCCCAACCTGGTTAGTCGACAATTATACGTTCAAGCTTGTAGACATGAGCACGAGATAAGTCTCAATATCCACTCGTAACCATGGAATCAATACAAACAACAACAAATCATAAGGCAAGGGACTATTTCATACACTAGATATTTATAGATCAATAAGGTACATCACTGTCCAAGACAATGAAACACAATGATGAAAAAGACTTCTTGTTTTATTCAATTAAGAGGACAACCATACAAGCAATAACATAAGTAATTTGATATTCATTATAAATCCCTGGAAAATGCATATAAAGCAATTGCTCCCCCCCCCCTCTTTATCCTGTTACGTTGTCCTCCCCCTAACACTTTGCTTGTTCTATATTTTTAGTTATTGAGGGGTTAATGTGTAATTATGTGTTTTAGTTAATTTTTAATATTTAAATGCTTGTAGATGTGGTGGCTTGTGGGATAGTTGGAATGCAATTTGAACGCAAGTCATTTTTCTTCTTTTTCTTCTTCTTCTTCTTCAAACACCACATTGTTGGAATTAGATTGTAAAACAATCATTACCATTGACATTAAATTTCCATTGTTGGCCGGCCACTTGTATGCTTGTAATGAATCCACTAGCAATTGTATTAAATCCAACAATAATTGAATAAACCCAATAGGAATGTGATGGATACTTTGATGAATTAACTGCAGAAATACTAATTACAGGGATGAATAGAATTCACTGGTTGCAATGCATACAAGGAAATGGAAAAGAAAAGAGAAATTTAGGTTGGCTGGTCTAAGAGAGCCACTCTCCAAATTAATAGAAGAGATTCCAATTGTCTAGCTGCCCCCTATTCCTATTGGCCCTCCCTTTTTATACATAACAACTTGTAACTAATTGTTCAGGAATGCCCACGTGGGCTCTATCTTCACTTGGGCCTTCAGTTGGCCCTTGTGCACAAAGACAACCGTAAAAGAAAAAGCTGGGTAATAAAGACTCAAATGGGCTTTGGCCTGGCGCCTAGCCCCCTCCCACATGGCCATAGTTCTTGGCCCACTACGTCTTTGTTAGAAACGGTGCAATTCCAAGAGGGGGGTTGAATTGGGTATTTAAAAATTATAGCTTAGGTTGAACGAGATAAACGGTATTACTTAACCTAGGGTCTATCTGTGCAAATGTAAACTCAATCATTCACAATATAACATACACGTGCAGTAATTAAATTGCAGAAATGTAAATGAACACGCACGATATGTTATCAAGGTTCGGCCAATAGTGCCTACGTCCTCGCCTTGACCACACCAGCACAAGGATTACCACTATAATGCTCACTTAAACGGGTGGAGCGGCACCTAATACACTCAGGTCAATTAGCATAGGGCTGACCTCAACCTTTACAATCAGGTCAATTAAGGGGCTGATCTCAACCAACACGCCTTACCAGGATGACGCACCTAACTTTCCTAACCGGGTCTAAGCCAGTCCGGGACTATTTCAGGGCTAGTCTCCCTCTTCAGGCCCGTGCCTGGAAATACAATAGATTTGAAATACAAGCAAATGGTACAGTGATTGTGCTTTCGTGTAAAGCAGATATGTATCCAGTTATGCACAGTATAATCAATACACTACCAAAAGATAGGATTTGATAAGCTCGATGTAGTCTAAGTGTTTACTTTCAAATATTTATGCAAATATGACAATCAGTGCGTGAGAGTGTAAATGATAGGATCAATGTGTCAAAATAATATTTCAATCACAATGCACCAACAAAGATCACAAGCACACTTCAAATATCTCAACAAATAATATTTCTCAATATAAACCACAAGAGATATTCAGATTTAGTTTATAAAATAATTTGATCTTTGTGTTCAAGAAGATAAAATCAAACAAAGGATATTTCAATAAAGTTCTTTTTGCGTATGCACGAATATCTCAACAAAATATTTCTCAAAGTAAATCACACGAGATATTTGAAATTGATTTGCAACAATTTATTTCACAAACAAAAAACAATACGAACTCTTGAGTATTGCAATGATGATGCAAAACTCACAAGCTCTACGAAGTTTTCCTATGGAAGACTTATTAATGAAGTCTCCTAGAAAAACTTCAAGCTTACTCTCATATAAAAATATATATCAATCAACTAGAACAAATGAGAGTGTAAGCTTAACTAGATACTCACAATAGCACTCTTACTTAACAAGATTTGCAATGAGGATAAGTAAGAATGAAGAAATATAGCTTGGATGTGAGAAATAGAGCTTTTGAGAATTAGATGATATTTGTTAATTGTTTTGCTAATCTTGTACTAATTATTCCAAATGAGGGGGTATATATAGACAACCCCTAAAATATAACCGTTGAGGACACATGGAATTATTAGGAAAGTTTTGATACATTTTAACCAAGTTAGCCCCATTTAAAAATATTAGCTGTGGTAAAAAATGAGGGGCAACCCGAGAGGTCCTTTCGAATAGATCTCAAATGGTTCGGTCGGCCAGGGCATTTTTGAACTGAGTGGTCGGTCGACCAAAAGTGCCTATCCAAAGGCGATTTTCCATTTTTACCGAGGTTCGATCGATCGGACCATTTTGAACTGGCTAGTCCAGTCGACCAGATCGCTGGGAATTTTCCCGAGGACTCTCGGTCGACCAGGTAGTTGGAGTAACAAAATGCCTCTGTCGACCAGATGGTCAAAATGTTGACCAGAGAGGGTTTCGGTCGACCAGGGGGTTTTGAACTACATAATTTGGTGTACCAGGGCCTTGGTCAACTATTGACCCAGGCTTGTTTCAGTTGACCAGGGCAAAATGAACTGCCATGGCCGGTCGACCGAAAGTGCACCATGTGTGCATTTTGGTCTTGTTATGCATCACACAAACCCTAATCAAATGACCAAAAATATATATGCATGTGTGAGTGTCCTAGGGTCATTTCTAGGCATTTGTCAAGACACCAAAAAATTCCGGTGTCGGTCAACCAAAGGGTGTCCCCTAAGGTTCATCTATGGTCTTGAGCTTATCGATCTTACCATGCAGGTAAGACATTAATTATTACAGACCATATTCTCCTAATTACTATTACAGACCCAAATAATGATTAAATTACAATACAACATAAACAGGGTCTTTAGGTCTTCACTTCATGTGTCGTGTGCGTACACCATATGATACGTTTGATCAGTCCTGCACTCAAACTCATCAAACCATTAAATACCGTATTTGTCATAATCAAAACAGGGTATGACCCATAGGGTCAACAGTCTTGGTCTAGTCTCCACGTGGTAGTGAGCCTCGGTCCACGTCTGTCAGGGCTTCTCTGAGAAGCGCCTTCCATTCGAGCCCCTCTGCGAAGAGCCATCCGTCCAAGCCCCTCAATTTGCTTGGAGCCTTCCATCCGAGCCCCTCTGCGAAGAGCCATCCGTTCGAGCCCCTCAGTCTACTCGCACTCCCCCCACCTTATGTCTCGCGACTGCCCTTCTCCCCTTTGGTCTTCTCCACCTTATTTGGTTCCATCTATGGCAATGCCCTCCCCTTCAGAGCACCTTGCCCATAAGGTGAGGGAATTTCTCCTTCAACGTATGATACCACTCCCATATCGCCTCTTCCTTCTCTTGCCCCTCCCACCGAACCAGTATCTCTGTTGCCGAAAGGTTCCCCCTTTTCTTCATATGCCTTTCTAAAATCTCTCTAGGTTTTGGGCTAAGGATTCCCTGGGAATCTGTGGGGGGTGGGGGCGAGGGGATTCGTGGGTTTGCTCGAACTGACGCTCCAAGATGTGGCTTGAGTTGAGATACATGAAAAATCTGATGAATCTGAATTTCCTCTGGAAGATCGAGTTGATATGCTACTTCTCCGATTTTTTTGTAACACCCGGAAGGGTCCGTAGAACCTTGGTGACAGCTTCAGACTCTGCCGGACTGCCACGGTTATTTGTCGGTAAGGTTGGAGTCGCAAATAAACCTAGTCTCCCATTGAAAATATTTGCTCCTTTCTCTTTAGGTCAGCATACTTTTTCATTTGATCTTGTGCTTGTTGCAGGTTATGCTTAAGGAGATCCAGGGCTACCTCTGATCTCTAAGGTGTTCGTCTACCATCGCCACACTGGTGGTCCCTGGAATATAGCTTAGGAGATGCGGTGGTGGTACACCATACACAATCTGAAAGGAGGTAGTTTTCGCCGAGGTGTGGTAAGATGTATTGTACCAATATTAGGCTAATGGTAAGTGCTTCGCCCAATTTTTCGGCGTGTCCCCCACAAAAAACCTAATGTATCCTTCCAAGCACTTGTTCACCACCTCTGTTTGACCGTCGGTCTGCGGATGGTAGGTCATACTGAATTTCAGTTGGACTCCTTGTAGATTAAAGAGTTCTCGCCAGAATTTGCTTAAAAATGTGGTCCCCCTATTCTAAACAATCAATATTGGCATGCCATGTAATTTGAAAATGTTCTGCATGAAACTCTGTGCTAGTTGACTTGCTGTGAATGGATGACTTATGGGGTAGGAAATGAGCATATTTAAAGAGACGGTCCGCCTCCACTAAAATGCCGTTTTTCCCATGTGAATGGGGTAAATCTTCTATGAAATCCATGCTTAGATCTGTCCATACCTTTGTTGGGATGGGAAGTGGCTGTAGTAAGCCTGCGGGGTAAGTATTTTCCCCTTTCATCTGTTGACAAATGGGGCATTCCTTGATGAACTGCTTAACTTATTTCTTCATGCCACGCCAATAGAAATCTCTTTTGGTTCTCTGTATTGTTTTTTCATATCCCTCATGTCACGCTATTGCATTGCCATGAACTATTTGTAATACTTGTTGCTTGAACTGTTCGTTTCTGCCTATAAACAATTTGCCTTTATAAAATAATAACCCATCCCTCAGAGTGAACCCTTTTGTTTGTGTGCCCGATTGAATTTGCTGTATGATATTTTGTATGTCACTGTCATCTGCATACTATTCTTTTAAATCTTCGATCCACCCAACAATGGGGAAGGAAATAACCATTATACTTGCCTCATTGTTTGCTGCATGATTGTTTGCTGGGTTGAGAGTGTCACTTTCTGAATCTTTTCTGGACAGGGCATCTACTACTCGATTCTCACGCCCCCTTTTGTATTGTACTATAAAACCATATCCCAGTAGTTTTGTGATCCACTTTTGTTGCATTGGAGTGCCCATTCTTTGTTCCAACATGAATTTTAAACTCTATTGATATGTTTTGATAATGAATGACTGCCCTAAGATATAGGGTCTGTACTTCTTAATTGCTGTTACTAAAGCTACCAATTCTTTCTCATAGGTTGACATGAGAAGGGTTTTGCCCTTCAATGCTTGACTGAAGTATGCTATTGGTTGCCCTTGTTGCATTAGTATTGCCCTAATCCCCTTGCCTGATGCATCACATTCAATTATAAATTTCTTTGTGAAGTTTGGTAGGGCTAGAATAGGGGGAGTGGACATTGCCTCCTTTAGTTCCCTTAGTTCCCTAAAAGCCTTCTTAGCCTCCTCATTCCAGTGGAACCCGTTCTTTTTAAGTAAATTGGTTAGTGGTGCAACTATGGCTCCATACGCCTTAATAAATCTTTTGTAATACCCTGTGAGACCTAGGAACCCTCTTAGAGCTTTGAGAGTCTTAGGTAAAGGCCAATCAATCATAGCTTGTAACATGGTGGGGTCTGCCCTCACCCCCTTACCCGATACCAAATGCCCTAGATACTCCACCTCTCGACAGCCAAATTTGCATTTACTTCTTTTGACAAACAGTTGTTGATCGAGTAGAATTTGTATGGCCATTCTTAGGTGTTGGAGGTGTTCTTCGATAGATTTGCTGTACACCAGAATGTCGTCAAAGAAAACCAGAATGAATTTTCTAAGATGGTGTCGGAATACCTCATTCATCAAGCCTTGGAAGGTCGATGGTGCATTTGTCAGTCTAAAGGGCATCACAAGGAACTCATAGTGTCCTTCGTGTGTCCGGAAAGCTGTCTTAGGTATGTCCTCTGCCTTTACCCTAATTTGATGGTACCCGGACCTCAGATCCAGTTTTGAAAAGATCTCAGTCCCATGTAGTTCATCTAACAACTCCTCAATCATAGGCATAGGGAATTTATCCTTTATGGTGACCTGGTTTAGGGCTCGATAGTCCACACACATCCTCCATGTGCCATCTGCTTTCCTTACCAACAAAACGGGAATGGAGTAAGGACTATGGCTTGGTCTTATAGTTCCTAGCTCCAATAACTCCCGGACAATCCTTTCTATTTCCTCTTGTTGAAAATAAGGGTATTTGTAGGGTCTTACGCTAATTGGAGAGGTCCCCTTCTTAAGAGTTATTTCGTGGTCACATGACCTAATGGGCGGTAATTCCTTAGGTTCTGCAAATACATTTTGAAACACATCCAGCAAGGATGTTAGGGCTGGGAGAGTGTTGTCCATTGCCATTTCTTCAATTTCTTCCATTGGTTGTAACATAATTCCCTTCCTCTCCAATTGGGATAACTTTCCCACCGATTCCTCTCCCACCAATCCTTGGGAAGTGAGTCCTTGCAAGCAAACAACCTTGCCCTAGTGATGGAATTTCATAGTGAGTTTAACAAAGTCGCACATGATTTCACCAAACATACAGAGCCACTAAATTTTGAGTGCAATATCACAACCCCCCAAAATTAGAGAGTACATATCAGCTTCAAATCTAGTCCCTTGCACCGCAAAACTCACTGCTGGACACCTTCCTTCACACCATATTTCCACTCCATTAGCCACATTCACCTTCACCTTCACTTTCTCTTCACTATTCGTGGCCAGCTTAAGTCTCTTAACCAGAGCCGGATCAATGAAATTATGAGTGCTGCTGGAGTCAACTAGTATCACAAAAGATTGTCCTCCGAAAGAACCGACCACTTTCATTGTTCTGGAGTGGGGAGACCCCTTTAGTGCATGTAGGGTGATTTCCACCCTATCCTCTCCCTCTCCCTCTCCCTCTCCCTGCTGCTGCTCAAACCCTTCTCCCTCAGGGCAATCATGCCATACCACCCCGGGTTGCTCCTCCTTTTCGTTGAAACAGTTTAGCTCGCTTCCTTCTAACAGGAAAAGCTTGGCAGCCCCACATTTTTACTCGGGGTGCCATTTGGCATCACAATTGAAACATAACCCCTTGCTCTTCTTTTCTCTTATTTGTTCAGGTGAATATTTGTGGATCTAAGTGTTGGTTTTGGCTGCAGGTTTGGTCGTAGGATGATGATATGATTGGGTAGAGTGTTTAGGTTGAATGTACTTCTTAGTTGCTAGTAGGTTTTCCTCTTTTATTCGAGCCTTGCCATAGGCCATATGCACATTGATTGAGTTCAAGAGTTTCACTGCCCACCTTATCTCCTCCTTCAATCCCCTATAAACAAACTGAGCCGATGGTCCTCCTCTAGGTTTCTGACTTTATTAGACAATTCCTCAAACTGTTTCTTGAACAAAGTTACCGTAGAAGTTTGTTTTAGGTTAGATAGCTGCTCCAGTGGATCATCATAAGGATTGACCTCAAATCGGGTATGCAGTGCCCTTTCAAATGCCTCCCAACTCGTTAATAGGCTAGACCTCTCCAAGTCTTGAAACCAGATTAAGGCCTTAGCCTCCATGTGGAAGGATGCTGACAGAACCTTATGGTGGTGTGGGGTTTCATGAAATAGGAAGAAATAATTGACCCTATAGAGCCAACCTGCTGGATCCGAACCATTAAATTTAGGAAAATCAACTCTCACGGTTTTAGTTTGAATACCTGCTCTATTTGTAATGTGTTGCTCCCCATTGAAGCTCTCAAAGGGTTGATGCCTGAATTCATGGCTGGATGTCCCTCTCGGACCCTCCTGGTCGAGTTTCTGCTTGCCGAGAAGCTTCACAGGATCAAAAAGAGCACCCAACTGTTGAGCAATAGTGATAAGTAGCTTCTGCTGCTCTGCTTGAATTTGTTGTGTATTGGCTTGAGTGATTTGCATCTCTTGCTGAGCTTTCTGATGTTCTTGTGATTTTTTTAGGGCTGCAATGGATTCCAATACCTGGTTCATGTGAGTTCCTTCAGCTATGGTCGTAGGATGTGCTCTGATACCAATTGTAACGCAACAATAATTCAAATAAACCCAATAGGAATGTAATGGATACTTTGATGAATTAATTGCAGAAATACTAAATTACAGGGATGAATAGAATTCACTGGTTGCAATGCATACAAGGAAATGGAAAAGAAAAGAAAAGAAAAGAGAAATTCAAGTTGGCTGGTTTGAGAGAGCCACTATCCAAATTAACAAAAGAGATTCCAATTGTCTAGCTACCACCTATTCCCGCTAGCCCTCCCTTTATACATAACAACCTGTAACTAATTGTTCAGGAATGCCCACGTGGGCTCCATCTTCACTTGGGCCTCTAGTTGACCTTTTTGCCCAAAGACAACCGTAAAAGAAACAATTGGGTAATAAAGACTCAAATGGGCTTCGGCCCAGCCCCCAGCCCCTTCCACACGGCCATAGTTCTCGGCCCACTACGTATTGGTCCAGTCTCCACGCGGTAATGAGCCTCGGCCCGCGTCCGTCTGAGTTCTTCTGTGAAGAGCCTTCCGTCCGGTCCTTTTGCGAAGAGCCATCCGTCCGAGCCCCTCTGCGAAGAGCCATCCGTCTTAGCCCCTTTGCGAAGAGCCATCCATCCGAGCCCCTCAGTCTGCTTGGATTCCCACCACCCCCCCCTTCCCCCAATTTTTTATTTCAGTTTCAATTCCCTACACTCTCAAGCTACTCTCTGTTTACAACACCCCCCCCCCCCACCCCCAAACCTTGTGTCTTGTGATTGCCCTTCTCCCCTCAGGTCTTCTCCACCTTATTCGGTTCCATATATGGCAGTGCTGCTATGCTCCAGCTGAAAATTATTCAAGTCCATCCCTTGGAGACTTCAAATTTTCTGCGAGAAAGTGGGAGCAATGCTAGAGGAACTTTAGGAACGGTTGAGATTCAATGCAAGGTGACACTTGCTGTACTCAAGTATTAAATTCTCCCTTTAAACTTGATTAGTCTTTAGATGATTAGGAAAACCATTAAAATTGCATAATTCCAAGTTCCTTCCATGTAAACGAAAAACCACAAAACAGAAGAATGCTGCTGCCCCATTTCTTACAAGTATCTTCCATTATTATTTTATAGCATCATTATTCATGCCACTAGCCTCTTGTTTGTTGCATTCCAAGCCAGCATAGATTGACTCTCAAACTTTGTCTATTCATTTAGAAATTCTAGGGCTTTTTAGACTAAAAATTGAGCAACTCCATCAATAGTATGCACAAAAGTCCTAAGTTGTAAGTGCCATACGATGGAATGCCTAGGTCAATGAGTGAGACAACCTATTAGGTCTCCATATTCTGTTGGTTCTCTTTGCAGTCTCAGAGTTTCTATGGCTCCCAATAGGATTAGTCAAGCCCTTAGACTTCCTAGTAGACTTGTTCAGTCTCTCCAACCTTGAGTCAATCTTGAGTCTAGGTAGAAGATGGTTGTTTTGATGAGATTGACCATGCGTAGTACTAATATAATCCTGGGCATCTCCCATTCCCACCTTTGCATGACCAGGAGGATTTATGATATAAGGTCAATGTTGATGTGTGCACATGTAATGGAAAATTAGATCCTAGTATCTTTTGGAATTGGATAATTGAGATGGAGGGGACTATTTTGAGTGGCATTTGGATGAAAGGTGAGGAGAAAGTTAAAATTTGCTGAAATGATGTTGGTTGAACTAGCTAAGAAATGTTTGAAAAATGTTCAATAGAACCTCCAATGTTCAGGGAAGCCTCTTGTCATTGAATGGGAGGTTGTGGAACAATGATTAAAGGAGAAGTACCTTTTCTTTTGTCATAGGAATTAGGTACTTGAGCGACCCTTGAAATTTATACAAAAACCTCTACTGTAACTAGTTATAGAACTGTTTTAAGGAGCTTAAGCCTTGTAGGAGTATTGTGGAGGATATATGTCGCACGGTCACTAGGTGTTTTAATGATCTTAAAGAGGAAATTAGGAGAGAAATTGAGTTGTATTCTCCATAGATTATTGAGGATGCCTTCCAAAAAGCTCTTGCATTTAAGAAGACCTGAAGGCTACTCCTCACAGTCACAGGACATCTATTTAGGTGAGTCTTGACAACTAAGACTTCCATAGTCTACCACAGTCTAGACCTGCATTATAGTTTAGGATGATTTCATTTCCTAGTTTACTTCTAAGGAGAGTACCACTAGGATTGCAAACTTTGAGTCGTCACTTGTCCTAGTGCATCTTTTAGTGATTCACAAGCTAGCAGTTCTTTAGTTTGGTGTGGTTATGTTTGTGCTAGAGGTTATAGAGTTGCTTGATGTCCCAACAAGCTGTAGATTTATACTGGGAGCTTGGTGAGGCACTAGATGGAAGATCCAAAATACATTCAATTGAGTTGGTTTTGTGACTTTGAGGATCATTTATTTAGTGGGTAGGCAGGTGGGTCTGAGACAATTGATGAATTTGAGCGGATTTGGAGTGGGAGGGGCAGAACTTGAATCCACCTTGCCAAGAATTATTCGCCCTGCCTACTGCCTAGAATCTGCCTTGGGGCGTTATTTATATCCCCATCCCCACCTCATTAGGGAACCTGCTTTCCGTGAGGGATTTGTGTTCACCCCACCAACTATTAAAAAAATATAATTTTTTATTTTTATTTTTATAACAAAATAACATAACTTATAGATAACATAATCTTTCTAGTATAATAATATAATATAAAAAAATAATACATTTAGATGCTATGAACAATTAATGAAAATATTATATTTATAGATGCACGTGCATACATATGTTTATTTGTTTATTTATTTATATTTGGGGCAAATTCCAGTTAAGCATAGTGATATTCAGGGCAGGACAGGAAAATACTTTTTCCACTTATTGTCCCAAATCTGCCTCTGCTCGTCCCAATTACTGCCCCTAATTTGTTTAGGAACTACCAAATATGCTCCTATAGTGGTGGATTAGGGGACGATATCCACGAACTCAAATCCATTTACATCCATAGAAAAACAAGTAACCACTTGTTTCTCCATTGTTGAGGGCTAAGTAGCTTTAGGCTTATTTGTTCTCACTTTTGAGGAGACATTGGTTTTGCTTCGGACTGCTGATGCTTTCTTGTTGGTGCAATGCAAAGACTTTGGGAGGAGTGAGAGGGGAACAGTCTTATGGGGGGTGTGATTTTTGCCTTTTTGATGGACTCTGTGGATTAAAAAGAATACAAGGATTTTCAATGGCAAAGCAAATCACTCGCATCCTCTTTGGGATAGAGTTATTTTCTTGGCTTCTTTTTGAGCTAGTTCTTTGGATTTCTTTTCAGGAATTTAGTCATCTGATCTTCAGCGGTATTGGAAAGGGGCTTGGATCAATAGTAAGGTTAGTCCTTTGTGACTGGTTGGTCATGAGTTTGATTCCAAGGAAAGAGCCTTTCTGTATAAAAGTAAGTATAAGGTTCTGTACAATGTGACGACGCTCTCCCTACCCTTGCAAAGTGGGGATCCTTGTGGCCCCAGGGTGCTTTTTTTTTTTTTTTTTTTGGACTTATCCTCCACTTGTAATTTTTTCTCTTACCTATTAAAAGATTTCTTCTTCTACCCAAAAGGAAAATGTTTATGGCTTTATTTGTTTCACCAAGATTGATATGCACAGTAATGCCACTTGATCAGAATTACACCAGTAAATGAGTGGAAAACTGCATTCAAGACCTAGGATATTTGAGTGGTTGGAATGCCCATTGTGCTTTTAAATGCTCCTAGCACCTTAAGAGGTTTATTACTCATGTCTTTTAGCCGTTCATTTGGAAATCCCTAGTGGTCTCTAATGATGATATGCTGGCCTATGGTAGGTCTAAGGAAGAGTATGTGGTTTATCTTTTTCAATTTTTTGTCACTTTAGGGAAGTTAGATTATGTGCTAGCTAACCTTAAGAAGTGCAGTTTAATACCGACTAGTTTGCTGTTTCTTGGGTTTGTGGTCTATGCACAAGGTATAACAGCCAACTTAAGTAAGATTAGATTCATTAAGAGTGACTTGAGCATAGGACTATTTCTAATTTTCATGTTTTGATAATTCCTACAGGTAGGCACTATTATGGTTCCTATCACATACGGCCTTAAGAAAAGGATTTTTATCTTATTGGATCCCTTTTGTTGCTTGGGGAGACACAATGGAAATGCTCGAGGCATTGTACTTTGGTATCTACAGTCCTAGATTTAGTAAAGCTTTTTGAGGTTTTGCTTATAATTGAGTTTTATGTTGTGAGATCCCTCCATTAGAGATATCATCTGAGCCCGAGAAATTGTACTCTTTTTTGGCCACCTTGCTTTGTGAGTTCACAAAAAAAAAAGAAAAAAAAAATGTTTTTTAAGTGCTAAGAATGCTCATTGGGTAGATTTTCTTTATGAGAACTCATCTATTCTCAAAAACCATTGTGCTCTTGATAAAAGGTAGTTTGTGGCCTTGATTTGGGTGTAGTCATTTTACATATCATGGGTGCCAAGGTCATATGATTTGAGCACATTCAGCTGGTCTTGATTTTTGGTTCATTCTCTAGGAGGGGTTTGAAGGCAACTGTAGAGGGTTTGTAGTCTCTCATCTATGACGGCTACTTTAGGGGCAGCAGGTTATGTCTTTTGCACACTTCTTTTAGGGATTTCCTTGTTTAGGAATTGCATGCCGACGGATTAGCTAGTCATTTGTATAGAGATAAGACCATAAGCCCTTAGTTGAGGTTGCGTTTCATTGGCCATCTTTGAAAAGGGTTGTGGGTAGGATAGTTTCCTATGTTTTACTTGTTAGCTAGCTAAATCTAGGAGTTGAAATGCTAGTCTTTAAACCTGTCTTCGCCTACTGCATATGCCTTGGAGAGACTTGAATATGTATTTTGTTCTTGGGACTATTTAAAACAGATGATTTCATCTTTGATACAGTTGATCAGTTCTCCAAAATGGCACTTTTTATATCGTGTGGTTAGACTGTTGATGCATCACATGTACCTAAGTTGTTCTTTAGGGAGATTGTCAAACTGCATGATTTCTTGAGTTCTAGAGTATATAAGAGGGGTAATGTTTTCTAGACACTTTTTGAGAATAATTTAAAAGACACATCCCTCTTCCTGTTCTCCCCAAGTATAGATCAAACCAAAATTGTCAATCATAGTTTGGGTGATCTCTATAGATATGGAGTGGGAGAAAAATGAAGCAATTGGGACCTAAATCTGCCTGTTGAGTTTGCTTACAACAACTTTGCCAATCAGTCCAGAGGTACGAGCCATTTTGAGTGTGTATTCAGTTGAATTCTTTGATCTTGTTCCTTCAACACTGAATGTCTTCAGTTTTGAGCATATAGTCTTTTGTTCGTCATATCCATGAGTTGCATGCTAAGGTTAGGCCTAAACTTACTGTGAGTAATACAGGTTATAAACTTCTTGTTAATGTGCGTTATAGATAGACAATTCAATATTTATGTGAATGTCATGGTTTGTGTTAGACATGCTTGTTACCCAGAAATTCCTTTAAGAAACTATGTGTTCGGGTTCGGGTCATTCTCCATCATTATGAAACTTGGATCAAATGCATATTTGCTTGATTTGTGTGATCATGTGAACATTAGTCTTGTTTTCAATGTGGATGACTTGACATCTTGCTGATGCACATTTGGTTTCAAATTTGTTCTTAAATATGTATTGAATAATGTTCACTTCACTTTCGGCTTCTGCCAATATTGAACCCAATAGAAGTGTGTCTACTTTAATTATTTTAATCAGCATGGAATTTTGTACACTTGTTTGTTTCTTGGTTCCATCTCTTTCTAGTATTTGTGCATGCTATCCACAAGAATACGCTCTTTGGTGAGAGGGACAGGGGTTACTAGTAAAGTAGTCCTTTTGTTATTGTGAAATCGATTAATAATCAATCTTTCAATAGATCCCGATATGAATCTAGACCATTCATTAGCAAGATCGTAATGTGGGAACAAAAAATAAAATATAAATAAATAGAGGTGGTTGTAGGAGATACTTTGGTGCATACATTCATGTATACACGTGTGCAATGCGCATGCATGGATTGATTTTCCAAAAATTAATACATGTATACCATTCCTAATTTGCTCATCAAGATTTCAGTAGTATGTCAGTCATGAAAAGCTTCTGATGCAGAATGAAATCAGGAAAAAATGCATACGCATACACACTGGGGCATTGTTAACAATAGTATTAAATGCAAACATGAACACAAATTTCTTAGTCCACCAAAATTTGTGGACAGGTGTTAACTCACCGAAATGAAGTGAAAAAGGTAGTTCTGAATTGTATACGTATGGAGAGTTTTCTATGCATGCACATAATTGGTATTTGGTGTGCTTAGGTGCTTATTTTATTTGATTTTTGATTTTACAGAATTTGTGCAAGTCTTCTCAAAGTCTCACGTCAAAATGCGTGTTTGGGAGCGTGGAGCTGGTTAGTAATTATTCTGAGAAGTGTGTATACGTATTGAACAGTCAAACAATATGCTGCGTATATGATTTTTACAATCTATTGCATTAGTATGTTTAGTCTTGATTAGTAAGCTAGAAATACCTTTATTTATTGGGTTTAGCTTGGAACCTTATCAAATTGATTTGAAGTATAGGAGCAACGCTAGCTTGTGGAACTGGAGCTTGTGCTGTAGTGGTTGCAGCAGTACTTGAGGGTCACACGGGGAGGGTAAGTTACTTTTTTGAATAACGGAAATAAATGAATAACCGATAGTAAGATATTTGTTTATACAGGTCTTAAAAGGCTAGAAAGAAATGAAACGACATTTTTGTCAGATGGCAATTTTCTCTAATTCAGAACTCGAATATAAATTTGGGTGAACTTTAACATGAAATACAAAATTTCATATCGAGTTTTGTTCAAATCCTTACAAACATAATCTCAAGCTTTGAAATCCATGTTCCAAAACACAATTCAGGTTCATTTGGATAGTTAATCCTACTTTGTTGTATTGGGAAACAGAGCTGCACGGTTGATTTGCCCGGTGGGCCGCTGGCAATTGAGTGGAAGGAGGATGACAACCATGTGTACATGACTGGCCCAGCTGAAGCAGTGTTTTATGGGTCGGTGCCTCTATGATGCCTTTGATTATATAAATCCCCCGGAGGAAGTGATCCGTTATCTTAACTTCAATTTTGAGGAAATATAATTTGGAGGAAACCCAACCCAATCTCCTACGAATGCTAGAATTATTGCTCTTGGGCTTTTTATCTAGCTGTGTATGTAATTTATGGGGCGATGCCTGCAAGGCCACCCTACAACTGCTTGAATGGCTCCATTTTGTGTTTCTTTGACTGCAAGAATGTCTTGCTTCATGTTCTAGGTGAGATTTTTATTTTTATTTTTTATTTTCACTCAAATTGTTGCTTTTATGAGCCTACTTATACCCTGCAAGGTGGGAGCTCCTCCCCTTTCTGCAACGGTTTTTTTCTTTTTTTTTTTTGGCCGGGGGGGGGGGGGGGGTGGGGGGCGTGGTGTTGTTTGGGTTTGGTGGTGGTTTGGCTGTGGGAAGCAATAAAATTTAGTATAAATGTTGTCCTTTCTTCAAATTAAATTGCCTATATACAATGGGAAAAATATATATAAAAGAGGCTAATTGAGCAAGCATATATATTTTAAAAATAATGAACAAAAATAGGAAAGGCATTGCATTAGAAATAAGATATTTAAATGCGAACCACTCAAAACTAATTCCATTTTTATTTGTTCAAATTTGAGAACAACAATTATAATTAATTGAGGAGCCATTCTATTTTAGAGCCATCAATTTGCTCAATAGGCATTGTTTGGATAAGTTTTTATATTTTTAGTAGTGGTGTGGGTTAAAAGATAATCGTGGCCACTGTTGACTTGTCACTTAAATTTGATTGGGTTAGTGTACTTTAATTTTTGCAAATAAAAGTCATTAAAGTTACTGATTATTTGTTATGAAAAATGCAACATACATTAGAGAGTTGAGACATGATGCCTCGATGGCATCCCAACCAGCACCCGCTAATGCATGGTCCAATATTTTCTTCACAATTGGGAGTAACAAAAATTTGAAAAATTGACTGAGACAAACCGTAATCCCTCATTTGGTTGTCATGCGTCAAAATTTCCTATTTGAGTGATGTGCAAGTGGATTTAAGTAAAGGGTTGACGAACAATTTATTTGAAACCCTCCATGCAAATGTTGGTTACAAAAATGATTGCTTTTGTTGGTATGTGATGCACTATAGCATTGGGGTAGGATATTTAATAAATAAATGAATTCGTACATAATCTTAACCTATGTTTGAATATGTATAAAATACATAATGCTTAGTTTTTATTGTATTTTAATATGTTTCAACCATATTTTTAAGGTGTATTTAAGAATGTATGTTGCAATTTATTATTTTTGATATATGTTCTTGATAATGAATGTGTTGCTTACTTTGGCTAGGTAACAATCATGAATACTTTACCTTGCAATTTCATTATGGTGGTAAGTTACTCTTAGCCAAGGGTGAGAACATATATTCTTCTAACATAATTGATTACTTTGATTAGGAAAATGGTGATGAAATATTGTCATTGAATATTGAAGACATGGCTGCGGAGCTCTATGGTACCAATAACTCAATAACTATTTAGTGGGAAATGTCATGGAGGAATCTAAATGATGGCTTGAAAGTATTAAAGCAATTGAAAATGATAGGGAGATGCTAAGAATGGTTGAAAGGATTCTTAAAGATAGGTGCATAGATTTCTATGTTGAAAAAGATGAAAGTCTTGGGCGAAGAGCATGTGCTGAGAATGTGGATGAACCATCTTTTGAGAAAGAGTGGGAACCATGGACCGAGAAGGTTGATGAACCATCTACTGAGAAAGAGTAGGAGCCATGGGCTAAGAAGGTTGGTGAACCATCTCTTGAGAAAGAGTGGGAACCATCTGCTAAGAATGTTGGTAAACCATCTGCTAAGAATTTTTATGAACCATCTCTTTAACATGTTGATGAACCATCTGTTGAACATGTTGAAAAGGAAGAGGAAAATGACTTTCATGATAGTGATTGTGATGTGAACGATGACAAGGATTTGTTTGACATTCATGTTGACCCAATTGTTAAGGTGGGTAAAAACTATGGGAGAAGGTGTTGGTGCCCATAAGTTAAATTCATAATTAAAGTCAAATTATGATGGGCCAAATGACCTCTACGCTGCTTCTAACTCTGATTCTGACTTTGACTCTAACTCAATAGGTGGTCATTCAAGAAAGTGAAGTGAATTCAATGTTGAGGTCAAGCAACCCTAATTCAAAGTTGGTGCTATTTAGATCATTTGATGAATTGAAGGTATAAATTAAATGGTATCCTCATAAGAACAGGTTCTCAATAAACTTCGAAAGAAACGACAAGCAAAGGATCAAAGTTGTTTGTAAAGAGGATCCATGGAATTTGTAGGCATCATACATGAGAGATCGTGCCACAGTGAACAATACCCACAACTACTCCAAAAACTTCCAAATAAAGCTTGCATTATCTTGATGGATTGCAAAAAGGTATTTGGAGGTTTTCAAGGTTGACCTAAAATGGACAAGGAAAGGTTTGCAAGAGAGAGAGAGAGAGAGAGAAAGAGGCATGACTATAACATTCAAGTGCTTGTAGCTAAGGCATAGAGGGCTAAGAATATGGTTATGAAAATGTTGGAAGGGTTTAAGGAAAAGCAATGTTAATTACTTAATGACCACTATGGAGAGCCGTTGAGGACAAATCCTCGCAACATATTTATTATAAAGTTAGACACTTGTATATTTCAAAGGATGTATGTTTCTATTGATGCTTGCAAGAGGGGTTTCTTGCTGGTTATTGGAAAGTGCTTAGTGTGGATGGATATTTTATTTTATTTTTTTATTTTTATAAAAGGCAATTAAGGAGGCCAATTATTGGTTGATGTTGGCATAGATGTTATTGACTTCATATTCCCTATTTCTCATGTAATTGTTGAAGTTGAATGCAAGGATAGTTAGGGTTGGTTTCTTGCACTTATAATAGAGGATTTGGGCATTCAAAACACCGACTGATGGACTTCCATGTCAAATAGGCAGAAGGCTAGGTTATTGTTGTAATATTCCTACATTTGGTTTCATTTGACTTCATTGTAGCACACTTGTTATGATTTTCATATACTTGGTATCATATGGCTTTCATTGAAGCACTTAGTTTCTCTAGTTTTCATACACTTTTTATTATTTGGCTTCATCACTGCACCTTGCTATGATTTTCATATATTTGGTTTCATTTGACTTCATTGAGGCATTAACTTGTGTTGGTCTTATAAGGCTTAACATCCTCTTTCGATGATAACAAACAAATGGAACTCAACATTTTTGGTTGAGTAATGATATTTCAGGAATTTAGAATGAGAATACAAAGTAAAATGATCACAAAGATGAGTCAAAACATGGATGTAAAGATGATATCTATTAAAACTTGAAGATCATGAGAGTGTGGATGTTAAAGAGAATGTGCTAAAAGCTTTAAGCTTGAAGAAAGGAGAGCCAAAGAAAAACAAAGCAAGAGAGCCAAAGAAAAGTAAAGTGAGAGAGCTCAAAAGACAAGCATGAAGACTCAAGCGCTAAGAATGTCCGAAGTCCTAGAAGTCTTTATGTAAGTGCTTCATATTTTAAATATCTTTTGAAACATTTTTGAAGCTCATTAGGATGCAACAAAGACTTAGAAATCAATGTTTAAAAACCTTGGAAAATGTTTTTGACAAGTCACTTTTAAGTATTTCAAATAACAAAAGGTTTAAAAATAAAAAATAAAAGTTTTTCAGAAAATGAAATTGGTCAGTCGACTGACCATAACACACTGAGTTTGGCCAACCGAAAGACAAAACGTCAAGAATGAATAAACCTATTCAGTCGACTGATTGTTTGAACTAGAATTAGTCAGCTGACTGACAAACTTGGTCTGTCTAGCCGACTAAAAATTTTGAACGTGGTTGAGTTAGCCGACTGACATTTTACAGAATTTAATTTTTGGAAAACAAAAAGGCCTCAGCCGCCTGTCCAGTCTACTGACTCTGTGAAATGAACTATTCAGCCGCCTGTCTAGCCGACTGATTCTGAGAAATGAACTACCCAGTCGCCTGTCCAGATGACTGACTCCACGGGATTGAAATTTTTAAACTTCAATGGAAAAATTCTAAAAATTAGTTTTTCAAATATGAACGTTATAAAAACTTGGTGGACACTCCAAGTAACTTGGGGAATAAGGAAACTAATCCTAAAAAGTCTATAAATACTCCCTTAAACCCAAGAAATTAATAACCAAGGCAATCACACAACATTCTTGTATTCAAACTCTTAATCTCTCTTAAAGTTCCCTATTGCTCACACGCCATCTGGAAGATATCTTCTGAATAGTTGCTGAATCACAAGCTTCGGTCAACTGAACCAGAGGCGATTTTCTAGAATAGCAATTTTTGGTCGACCGCCGCTATGATCCGGTTGGTCGGATCATACCCGAAGAACTTCGGTCAACCGGGTTTCACATCCTGTCGGCCGAATGCCTTATAAAATTGAGTTTTTTTTGGCATTTTCAAGTTTAAACTCATTTTAAACCTTTTGAAATAGTTTATCATTTTTAATAAGAAGGTTTTCCATGAGAAATTAAGTCCCTAAGGTCCATCTAGGATCAAGTACGAGTTTCACTTCAAATTCATTAGGACATGCATTTACAAATAATTCTAAATGCAATACAACTGAAAATTCTCTAATTCTTCAATCTTTGTTCTTTAATTGCTTCATGGAATGTGCCAAGTGTTGTGTCATTGACTACTTCATGGCTTCCATTTTGCATCGAATTATTGTACTTTCTCAAGATCATTCTTGTGAATATACTCAAAGCACAAATGAGATGGTATGGTTTGTCATTATCAAAATATGATAGAACTCAAAAAGTCAACATTTCTTTGATGTATTTTCCTAAAATTCAGTGTTCCAGACCCCCTATTCGGTATTTTTATGAATAATGAGAATGCCTAAAATTTTTATATTGGGCCCCAAACAAAACAAGGTGTCTACAATTTTCATGACTTTTTTTTTAAAAAAAAAAAGGAAAATTCGGTCGTTAATTGAAGGCCACGTGTCACCTTAGTGGGTGACACGTGGCAAAACTTTAGCTCCTTTTTTTCCTTTGAACCGAGTAAGCCCTGGTTCATCCTCTTGACTTGGTCAAACTAGTTCAATTGGTTTAATCTAGTTCAACTCCTTGAACCACTCCACCTTCTTTTATTAAAATTTTTTAAATTAAATTAAAATCCAAAATTTTGAGAAAAATTGTGAAAAAATAACAAAAAATCAGAAAAATAAGGAAAAAATTTCTTGGAGTCTTTTTGTTTTTGGGTTCAAAGAGTCTGAACCAAATAAATAATAAATAATATATAAAATTTGAAAAAATCCTTTAAAATCTTGAACAAATGTAGAAAAATCCTAAAAAATAAAGGAATTTTTAAGAAAAAATTGAGACCCTTTTGCTCCGTTTTGGTCATTCTTCGGCTATTTTTCTAAAATAGTTTGCTTATTGTGTCTTGCTTGTCGCATAAATGTGTGTTTTTCCCTTTCTTAATGAATGTATGTGCCTGCATGCTTGTGTGTACTTGTGCACTACCCTTGTGGAAATTGCTTAGCAAATTGAGGTTTTTGGTCCTCATTTATCTCCTAAGGGGTGGAGATTCTAACAAAATTACTTTGAATCTTTCTATTAGTGGTTATTTTAGAATCTTTGAGTTTTTGTACACACCTTGTATGTAATTTTGACATGATTTTTAATATTAATTGTGTGTGGTATATATGTTTAATTTGCATATCTTTTCATAGCCTATGTTTGTATATCATTGAATAAAAATCATAAGGGATTTCCCTTTGGTCATGAAGGCTATGTCTTGGCATACCTTTATGGATTGGAGGTGGGAGATCTTTGTCTTATGTAAGTCTTCTTGAGAAGCCAAGGCCAAGTAAATGAATAAAGAGAAGAAATAAAGTCTTGAATAGTAAATTTTGAAGGTAATCTTTGGCTAATCAAGTATCGTCTGCTATTCGGGGTGTGAAGAGGTGCTAATACCTTCCTTTTGCATGATTGTACTCCTGACTCCAAACCTGATGGCGTGAACCATAGATTACTGGTTTCTTTGGACATAAATATAATTTGGTGATCAATAAACTAGTGGCATATTAAATAGGTGTTCTAATTACACCTAGAATAAATAGGTTAGTGGTGATCCCATTAAAATTTTAAAGTAACCAATTTCTTACTCCAATATATAACACCAGACATCATATGATATCGAGTTCGCCACTGAGTCAAGACTAATCCTATTTAATAATCTAGTTTTTTCAATTACAAATATTAATTAAAGCAAACAATTTAACTTATGATGTATATTATTAACATAAATTAATAATCATATATTATTTTCCTATTTATTATAATAGATTATTTTTTGATAAAAAATATAGTACAAATAATATTGCAAATAAAAGTAATAATGTGATGAACATAAACAAGAATCATATACTATTTTATTAATTATTCTAATATAACATTATTAATTGGAAGATAATAATGATGAGTTATATTAATTAGAAAATATTGATTTAAAGCTATCAATCTAATTAATATGAAATAATATTAATGTAAATTAATAATCATATATTAATAAAAAAATAGAGTAATATTATTATTCATAATAAAATTAATGAAGCTCTGCTTATATTTTGATCAAATTACAAGATAAATCATAAATAATTTAATATACAAATTCCACAAATTACATGCCATAAATTAACTTAAGAATATTCATGTTTATTTTCTCAGACAAGTTTAATATACCACTCATAGTGCAGATTTAGGCAAGTTTCTATGTGTGGTTAAATACAAAAAATTCATAAGTCTATTTTTCAATATAAATCGTAAATAATTTAATATTCAAAATCCATAAATTAGCTCACTATAAATTATCACCAATTCAAGGCATCTCAAAATATAACATGTTAGTTTTACCGTGATCCCAAGAGGGGGAGGGGGGTGAATTGATATTTTTAAAATTAATGTCCTAGGTCAGTATTCTAACAATAGTATATTCACAACCCTATGATCAATCTAGTGCAAGTAAAGTAAAGCAATTGTAATATGTACCAGAAATTAAATAACGCAATTTAATTAACTAAGCATGCACCAAAAAGCAGTAAAGAGAAGTGACACGCAGAAGTGTTATTGAGGTTTGACAAATTGCCTACGTCCCCACTTTGACTAACAAACATAAATATTACCACTATAATGCTCACTTAAACGGGTGGAGCGGCACCTAAACAACCAGGTCAATTAGCACAGGGCTGACCTCAACCTTTACACAATCCTTACTGGGCTGGATTACCGCCCCCTCAGGCTACGTCTGGAAATACAACAATATTTTCTCAATCAAATGGTACAATGATTATGCTTTCATGTAAAGCAGATATGTACCTAATACGCGCAGTCACATACACATCAATGATATGGATATAGTGTAAGCTTAGTGATACAAATAATTGTGCTATCAACACTCAATATGGTATAATCAGTGATATGCTCAAAAGTGTTCAAAACAAGCATTATCTTGGAATCTAAGCAAAGCACAGTTCAGTAGCAAATCAATATTCCAAGGATATGAATTAGATAATCAAACAAATCAAAACAAGGACCTACTTACCAATAAAACATTCCACGCAGCCAACAAAAGAAAAAAAAAAACAAACATATATCAAAAGAAACCAACTAAACATACCTCATATAAGCCGTACCCATCTTATTCAGTTTATACAAACCATTGAGAATTTCTTTTGTTTAGTTTGATACGTGGGATGTTTTATTGGTTAGTAGGTCTTTGTTTTGATTTGTTTGGATTTGTAGTCCTATTTTGGTTGCATGTTGGTGTTATTTCTGGGAGGTTTTAAAGTTTTTTCTATAGATTATCTCCTATTGCTTGTCTTGTAATCATGGTATTCTTCCGCCAAAAGTGAGGGTATATTAATAAATAAATGGAGGTACCGCCCTTTTTTTTTTTTTTTTTTAAAAGAAAAAACTAGTTCAAGAAGATTTTCCTCAATGAAATAAGCACAAGACTAGTTTGAAAATATTTTACTTGTTTGAAAAATCTTTGCACAACAAAAATCCAAGCTTTTGGACACTTGCAATAATAATGCAAATATCCTAAGCTCACTTAGTTTATCTCAGTACAAGATTTTTAATATCAAAATTTGTGGGATAAACCTAAGCTAAACTCCCCAAAAATAATATCACACTTAATCAATCAAATGGGAGTTTCTACCAAAGTGTAGCAATCACAAGCACTCAAAATATGCTTTCACAAACTCAGAATATATCAAGGAAGTGAAGATTTGAGAGTATTTGGACAAAGAGTGTATTTTGAAAAGAGAGAATTTTGGCTAATGAAAATTGCTAATTATTCTCTAATCTTTTCAAATGAGCCTATATTTATAGGTAGGGGTAAAATTATAACCGTTTGGGACTTGTTAGGAATTATTTAAAAAGTTTCAAATAGTTAAAACACCATTAACCCAATTTAATCCATTTTACCGCAGTTAAATTAATTTTAACCCGCCGAGATTCGGGTGGCTGAACTGTGGATCAGTCGCCCGAATAGACACAGTATTAAAAGCAATTTAAATAAGTTTGGTTGCCCAGGTCATGCTTCGAAAACCCGAAAAAAAGTCAGTAATCTCTGTTCGTAAATTCAGGTGTCTGGTTATATGTTCGGTGGCCCAAACTCGTGCGTTTGGTCGCCCGAGGCTTAGTTTGAACTATATATCTCGGTTGCCCGAGTTGGTGGAATGTCCCTTTTGAAGGGTTCTGGTGCCCGAGAACCATATGCATAAATATGTTCGGTTGCCCGAGAGCCTAAGTCAACTGTTAACTTATCAACAATTCGGGCGCCCGAGAAGTTTTGAACTCCTGGGGTTCGGTCACCCGAGCTCTCTCAATTTACCTAATAATGTTCAATTTAAGCGCATTTTCAACACCCTTATATTTTGTATGATATGTGTGAGTGTTGGGACCTAAAGTCTTACTATGGTCTTACTGAACTTACCATATATCCTATATGCATGATATGCAGGTAAGAAAATACAGACCATATCCTAGGTTACTATTACAGACCCATATTACAATAATTGAATTGACAATATAAATTAAAGTCTTCAGGGTCTTCTTGTTGCTTCAAGTGTCATTCTTTAGGATGCTCATTTAAGCCTGCACAAATACTTGAAAACCATCAAATACCTAAGTATTTGTCATTATCAAAAGCGGGTATGACTTATATGGTCAACATAACATCATTAATATTTTAGGGCATATTTATTCTTTAGGCAATTAAAAATTCTATTTGACAATAAATAGTTTAAAGTTTTTTTCGACAATAAATGTTTTAAATTTAGTTCCCTTTTTAGAAATGTTATGTACACTTTAAATTTAGTATCTATATTAAACTTGCATTCTAATATACAATATTTAAGTTTTTTTTTATGGCGAGTTCAAGGCTCAAAGGACATAAAATATTAATGTGAGCTCTTGAAGCTTAATTTGATTTTGGTTTTAGAAATACAAACATCTTAATACCATTTGTTAACAAGGATAAGATTCAAAAACTAAAAAATCAAAATCAAAAAATGAGAAAAAAAAAACACTATTGTTGTAAAATATGTATATTATACATGTGAATGACTATCTTAAGAATAAGTTATAACTTTTGCTATGCACACATAATGGTTCATTATGGAATTGACCTTTGGGATGCCAATATAATCTTTGCCTATTTCAAGGACATGTTTTACAACAAAAATGGAGATATAAAAAAGATGATTAACAACATCTAGTTCTTGAAGAACTAGACTGTTGAATTTGTATAACTCCAAATTTCTTGACTTTAATTTTTCTATAATTCTCTTTTTATTTCATTTACAACACATTATCAGCATGATCAAGTCTCTAATGGTATAATAGAATCTTTTAAGTTTCGTTGGTATTATTCCAAGGTAAGAATTTTGTTTTTTTTTTATAACATTTGTTATCTATATAACTTCAGTTTTTTTTTTTTGTCAAACTATATTTATGTGTTAACTATATCTCTTATCTTGAATACGTGTCCTTAAATATTTTTATGTTGAAATATATGTGAGAATAACATTTTCATTTTAATATTTACCTAACTTTGAATTTTTATTTGTTTTTCAAAGTGACTTTATGATGTCAAACCTCACAAAACTTGAATTCGTTGCCCTTGATATTTCTGAAAGAAATTATCTACCATGGGTACTTGATGTTGAGATTCATCTTAAAACTATGAATCTTGGTAGTACAATTGAAGAAGGAAATCAAGCATCCCTGCAGGATCGCGTTAAGCAATGATTATTCTTCAACACCATTTACACGAAGAATTGAAAATTAAGTACCTTACTATTAATGACCCATCAGTCCTTTGGAACAACTTGAAGGAGAGATATGAACACCAAAAAATGGTAATTCTTCCAAAAGCTTGATATGATTGAATACACTTGCGACTGCTAGATTTTAAAATTGTAAGTGAATACAATTCAGCCTTGTTTAAAATTAGCTCTCAATTGAAGTCATATGGAGAAAAAATTACTGATGATGATATGTTAAAAAAAAAAATATTCAACTTTTCATGCCTCGAATGTGCTCCTACAACAGCAATATCGAGAGAGTAGATTTAAAAAATATTCTGAGCTAATTTCTTGTTTACTGGTGGCTGAACAAAATAATGAGATTTTGTTGAAAAATCATCAATCTCATCCAAATGGCTCAACACCATTCCCTGAAGTGAATGTCGCTTTTTCTCAAGGTTGTGGACGAGGTCGTGATGGTAAAAGGGGTCATGGTAGGAAAAAATTGTTGGACCCGTGATGATCATCTTTCAAAGTTTGAAAGCAAAAGTGTTGAAAAGACTTAAAGAAAATGGGCAAAGAATAAAGAAAGTTCTGAACAAAATAACAAAGTGCAAAATAATGACAATATTTGCAATAGGTGTGGAACAAAAGGTCATTGGTCTCGAATATGTCGCACTCTTAAACACCTAGTTGATCTTTACAAGGCATCGTTAAAAGGAAAAGGGAAAAATACTGAAGTGAATTTGTATGAACCCATTGACGCTAAGTATGAGTCTCCTTTGGATGTTGATTTTGATGTTTCTAATTTTTTTTAGAATCTTAGTGGCAAAATTGATCATTTGATTGGGGATGGAAATCTCTCCTATTAAATTATCTACATGTTTATGTTATTTTTGAAAAAAATAATTTATGTAATTTTTAAAATTTTAACATATAATATGCTTGATAATATTTTGTTATCTTTCTTAATTCTTAAATTTTATTTTTCATTTACTTGATCATACAAAATAAACTTGATAAAATGGAGGATGACATGTGTTTGGTGGACAGTGGCATGACTCACACAATTCTTCATGTTTAAAAATATTTCTTGCAATTAACATTAGCTGTGTAGAGACCCGAACCAAGAAAATAAGAAAATTAAATGAGAAAAAGGAAAAAGGGATTTTTGGCAGGCTTCATTGACGAATTCTAGGTTCTCGTCGACGAAGGCCCTATGTGACTCGTCGTCGAAATTTAGAATTTTGTCGATGAAGAGATCCCGAATGTCCAAAAAATATCAGGCTTAGGGTTCGTCGATGAGGCCCTTCTCTTGTTGACGAACGGCCTTTTGTAGCTTGTTGACGAAGGCTCCATTTTCGTCAATGAATTTGATCGGGTCAAGGGGTTTATTAATAGATTTTCAATTACTTCAAGGTTAAGAAATCAAAATATCTCCCTTTCTCTCTCTAGAACCTGTGCCTACCTTCTCTCTCTCTCTCTCTCTCTCTCTCTCTCTCTCTCTCTCTCTCTCTCTTTTTATTTGATCTTTCGTCGTTCGTTGCCCGTTTTAACGATCGGAGGATATCATGAGGATCAAGGAGCGAATATCTACAAATCTAGCAGAGTGGATTCTCGATTTTGAGAAAAAGCTAATGTTCGGTTTTCAAGCATCCTGAGTGTTTTTCAGGAAATAGGTAAAGGAATTATATTATGTCTTTTAGTGGATTGAAATGTTAAAATGGTTTTTAGATAAACAGTTACTACTTTTCTAGGGCTTCCGGACTTAGGGTTTGGTTAACCGACTTTTTTTTTTTCAAAACCAACCATTTAAATTTAAGTATGATATTTTTAAAATATAGTATTGTTCTCCCTGAACGTTTTTACCGATTGGAAAATTGTTATTTCAAACCATAGACTATTTTAAAAATCAACCAAAGATGGTAGGGTTGATTATCTCCATTTTCCCCATATTTAGCTATATATTTATATTTAGTAAAATAACAACATAGAGATATTCATACCCAATTCTAGTAGTAGTATGTATGTTCACAAGCAGATGAGTTATGTATGAGTTACCAAAAGAAAATTGTGTGGCATGAGTATATTTTTTGTTGGCATTAAATGAGCAAGTTTTGTGTAATACTGAATTGTAACGGTTATAAGCCGTGATGAGAAATACGATAGCTATATGCCAAGAGAAGAAAAGAAAAGAGAAGAGATGAGATGAGATAAGATGTGACGGCTAAATGCTGAGTTTATGATACACCGATTTTTATCGAGTCGGTATCTGACAGATATATTTTACAAAGATATGTACAGAGTATGTTATATTATGTTTTTATGAAATGAATAATGATTATAGTTTTATATGATGCAAATTGTCATATATGATAGTAAAGCCCTGTTATGATGTTCTCATGGTTAAGCATGGTACCGTAGCTATATGTATGTAGAGGTGCAACCACGCTGATAAGTTAGAGTGTGGATTGGAAAGGCAACTGGTGGCTTTTATAAAGCACTCCTCGAAGGAGTGATTTTGAGGCCCCATCCGATGGAGTATTCTAGATGACTCAGCCTTCAGGCAGCCTTCGGGCATAGAGAGAGAGAGAGAGAGAGAGGGAGAGAGAGAGAGAGAGTAGACACTATCGTACTACTTTATGTTTGAGTTGGCATTAGTTGGCCAACAATTTGTTAAGTCCAGCCTTCGGGCTAAACAACCCATCATGGGGGGAAGCATGTCGCACGTGTATGTGATGGCATGACGACGCTAGTCCTACAGACCAGGTTGTATCTTCTAGGCATATATGGGCATATTTACTATAGAAAGGGCTATATTGAGCCAAGGTATGTATTTTCTAATTTATAGAGCAGTACAATTTTAAAATGTCAATTAAATGTATTTAATTGTTAACAGTATTTGCACACACGAAATCTCATGCTAGCCACACACTGATAATAATATAATCCATCTTACTGAGAGGTGTCTCACCCTAGCATTCATATTTTGTTTCATGTCCTCAGAGGGATCGAGCCTAGCGTGTTCCTAGGTAAAGTTAGATAGTAGACAATCCTTGTCAGAACTGGTGAGATTTTATGTAGTGTTTGTTTTTTGGGGATTGTAAATATAGCATATTATGTTTTCAGTTATGTATGGATGTATATGGGAAACAGTTAGAGACTCTAGTAAGTTTTATTATAAGATGTATATTTTTCCGCTGTGTATGTTTATGCAGTTCAGTATGGAACACCCGTTTTTCCCCTTGCTTGGGCAAGTTGTATATGTATGGTATCAGAGAGATGTATGCATGTATATTTAGTAGCACTTCGGGCCCACTGAGAGGGTTGGGCGTTATAGTTGGTATTAGAGCTAACGAAGTTGTTAGGTTTTGTAGATTTGGTTAGATGAGGTTAAGAGATCTTACCAAAGTATACAAGTCAGAGTAAGAGAAGGATATGGATAGGTATGATAGAACTTTCGAGTTTAGCTTTGTAAGCTTGGGGATAGAAGTCCATTGGCAGACTTCTGTGTTTTGCTGGATCAGTTGATTGGTTCAAAAAATCACGGTAATCCATTAACGATTTTGTTTCTAAGTGGAAGAGCGGAACTTGATCTAGAAAGAGAGTATCAAGTTAGTAGAGTATGTCATTATTAGGGATGTTAATTCATTGGAATGAGTATTTTAATATTTTAGTTGTAGCAGATATTTAAGGTACCAAGATTCTAAATAATTTTCTCAGTTGTCTCTTCAAGATGGAGTCCAAGGATAATATTAGGAACCCTGGTGGAAGTAGCAATGAGGGGGCTAGCCATAAGGCTGGCAGTGAATCTATGATGGTACTTCGTGACTTCGCCCAGCAATTTATGGCAGAGGTCATGCGGACTTCTAGGGGGCAGAACCATTCCACGGCTGAGTTGGGAGGTTCTATTGATCAGTTCACCAGAACGAAGCCTCCTACCTTCGCAGCGAGTATAGACCCGATCTGAGAGGGGTTTGAAGAAGGAGATATGAAAGCAGACAATGATACTGCAGATTCAGGACTTTGTTACGCTGGTGGATAAGGCCACTGTGGTAGAGGAGAGTCTGCATGAGGATTCAAAGGTACAGATTCCGAAGAAGAGGCCAGCACCATCTAATTCTTATTTAGGTGCAAAGTAGGGCACTTGGAAGAAATATGGTGGTGGTAGAGGCCAGCGGCGAGAGATTGGGGGTGGTACATCTCAGGGCATATGGTGCGTGAGTGCAGAATACCGAGGAGCAACGCACCCCCACAACAACCATATTTGGAAGGTGCTCACGCACAACGTGGTAGATTTTAGAGGGGTAAAACCCAGGTGAGGGTGTATTCTCTAACTCCTGGCGACACATAGAACACATGAGACGTGGTGACAGGTAATATTTATATGCTTTCAAATAAAGTTGTGGTATTATTTGATTTAGAAGCAATGCATTCCTTTATTTCCCAGGGATTCACTAAATTATGTGGGTTAGAGGCATAACTATTAGATGCAGAATTAGCAGTGGCTACACCGTTAGGGTCAGTAATCGTATGTAGTATGGTGATTCAGGATTTCTTAATGGAGATTCAAGGGAGAGTGCTACCAGTCAGTTTGATTGTATTTGATATGTACGGATTTGATATCATTTTGGGGATGGACTGGCTAGTAGCTAGTTATGCTAGCATCGATTATCGTAGGAAAGAGGCAGTATTTAGGCCTCTCGGAGAGCAGAAATTCAAGTTTGTAGGGTTGTGTGTGTGTTCTGCTCCACGTATCTTTTCAGCTATTCTGGCTAGGAGGTTACTTCTGGAGGGATGCCAGGGGTATCTGGTGTTTGTGAAAGAAACACTAAGAGAAAAACTTAAGTTGGAGGAGATTTTCGTGGCAAGTGAGTTCTTAGATGTGTTTCCAGAAGACTTTCTGGGATTGCCTCCTGATCGTGAGGTGGAGTTCGCTATAGGGTTGACTCCAGGCACGTCACTGATTTCAAAAGTTCCATATCATATGGCTTTGGTAGAACTGAGGGTATTGAAAGAGCAACTACAAGAGTTACTAGATAAGGGCTACATCTGACCGAGTGTTTCACCCTGGGGAGCACCGGTGCTATTTGTGAAGAAGAAGGATGGGTCGATGAGGATGTGCATCAACTACAAAGAGATTAACAAGGTTTCAATGAAGAATAGATACTCGTTACCCAAAATTGATGATCTGTTTGACCAGCTACAGGGCACACTTGTCTTCTCTAAGATCGATCTGCGATCCGAATATCATCAGCTGAAGGTGAAATCGGAGGACATACCAAAGACTGCATTCCAAACTAGGTATGGTCACTATGAATTTCTGGTCATGCCTTTCGTATTGACCAATGCTCCTACAACATTTATGGACTTGATGAACAGGGTGTTCCACGAGTATCTAGATCAATTCGTGATTGTTTTCATTGACGACATCCTAGTTTATTCGAGGAGCCCTAAGGAGCATGTAGTTCATTTTAGATTTGTACTTCAAGTACTTAAGGAGAAGAAACTATTTGTGAAATTTAAAAAGTGCAAGTTCTAGTTAGAGCAAGTGGCATTCCTGGGACATATTGTGTCCATAGAAGGGTTATTAGTAGACCCGAGTAAGATAGAAGTGATAGTGAATTGGATGAGACCGAAGAATGTTCAGGAGGTCAGGAGTTTTCTGGGTCTTGTAGGATACTACCGACGGTTTGTAGAAGGGTTCTCTAGACTATCAAGTCCATCGACATGACTCACAAGGAAGAACGTAAAGTTTGAATGGATTGATGAGTGCGAGCAGAGTTTTCAGGAATTGAAGCAGCGGCTGGTTACTGCTCCTATTATGACCATTCCATCAAGGGAAAGGTAATTACTTATGCTTCTCGTCAACTTAAGAAGAGAACTACCCGACACATGATATGAAATTAGCGACAGTAGTGTATGCATTGAAGATCCGGAGGCACTACCTGTATGGTGAAAGGTATGAGTTTTTATCGATCATAAAATTCTTAAGTACATTTTCACCCAGAAGGAGTTGAACATGAGGTAGAGGAGATGGTTGGAGTTGTTAAAGGACTACGACTGTACCATTAGTTACCACCTAGGAAAAGCTAATGTGGTAGCTGATGTTGTGAGTTGAAAGTCAGTTGATGCGTCAGTTTCAGCAATTGTTGTACAGCATCAGATCAGTATAGACCTGGAAAGGTTAGGCGTAAAGTTAGGGGAAGGAAATCACCAGGCATTCATTTCCAGCCTGATAGTGCAGCTGACCTTACGGGAAAGGATTAGAACAACTTAGAAGGAAGACGCAGAGCTAGTGGAGATTATGGAAGGGGTTCAGGATGGTTTAAATCCGAATTTCAACATCTCTGATGATGGGGTGTTGGGATTCCACACTAGGATTTGCATACCGAATGACGTCGAGATCAAGAGGGTCATTTTAGAGGAGGCACATCGTTCGCTCTACACAGTACATCTAGGGAGTATGAAGATGTATAGGGATCTGCGGGAATCTTTTTGGTGGTCTAACATGAAAAGAAAGATCGTCTGTTTCGTAGAGCAGTGCCTGACATGTCAGCAGGTGAAGGCCAAGCATAAGAGGTTAGCGGGACCATTGCAACCACTTCTTATTCCTAAGTGGAAATGGGAGCACATTTCCATGGATTTTGTTATGCGATTGCCATCAGCACTTCACGAATAGAATGCCATTTGGGTTGTGGTTGACAGATTAATGAAGACTGCCCATTTCATCTCAATTAAATTTAGCTATACCATGGATAAGCTAGCAGAGCTTTACGTCCAAGAGATTGTCAGATTGCATAGGATGCCGATGTCGATTGTCTTAGATAGAGATCCACGGTTTACTTCTCGGTTCTAGAAGAGTCTTCAGGAAGCTTTGGGATCTCAACTTATGTTTAGTACTATGTTCCACCCACAGACCGATAGTCAGTTAGAGAAGACCATCTAGACTTTAGAAGATATGATGAGGGCGTGTGTACGGGATTTTGGGGGCAGTTGGGATCATATATCTTCCATTAGTTGAGTTCGTTTACAACAACAGTTACCAGACCAGTATTGGAATAACACAATATGAGGCACTGTATGGTCGGAGATGTCGATCTCCATTATACTAGGATAAGGTTGGTGAGCAACAGATATTGGGGACAGAGTTGGTCCAGTAGACCTCAGAGAAGGTCCAGCTCATTAGGGAACAGATTAAAGTAGCTTAAAGTCGGAAGAAAAGCTATGCAGATACATATCAATGGGAGTTAGAGTTCGAGGTGGGTGATACTGTATTTTTGAGGATTTCCCCGATGAAGGGAGTGATGAGATTTGGTAGGAATGGCAAGCTAAACCCTAGGTACGTTAGACCGTTTGAGATTCTAGAGAGAGTTAGTTTGGTGGCGTATAGAATAGCATTACCACCCGCATTGTCTAGGATTCACGACATGTTCCACATATCCATGCTTAGGAGGTATGTTCTAGATCCTTCACATGTGATCAGTTATGAGTCATTAGAGCTTAGGGACACGTTAACATATGAGGAAATACCAATTCAGATCCTAGACTATAGAGAGCAGAAGTTACATACGAAGATAATTCCACTAGTAAAGGCACTGTGGTGTAATCACAAAGTAGAGGAGGCTTCATAGGAGCTAGAGTCAGAGATACGTTAGAATTATCCTCAGATACTTAGAGACGCTCAGAGTTAGATAAGTAAGTAGAATGGTAAGAAAGTGGTTTATGTGTACTATAGTTAGAGTAAGTTTTTATTTTTATTTTTATGGTTTAGAGTATATTGGGTCTTCGAGAGAGTTTGTTTGGATATTGTAATCTCCTGAGACATTATGTGTATCCACGGTATTCCTCCGCCATAAGTGAGGGCAGTTAATAAATTTGGGACAAGGCTACTATGTGGGTGGTTGCCGGCTCTTCTTAGAGTCAAGTAGTGATGGTTTATATAATGTGAAAGAAAGTAGTTAGCAAATTTCGAAGAAGAAGTTTTTATAAGGAGAGGAGATTGTAGAGACCTGAACTAGGAAAAAAAGGAAATTAAATAAGAAAAATGAGAAAGGGATTTTCAGTAGGCTTCATCGACGAAATCCAGGTTCTCGTCGACGAAGGCTCTTTGTGAGTTGTCGCCGAAATTCAGAACTTCGTCGACGAAGAGATCTCGAACTTCTGGAAAATATCAAGCTTAGGTTTGTTGATGAGGCCCTTCTCTCATCGATGAACGACCTTCTGTAGCTTATCGACGAAGGCTCCATTTCGTCGACGAATTTGACCAGGTCAAGGGGTTTATAAATAGATTTTCAATTGTTTCAAGGTTAAGAAATAAAAATATCTCCCTCTCTCTCTCTAGAACCTGAACCTACCCTCTCGCTCTCTTCAATCCTTCACCGTTTTTTTCCCGTTTCAACGATCGGAGGATACCACAAGGATCAGGGAGCGAATATCTATAGATCTAGCACAGTGGATTCTCAATTTCGGGAAAAGCTAGGGTTCAATTTTTGAGCGTCCTGGGTGTTTTTCAGGAAATAAGTAAGGGAATTAAATTATGTCAGTTATGTTTATGAGTTTTAGCATATTGAAATGTTAAAATGATTTTTAGATAAATAGTTATGGCTTTTCTAGGGTTTTCGGGCCTAGGGATCGGTTTACTGACTTTATTTACAAAACCAACCATTTAAATTTAAGTATGATATTTTTAAAATATAGTATTGTTCTCCTTGAACGTTTTTACCGATTGGAAAATTGTTATTTCAAACCATAGACTATTTTAAAAATCAACCAAAGACAGTAGGGTTGATTATCTCCATTTTGCCCGTATTTAGCTATATATTTATATTTAGTAAAATAACAACGCAGAGATATTCATACCCCATTCTAGTAGCAGTATGTATGTTCATAAGTAGATGAGTTACGTATGAGTTACCAGAAGAAAATTGTGTGGCATGAGTATATTTTTTATTAACATTAAATGAGCAGGTTTTGTGTAATACTAAACTATAACGGCTATTAGCCGAGATGAGAAATATGATGACTATATGCCAAGAGAAGAGAAGAGAAGAGAAGAGATGAGATATGATGGTTAAATGCTGAGTTTATGATACGCCGATTTTTATCGAGTCAGTATCTGACAGATATATTTTACAGAGATATGTACAAAGTATGTTACATTACGTTTTTATGAAATGAATGATGATTACAATTTTATATGATGTAAATTGCCATATATGATAGTAGAGTCTTGTTATAATGTTGTCATGGTTAAGGACGGTACCGTAGCTATATGTATGTAGAGGTGCAACCACGCTGCTCAATTAGAGTGTGGATGGGAAAGGTGACTGGTGGCCTGGGTAAAGTACTCCTTGAAGGAGTGATTTCGGGGCCCCATCTGATGGAGTATTCCAGATGACTCAGCCTTCGGGCACAGAGAGAGAGAGAGAGAGAGAGAGAGAGAGAGAGAGAGAGAGAGAGAGAGAGAGAGAGAGAGAGAGAGAGAGAGAGAGAGATGGCACCATCGTACTACTTTGTGTTTGACTATGCATTAGTCAGCCGACTATTTGTTAAGTGTAGCCTTCGGGCCGCACAACCTGTCATGGGGGTAAGCATGTCGCACGTGTATGTGATGGCGTGACGACGCTAGTCCTGTTGACTAAGTTGTATCTTTTAGGCATATATGGGCATATTTACTATAAAAAAGGGCTATATTGAGCCAAAGTATGTATTTTTAGATTTACAGAACAGTACAATTTTAAAATGTCAATTAAATGTATTAAATTGTTAGTAATATTTGTACACACGAAATCTTATGCTAGCCACACACTGATAATAATATAATCCATTGAGAGGTGTCTCACCCTAGCATTCAAATGTTGTTTTAGGTCCTCAGAGTTATCAAGCCTAGCGTGTTGCCAGGCAGAGTTAGATAGTAGACAGTCCTTGTTAGAATTGGTGAGATTTTATGCAGTGTCTGTCTTTTGGGGATTGTAAATATAACAGATTATGTTTTCAGTTATGTATGGATGTATATAAGATATAAGAAACAGTTAAAGACTCTAGTAAGTTTTATTAGAAGATGTATGCTTTTCCACTATGTATGTTTATGTTGGTCAGTATGGAACACCTGTTTTTTCCCCTTGTTTGGGTAGGTTGTTTATGTATGGTGTCAGAGAAATGTATGTATCTATGTTTAGTGGCACTCTGGGCCCACTGAGAGGATCGGGGCATTCCAAGTTGAAAATAATGTTAATACAATATCTAACTAGGCAAATGTAATAGACGGCTCTGGAAGCGTTCATATTATATTTCTATATAGGAAAAAAATTGTATATTGATGATGCATTATATTCTAGTAGATCCCAAAGAAGTCTACTAAGTTTTAAAATATACGTTGCAATGGATATCATTTTGAAACCAAAAATGAAGGAGTTATGAAATATCTTTTAATTACATCTACAGTTTGAAACTAGAAGATTATATTGGAAAAATTTTCAAGTTTTTCATGTAGCCTATATTTCACAAAAATAAGGATGGTTAAATCAAATTTTATGCAACGAAAGTGTTCCGAGCCTAGAAGTTTTATACTTTGGCATGATCGTCTTGACCATCCTGGTTCAACTATGATGCGACGAATCATTGAAAATACACATGGACATCCATTAAAGGATCAGAAAGTTCTTTTGCCTAGTTATTATTTTTGTATTTCTTGTGCTCAAGGAAAACTACTTGTTAGACCTTCTCAATCTAAATTATCTTTAGAGTCTCCATCTTTTCTGCAAAGAATACAAGGAGATATTTGCGGCCTAATCCATCCATCTTTTTTTATCTCAATTTTGGTTGTAAAACATGTTCTCATATAGGCAAAGATTATATTGACATCCCAAAGGCCAATTCCATAATGAATCATTATGTGGGCATACCACAAGTTATAACCTATTCTCAAGATAGTCATCCATCTTGCGAACCATTTCGATATTTCATGATTTTAATTGATGCTTCCACTCGATGGTCACATGTTTGTCTACTTTCAACTTATAATGTTGTTTTTGCTAAATTTCTTGCTCAAATAATAAAGTTAAGATCAAGTTTTCCTGATCATCCCATTCAAACTATCCGTTTAGATAATGCAGGTGAATTTTCTTCAAAAGCATTTTATGACTATTGCATGTCAATAGGAATAAGTGTTGAACATTCTATTGCACATGATCATACACAAAATGGTTTAGGAATCCTTCGTTAAGCGTTTACAATTTATTGCTAGACCTATGCTTATGCGATCAAAGCTTCCTGCATCTACTTAGGGTCATGCTATTTACAGCTTGTGTTTAACCACCAACCTAATATATTTCATCTTAGAATTTTTGGTTGCGTAGTATATGTTCCTATTGCACCTGCGCAACGAAGTAAGATGGGACCACAGTGTCGGCATGGTATTTATGTTGATTTTGATTCTCTTTCTATCATTAGATATCTTGAACCACTAATAGGTGATCTTTTTAGAGTAAGATTTCTAGATTGTTAATTTGATGAATTAGTTTTTCCATCATTAGGAGAAGGAAAAGGATTAAAGAAACAAGAAATTTTTTTGGAACACACCAACTTTGTCTAATGTTGATACACGGACAAATCAATGTGAACTCGAAGTTTAAAGAATAATTCTTTTGTAGAATACTGCAAATTAATTACCAGATGTTTTTACATACACAAAAAGGGTCACTCAATCACATGTTCAGGCCGTAAATATTCTTGTTAGATTGATTGTTCTTGAAGAACACCAAATGGGAATAACATCTAATGAATCTAAAATGCACCAGAAGCGTGGTAGACCAATTGGTGCAAAGTATACTGTTCCTCAAAAGAAAAAGGAAATGAATAAAAGTGACACTCCAAAAGAGGTCATTAACACTCAAGAAGAGGTTAAAAGAAATATAGATCAACAATCCCATATTTCCACAGAAGCAACACCAAAAGTGTTTCTGGTACCAAAAAGTTATGAGATCTCATTAAAATTTGGAAATATGCGAAGAAAAAATGAAGTTGTATTTGATAGTGTGTTTGCATATGCGACTGCTTCAGAAATTATTAGCGATAATGAGCTTAAACCTCAAGTTGTAGAAGATTGTCAAAATTGAAATGATTGACCAAAATGGAAAGAAGCAATATAGGCTGAGCTAGATTCATTAGCCAAATGTAAGTTATTTTGGACCAGTAGTCCAAACTCTTGAGAATGTCAAACTTGTTGGGTATAAATGAGTTTTTGTACATAAAAGAAATGAAATGAATAAATTTATGAGATACAAGGTGTGTATTGTTGCATGAGATTTCTCACAAAGGCCTGGTATAGATTATAATGAGACATATTCCCCTGTTATGGATGCAGTTACTTTCAGATTTCTGATTAGTTTAACAGTTTCTAAAAGACTTGACATTCGCCTCATGGACATAGTAGCACCTTACTTGTATGGCTCATTAGATGATGACATATATATGAACATCCCTAAAGGATTTAAAATGCATGAAGCATATAATCCAAAACAACAACAAATGTATTCTGTTAAATTACAAAGATCCTTGTATGGATTGAAGCAATGTGGACGAATGTGGTACAATCGTGTAAGTTAATGTTTGTTGAAAATTGGATATGAAAATAATCTTATCTGTCCTTGTGTTTTTATCAAGAAGATAAATTTTGGATTTTCTATAGTCGCAGTTTATGTTGATGACATAAACATAGTAGGAACTCCAGAAGAGATCTCAATGACTACTGACTACTTAATGAAAGAATTTGAAATGAAGGATCTTGGGAAGACAAATTTTGTCTTGGTTTTCAAGTTGAACATTTAACAAGTGGAATTCTTATTCATCAATCATCTTATGTAGAAAAAATCTTGAAACAATTTTATATGGATAAATCTTATCTATTAAGCTCCACGATGGTTGTTCATTCACTTGATGTGAAAAAGGATTTTTTTTCTTCCTCGAGAAGATGATGAAGAAATCCTTGGTCCTGAAGTACCCTATCTTAGTGCAATTGGAAAACTCTTGTATCTTGCAAATTGCACTAGATCAGATATAGCTTTTGTGATAAATTTGCTGGCAAGGTTTAGTTCTACACCAACTCAGAGACATTGAAATGGAGTAAAACATGTTCTTCATTAGCTCTGCGGCACATCTGATATGAGTTTGTTTTACCCAAAGGGAGTAAAGTATGTGTTGACAGGATATGGTGATACTGGATATCTTTCTAATCCTCATAAAGCTCGATCACAAACATGTTATATCTTTATATGTGGTGATACTGCTATCTCATGGTAATCTATAAAGCAAACGATCACTGGAGAATGACAAACCAACAATATTGTACGAGGACAATACAACATGTATTGCACAAATCAAAGGTGGGTATATATATATATTTTTTGGTAAAAGAGGACGGAACCTCCTATCTTTATTAGAAAACCCCTCACTTATGGCAGAGGAATACTGTGGTTCCAACTGACTTAACCAATTTATTCAAACTCAATAAACCAAAGACCAACAACCAAACAAATAAATAAGAACTAGACAACTATAAGTGGAAAACTAAAAAAACTCTAGAAGATCTCAAGAAATAAACCATCCACTATAGCCTTCACAAACATCAACACGAAGCATCACAAGCGCAAGGAAGGAAATCCCAATAAATCCAATCAAATCATTCTCTTGACCTACTATGGAAGATCATCCTATCAACTATATGGTCAAGATATACCAGATTCACCCTGCTTGGTAAAGAAATCCGCACTTTGATTCGCTTCTTTGTACACATGTTCCATTTTGTAATGTATGCCTCTCAATGCTAACACAAACTCTTCCCACAATTACCATAAGTTCCAAGATGAACACTTCCCAGAATTAATCCACTGAACCAACAAAGCAGAGTCACAGGCAATCTCCACTTGATCAAACCCGAGATCTTTGCACAGATTAATCCCTATAATAATCGCTTTCAATTCAGCCATATTATTGGTTCCATAACCTAGTAATAAGGAAAAAACTGCTTTAAATAATCATTTTTCATCTCTTATCATGCCTTCACCACCACAATTACTTAGGTTACCTCTACAGCTTTCATCCACATTCAAATTAACCCAACCTATCCCAAGTTTACACCATCTAACTATGCAAGGAATACGAACCCTCACATTTTTTACTTAAATATCCAAAGCACGAAGGACTGCAATATCCGTGCAAGAAGTAGGTGCACATCTAGATAATTTGTCCAAAATGGATCTCTTCCAATATTTAATATCAAGTCACACAATTCTCATCGAATCATGAATTGATTCCATCATGGCTCTACATCGATGAGTCCAAAGTCTCCAAATGATGAGAATAGGTATGAGACCTACCAAAATGCCTAACTATGAGGCCCTTTTTGCACAACTAAACTCCGCTAGTGAAGGAGATCGTATAGTGGAGTCCTTGAGTTGGTCTCAAGGCGTGGATGTAGGCTTGGTGCCGAACCACGTAAAAATACCAATGTTGATTTTTTCTCCCTATACTCTTTATTATTTGTCTTGTGTATGATTTAAATTTCATATATTGTGATATAATTGCTTGCATCTTGCCAAGTGTTTTATTTTGTAGAGAAAGTTTGTAATTCCAAAAAAGAGTCCATTCACCCCCCTCTGAACTATATACTCACGGGCTGGGACAACTAACAAGTGGTATCAGAGCGAGGCGCTTGTATTTTTGGAGTAAAATCCAGAGCGTAAAGATCACATGGAGTATTTGGCGGGTACCTCCTCCCAAGGACAATCCGTGGCAAGACCGCCATTGTTCAACGGTTCAAACTACTCGGCTTGGAAAAACCAAATGACCATCTTCATCCAAGCACACAATCTCAAAATGTGGTGTGTCATCTCAGAGGGAAATTATGAATTCAAAAATACCAAGGGTGAACCAAAAAATCTTAAGGAGATGTCGGACACCAAAATAAGGTTAGTTGAGCTTAACTTTCAAACCAAAAATTTTCTTTATTGTGCTCTAAGTGATAAAGAATACAATCGTGTTTGTGGTTGTGATACTAGTAAAGAAATATGGGAAAAACTTGAAGTCACATATGAAGGTACTTCACAAGTTAAGAAGTCCAAAATTTACATGTTAGTCAATGAATATGAAATATTTTAAATGGATGAGGGAGAATCCATCACGTCCATGTTCTCTCGGTTCACACATATCATAAATGAATTAAAAGCACTTGGTAGAACTTATTCTATGGAGGATAATGTTCAAAAAGTTTTATGATCTTTACCCGAGTCATGGCATGCTAAATCTACCGTCATTGAGGAGGCAAAGGATTTAACCAAAGTCACACTTGATGAGCTTATTGGATCACTTATGACTTATGAACTTAAGAAAAATATGACTTTGGATCCTCAAAAGCCTAGGAAGGATAAATGTGTTACTCTTAAATCATCTAGTCCAAAATTCAAAGAAATGCTAGAAAATGATGAGGATAGTACAGATGATATGGAATCACTCATAAAAGACTTTAGAAAATTTTTTGAAGAAAAACAACACTTTAGGAAAGAAGAAATAAGAAAAAATGAGAGAAAAACACATCCATGCTTAATGGCTAACAAACAAGAAGATGAAGTAAGTTTGGATGAGGAGGATTATGCACCTTCTTATGATGAAGTAATAGAAAATTGTGCTAAATTATATGATGAATTAGTTTTAGTAAAAAGAAGGAACAAAAATATGGAGAAAGAACTTGCTTTGTCAAAACATAGGGAATCCTCATTGATAGAAGAAAATAATTCTTTTAAAAAGAAGAATGAGGAGCTTGTTCTAAATTCTCAAAAGGAGCAAGTAAAGATAGAAAACTTGGAGGAGAAATTGTCAAAATACAAAGGAAAAGAACCTTGCCTTTGTTCCTCCTTGAAAGATGAAAATGCTTCCCTTAGAAATGAAAATGAGGAGCTTAATGAAAAAGCTAAAAAAGACCATAAAATTTTTCAAGAGTAAGTTGAAAATTTGAAAAATCAAATTGGAAATACTATGAAAGAAAAGACTCTCTTGAAAAAGAAAAAGGAAGATCATAGCAAAACCATTAAAGGAAAAGAAAACTCCAAAGCATTTTTGGGAGTTAAGAAAAAAAATTTTTGCAAAAATAATTTTAAACCACATGGTCATGCCTCAACAAGCAAAAATAATACAAATAAGTGAAGACACTCACATGAAAATAAAATTTGTTTATATTGTGAAAGAAAAAGGTCACATAAGATATTTTTTCCCTTATAGAGGAAATAGAGGCAAATAAAAGAAGTTAGAATGGGTAGTGAAAAAAAACCCATTGGCACCCAAGGAAGAATGGGTACCCAAAGGAAACACGTGATCTATGAATTCTTGTTTTCTTAGAACCTAGGTTTAGGAATTAGTTTTAGGTAGACTTTACTTTACCTAGGTAAAAAGAATATGATGACTAAGATGTGCTTAAAGGATAAAATCCCAATTTATGCATTCTAAATTGTTAAATTACTTTATTGAGAATTCTTGATGATCAAGCCAATGTTGATGAATGAAAATACTAAAACCAATATGATTTCTTGAATTATATTCATCTTGAAAATTGGTTTATTTCCTTTTATTGGCTATTATTTATGGGATAAAATAGCATGCAAAGCTTGTTAGTTAGAAATAAATTTTATGGGTGACAAATGGAAAAACCTTGTTTTTCTCATGTGAATTGTTTTGATGATATATGCTTTAGTTTGGTTATCTAAAACATAACATTCTTAAAAATTGAATTTTAGTAAAAATAATCATAACAACAAGTGGTATTATAAAATGAAGCATTTATTTGTAATATCTTATGTTTAAAGAATACTTTCCGATTTGTCAAATTAGGAGAACATGTCTCCTATTTTCTAAAGAGTATTGTTAAATAAAGCCAAGTTTACATCTACATGTTCTTTGCCAAGTTGTTAGGACATATTTACCATGCTTAAATTACAAGCATAAATTATTTTGTGCTTATTTTGAAAATGTCCATTTTTGAATGATCATTGAAAGATTGATTCAACATCAAGTGGAAATAAACCTTAGAAATTATCATTCATGAGTAAGTAAGGAAGCCAATCTGGGCATTTCGCATGTTATAGTTTAGCACCAATAATTGACTTATGTGTTTAGCACAAACTCACCTCACCACCATGGAATCTTATATTAAGGGGAATAAATCATTTTTAGCTAAAATGAATTGCATCTCTCTTTTTGATGATGATCAAAGGGGTAGAAGATTTTTGGTGTCCTATCTGTTAGGAATAAGATGTTTGATGTTATGTGTTGGGGTGAAGTGAAATGCATGTGGGGGTAAAATGCATATGGTGAACTAATGGTTTGCCATCATCAAAAAGGGGGAGAATGTTAGCCTTAGAGGTTACGTAAGCTTAATTGTCTTGTTTTGATGATAATAACCCATTAGTGGTTCTAGGTAAGCTTATCTTTGCACAATAAGCCTTAGTAAGAACAAACACAAATGCAAAGATTAAGTGGATTCTTAATAGGTTAGATATCATAAAAAAATGGGAGAATGTTAGCCCTAACAGCTACACTATCTTGGTTTATATGTTTTGATGATATTAACCTATTTGTTGTTCCTAATACTTTCCATCATTGTAGATCTTATCTAGTACAGGTACAAAGTGTCGGATACACAAAGTACCAAATCAGAAGCAAATATCGGACCGAGTAGACATCAAATAGGAAAGATAGGAATGACATTGACTTGAAAGCACCAAAGCACATCCTGAAGTTTTTATTGTGTATAAATTAATTATAACAAGGGTTGTGTGAGTGTGTGCGTATTGTAACTTTTGCGGTGTGTGTCTTGCATGATTTCCGAGTAAGAGTTGAGCCATTGCATAAGCAACTAGGACACATGAGCATATATGATCTGCACAAAAGTAACAAACTCACAATTCATAGTTTTCTAAGTTAAAACAAGAGTTTGTCAAATGAATCCTAAAACTCAAATATGTTTTCAAATGGACAAGTTTTTAACATCCTAGTTTTAAGAACATTTTTATACTTAGTCCCGATTGTGTTAAAACAATTTTTATGTCCTAAAGTTTCAAAGAAAGTCAAGTATGTTTATAAAAGGACATACTAAGCATATAAGATATCAAAATGAGTTTTCAAACGTGTTTTATTAATTAAGATATCTTATATTCAAAAGGAAACTCTTTTGGACAAGTTTTAATCTTCATTAGACTTAATATATTTCATATAATTTTGTCCAAGAATATTTGGAGTCATTAGATGCTTTTTGATAAGGAAAAACAAAGCAATCGTCACTACCGTAGTGCAACATTGAGTCTTGAACACTTTTAGGTATTTTGGGCATAACTTTTTCTAAAAAAGTTTAAATGGGACGATCTTGGTGTCCCTGGAAAGGTAAGACAAAATTCCATAACTTTCATGTTGAAGATATTTTCTAATTCAGAGACATCATTGATGAACACAGGAGATTCGTCAATGAGTTGTAGTATATGTCTAGTCGACAAGTCCAACAGGTAGAATGACGCTAACGGGCGAAAAACGACTAGTTTACCAAATAAAATATATTTTATTCCCCCCAACATCTATTTAACAGCTCCTAAGGCTCTTGGACTATAAATACAAGGTATTAGATTTGTATTTACATGGTTTTGAAGGCTTTTGATCATTCTTAGTGAAAAATATCTTTTCACACCAAAACCTAAGCACCTAACACTTTGCATTATTGTTCTTCATTCACAAGTGCTCATTCTCTCTTTCTCTTTAATTGTGTTTGATTCATTAATTGAGAGATAGTGTGAGGTTTGCTTTGTATTTAATATTTGCTTATTTGAGGAGCATCATATTATATTTCCATCATCTTCTTGTAAGGTTCTTTGTGGACTATTTGGTGAAGGTTCTTTGTGAACCGAAGAGGCTCTTGGTGAGCGGGTAGGGATTTGTCCTGAGTTGTAATGCTTCTCTGATGGTGAAGGAGATCGTATAGTGGAATCCTTGAGTTGGTCTCAAGGCGTGGATGTAGGCTTGGTGTCGAACCATGTAAAAATACCGGTGTTGATTTTTTCTCCCTATACTCTTTATTATTTGTCTTGTGTATGATTTAAATTTCATATATTGTGATATAATTGCTTGCATCTTGTCAAGTGTTTTATTTTGTAGAGAAAGTTTGTAATTCCACAAAAGAGTCCATTCACCCCCCCTTTGGACTATATACTCCCGGGATGGGACAACTAACAAGAACAATGTAAGATGCAGAATAAAATCTAGGAAGAGGAGACCCAGCAAAAAAATCTCTAGCTACATCGATCACCTCTTCTTTTACAATATCCCAACAATCATGGAAAAAAGTCGAACCAAAACCATCTGGAACTGGGCTACTATTTCTCGAGATAGAAAGAACATCATCCCTTACCTTTACCTTAGACGGTGCACGACAAAGAGAAAAATTCTCCACTTCAGAAACCATAGGAGATATAATATCATCAAGGTAAGCTCTTCGACTAGGTCCTACATCTATTAAGAAAGATTGAAAATACCTTACGACACCCTCATGAACAGCTTCCATAGAATCTAACATTTCTCTATTCAGAAGCTTCAATGAATGAATGATAGCCTTCTTCCTCTTTTGGTTCACAAATGCATGAAAGAACTTTGTATTATTATCCCCCGCCTCCAACCACTTCTTTTTAGCTTGCTGGGAAATACGAATCTCCTCCCTTTTTTACCATGCTTCCAACTCGAGTTTAGTAAGGAAGAAATCTTCCTCAATTTCTAGCGAATACCCTTCCTGAAGCCGAGCCTCTAGACCCTTCATACTTTCCTCCAGTTTTTTAATGTTTTAATGCACATGTCCAAATACTTGCTTGTTCCAGTTTCGGATTGCAACTTTCATATGCTTCAATTTAGCAGCAAGTCTAACTAAACCTATGCTAAGGAATTCCTCCCTCCAGACTTCCTCCACATAAGAATTAAAAGACTGATGAGTGCTCCACATATAATGATACTCGAAGGGAGAAGGACCATACCGATGCAAATCTCTATGAAATCGAATAATCAAAGGGTTATGATTTGAAGTCCTCCTATTTCCATACTCAAAATAAATATTTGGCAAAGATTGGAGAAGAGTCGAATTATATAGGACCCTATCCAATTTTGCCCAACTCAGAAAATGTCCACTGTGACCATTACACCAAGACATGTTGTTGTGAGAAACAACCAAATTCATAAGACCATAGTTGTCCAAGCAAGTATTAAATTCCTCCACAGCCGATAACGGCCTCGTATGACTACCAATACGTTCTAAATCTGAATGGATGATATTAAAATCTCCCATCACTAACCAAGGGTAATCATCCCTCTTTACAAACTCCAAATCATTCCAAAGATCCCGTCGATCTGTTTGACGACATTTAGCATAAACAAATGAAGCCAAGAACTTCAGGTCCATAGAACTAAAAATACACGAAATAACTTGATCAGACATATGTTGTAACTCAAAGTGCACTCCCTCTTCCCAAAACATCCAACATTTACCACCCACTGATGCATTCAAACAAAAATTCAGAAAATTTGGAAAGCCAACCCATTGCAACATCAAACTTTCATCAGAAAATGGCTCTAAAAGAACCAAAATAGAAGGCGAAAATTTCCTCATTAACTTTTGATATATAAATTAAATTTTAATAATTTTAATATATATTAAATTTTAAATTTTAATTTTGCGAAATCCCCATTTTTACTTTATACTATATGAATATATATAAGAACAATAAGGGTAAAAACTTCGGTGAATATTAATATCGGTTAACCGAATTAATAGTCTCACAATTTGGTCAGTTATAGGTTTAGTCAATATGGTGATTTCATTTGGTTGGGTTAGCCGTTTGTTTAAGTGAAAATTTTTACTTATTTAATTGAATATATCATACGGATCAATAAAGGAGCTGATGAAAAGGAGCTTTTTGATATTATTCTAAATATGTTAGGCCTTTCGTGGGAAAAAAGAAGCTGAGTGGTTAAGGGTCTTTCATTCCAACTATGTTTTGATGACAACAATCCATTAGCAGTTCTTTAAGGTTACTAACCTTTTTCTTTAGTCCAGCTCAGATGCACAGAACAGATCCAAAGCAAGCAAGTTTCAAACCAGCCAAAAGTAACATGTGACATGACCAGAACTCAACCACTCAAACCAAAGCACTCATGGACTCTACATAGCAAGCACATGTTCTAAGATTGAGTGTGAGAGTTAGAGAGATTGTTTCTATAATCCTTTGTGAATGGAGTGACTCAAAAGAACAAGAAAGAAATGGGCATATCTCACACACATCACTTGAACACATGCACAAGTCCCACGTACACACAACAAGACAAGTAAAACTACGTAAAATGTCTAAAATACCCTCAAACATGTTTTGTTAAGCCTAAGACATCTTATAGTAGATCAGGGATCACTTCTTAAGAAAAATAAGGACCTTTTTAAATTCGAACTTAAAGTAATTTTTCAAGTAGAAGAAGGGGCCTCGTCGACGAACACAGGGCTTCGTCGATGAGAACAACACAGACCCTCGTCGATGTACACAGGGTACTCGTCGACTAGAAGATACCGAGAACCAAAAGTTTAGAGGCACCTTCATTGGCGAATATGGGGGATTCGGTGACGAAGCTTGTGCACATCTCATCGACGAACATAGGGACCTCGTCGACGAAGAGAAACCGAGACCTACCTAAATTCAGAACCAGTATCTTGTCGATGAACAGAGGGCTTCGTCGACAAAATTATTGAAGGGCTCATCGACGAATGTCGGGCTGCAGGCTTCATTAAATGTAGCAGAACGACTAGTTTTGCTTTTGTCTTACATCAATAAATGCCCAACGGCTCTCCAGCACCCAACTCACCCATTTGGTGTTTAAATAGGTGTTTTGCATTAACTTCAAAGCAAGAAAGCTCATTTAGTTATTGAAATCATTCATTGTGCATTCACTCTAGGGTTTCATTGTGCAATCACTTGCCCTCTTGCTCTTGCTCTTGTTTTACTCCATTGAAAAAGAGGAAATAGTGTGAGGATTTTGTTGTGATACTCAGCTTAAGAGGTGCATTTAAGATTGTATCTACCTTTTGTCAACTACTTGTATAGAAATATTGAAATTTAGAATAGCTACCAAGAGGGAGGTGAATTGGAAGTTTTTAGATTTTTTATTATTATTATTTTAAATTTTTACTTATTTTAATTCAAACACTAAAAGAACAAAAACAATCAATCAAATTACACCACAAAACTTAAGAATACAATTCAATCATATAAAACTTAATCAATCATTCAATAATGCTATTTCCCTTTAATAGAAGTCCTGCAGCTATTTTGCAAAACCTGTTTTGAATGGATTTTTATTATTTTATCTCTTAACCAAGATTTCTGCAAATTAACCAACGTACTCCCTTGAGGGTTTTCGCAAATGGTTAACTAAAACATACTTTCTTAAATCAAGAGATTTCCTTGAATATGATGTATAAGCCCTGCAACCTGCACTTGATTCACACAATATATAATATGGAAAGTAAAGAGAGTAAGGAAGAAGATGAACACCGAGATTTACGAGATCCGGCTTATCTCCAGCCTACGTCCTCACCTTTGGTTAATTCCACCAAAGGATTCCACTAAGTATGCTCTTTTACCGGGCAGAGCAAGCCTTTACAAAATTCCCTCCTTTTAGGTAGAGACACCTCTCCAAGCAAACAATTCTCACTTGGTACAACGATCCAAAAAATCCATGAATCGTCAATAATACAAAGAAGTTGCTATAATGATCTGTGTACAAAAGAAACTCTCAAAACAAAGCAGGGTTGTACAAGTTAGAGCACAATCAATACTTCAATCAAATAATCAATAAAGGAACTATGAAACTCAAGTGTTTAGAGATCACCAAGAGTTTGTCTTGAATAAACAAACTTAAAGTATGAATCTTGGCTTTGGTATTTTAGCAGAGTTTCAGAACTTCTCTCCTAGATGGAGTGTGAGCAATAGAAAGCTTTGAGAGATTGAATGCTTTAATTTCAAGAGAGCTAAGTGATTTCTTGGATGATAGAATTCTTGAGTTTAAAAGAGTATTTATAGGCATTCTTGGCTTAATTTCCTTGTTCCTAAAGTATCTTTGAGTGGTCTCCATGTTTTTACAATGTTCATATTTTGAAAAACTAATTTTTTAAATTTTCTCGCTGGAGTTTTAAAAAACAAAAACTCGTGAAGTCAGTCGGCTGGACAGGTGACTGGGTAGTTCAAAAAACACAGGGTCAGTCGGGTAGACAGGCGACTGGCACCATTCCTATCTCCCAAAAATTATTTCAAGAAATTATCAGTCGACTGACAAAACACAGTTCATTTTGTGTAAGTCGGCTGGATAAGTTTTGCCTTGGTTAAGTTAGTCGACTGGACTGACAAAAAACTGGTTTTTCTTTTTGATTTTTCCATTTAAGCTTTACACTTATGATTTGATTTATCATAAAATATTTCAAGGATTTAAAAATGAGTTCCTTAAGTTTATATTGGTCCCTTAAAGAGCTTCAATTTTCTAAATTGTTACTTGATACGAAGTACTTACATCAAGCTTTTCTTAAACATGATGCTTCAAGTCTTTGATAAGCCTCTTGACTCCAAGTCCCTTTTTATCTTTAAGCTTTTAAGTACTGAGGCTTCAGTTCTTCTTCTTTACTGCTTGAAAAGATTTGTTGAAGCTTTCTTTTGATATTCATGCCTTGTTCTTTTGACATGATAAAAATGCACAACTTGTTCTCTTGACGATACTTTAATTCATAGCTTCTTTCTCTTATGTTGAGATATATATTCCTGAAACAAAATCACTCAACAAGAAAGTTATACCAGCATCATTTGTTATCATCAAAATAAGATTGAAAAGCCTTGTTTGACCAACAATCTCCCCCATTTTGATGACGACAAATGGGAAGCAAAGATAAGGATAAAAATAAACTCCCCCTTATTATATGCTCCCCCATACTATATGTATATGTATCGAGTATCAAAACTCATAGTTTTCGTAAATATACTCATCCATACATCCACATAACAAGGTGCATAATATTCCATACAAGGTTCATAATATTCCATTCATAGGGAAAAAATGCATAAGCCATAACATAAGGTTCATAACTTCCTTCTTTGCTTGTCACAAAAACTCTCCCCCTTTGGACATCAATCAAAAAGTAGGAGAAATAAGTAAACAAAGCTACCATTCAAAATTAGAATACATAGCAAAATTTTTTCAAGAAAATCAATTATCATCATCTTCATCTTCATCTTCCTCTTCTTCTTCTACTTCTTCACCTGATTGAACAGCTTCACCTTCCTCATGTTCTTCTTCTGTGTTTGTCTCATCATCATCATTGCCATCTTAAGAGTCCTCTTCATCACTGTCATCATCACTTGCAGGGGCTGAACTAATATCCATAGGATCTGAAGGACGAGATGAACTAACAAGGTATTTTTCAATGCAACCAACACGTTTATTAAGTGAGGAATAGTTTGCTTGAAGAGCAGAGAAGTTGGTTTGAAGAGAGTGAATTCCAGTTTGCATGTTTTGACTAAAACTGGTAAACTGCTGATAAAATGGATTGAACCAAGCAGGAGGTCCAACAACAGGAGGAGGTGCTGGACCTCCACTTCCTTTAAGAATCCATTCATCATTGCATTTTTCATATCCCATCATCTTAAGAGTAGTAGAGTTAAAAATGTCATAGTGAGTACGTTTGACAAAAAGATCGGATGATAAGGATATATGTAATTTGGAAAAAAACATATTTAGAGTTCCTCCATAAGGCATGGTAACTCGTCGTGCCTTCACGCGTGTGATCATCCATTGAAGCATAAGACTTGGTAAGTCCAGCTTCTTGCCCTTGAGCAGGCACCAGAGAATGAAGCAATCAGCATAAGAAATATAGGCATGAGATCTTGCTTGAGGAAGGATGTTATATGTGATGATTTTTTGTAGTATTTGTGCCTGAAGATTTAGGTGTTTATATAAGGGAGGGCCTTCAAATGAAACAGGAGCATGGTTCAATACCAAAGGAAGAAATTCTTCCGGGGTGAAATCTTGCTTATAGATCCAAGACATGCCAAAAGTAGGACACCTAAACTCACCATTGGGAATACGAAATATTTTTGCAAGAGGTTCTAAAGTAAGAGATATGGACTTTCCCATGACATTTGTAGAAAAACCATTTGCTTCCCGAACAAGATTTGCATAATAAATTTTGACAAGATTTGGAAAGTGACCTTGGGCTGGAAATAGTATAAAGTTTTTCCATCCGAGAGTTTCGAATAATGAGAGGATACGTGGAAAATCAGATGAAAAGAAAGATGTGTCAAGAATTTTACCAAGAAGAGGTTCCGTCATGCTAATTTGATTGTGGTAGAAAGTTTTCACATGAGGAGCTATGAGCCATTTTTCAATAGCTGAGTCTTCGGTGTGTTGTTGCGAAGAGGTAGAAGCCTTCTTGTTCCCAACTATTTTGGTTCTCGACATTGTGATGTAGGAATGAAAGGAATTGACAACTTGATGGGTTTGAAGGATGATCTATTATGATATTTGGAGGAAGGAGAACAAAGGAGAGTTAGAAACGGAGACTAAGTGGAGAGAAAAGCCCTAGGTCAGTTGACTGACCACTCAAAAGACTCGTATTTTTATAACTAAAGTTAGGGTTTTTCCGTCAGTCAGTCGGCTGGGTTTGGAGCCAGTCGGCTGATTGCTCTCTGTTTTGAACATTTAATCATTCAATCAGTTGGCTGGGTCTGGAGCCAGTCGGCTAACTTCATCCTGTTTGATTTATTCTTCACTCAATTTCTCTATTGTGCAATAGACCTAGCTCTCTCCTAATATTTATAAATCTGTCTTCTGTGAGAGGTTTAGTAAATATATCCGCCCATTGATCATGTGTATTTATAAATTCGAGAATTATGTTTCCTTTTTGAACATGATCTCTTAAAAAGTGATGCCTTATATCTATATGCTTGGTTCTTGAGTGTGAGATAGGATTTTTTGATATATTAATAGCACTTGTATTATAACACTTTATAGGAATTGTTTTGTAATCTAGATTGAAGTCTTTTAATTGTTGTTTCATGTATAGTATTTGTGCACAACAACTTCCAACTGCTACATATTCAGCTTCGGTGGTTGATAAAGCTATTGAGTTTTGTTTCTTCGAGAACCATGACACTAAGGATTGTCCTAAGAAGTGACATGTGCCACTTGTACTCTTTCTATCAACCTTACATCTAGCATAATCAACATCAGAATAACTTATCATATTAAAATCAGTATCTTTTGGGTACCATAAACCTAGGTCAAGTGTTCCTAGTAAGCACCTAAGTATCCTTTTAACGGCTGTTAGATGAGATTCCTTAGGTGCTGATTGGAACCTAGCACACATACACACACTAAACATAATATCGGGTCTACTAGCAGTTATATATAGTAAACTACCAATAATTCCTCTATAGTGTGTTATGTCTACTTGTTTTCCTTTTTCATCTCTATCAAGACTTGTGGATGTACTCATCGGAGTTCCTATGAGTTTACTTTATTCCATATCAAACTTTTTAAGCATATGTTTGATGTATTTAGTTTGATTTATAAAAGTCCCATGTTTAGCTTGTTTAATTTGAAGTCCTAGGAAATAATTTAACTCCCCCATCATACTCATTTCAAATTCTTTTTGCATACTCGTGGCAAAGTCTTTACATAGAACTTCATTTGTAGCCCCAAATATGATATCATCCACATATATTTGGATAATTAGCATATCTTTATTTTTATTTTTAATGAATAAGGTGCTATCAACTTTTCCTCTTGAGAATTCATTTTTAAGTAAAAATTTACTTAACCTATCATACCAAGCTCTAGGAGCTTGTTTCAAACCATATAAAGCTTTTTTCAACTTAAATACATGATTTGGACTTTTTACATCTTCGAAACCTGGAGGTTGTTTAACATATACTTCTTCATTTATATAACCATTTAAGAATGTACTCTTTACATCCATTTGATATAATTTAAAATCCTTATGGGCTGCATAGGCTAATAGCATCCTAATTGCTTCCATTCTAGCTACGAGAGAAAAGTTTTCATTGTAATCAATTCCTTCTTCTTGATTATATCCGTGTGCTACTAGTCTAGCTTTATTTCTTACAACTACTTCATTTTCATCTTTTTTATTTCTGAGCACCCATTTAGTTCCTATGATTGATTTGTCTTTGGGTTTAGGTATAAGCTCCTACACTTGACTTCTTTCAAATTTATTTAGTTCTTCCTGCATAACTATAATCCAAGAATCATCTTTTAAAGCTTCTTCAATGTTTTTAAGTTCCTCTTGAGACAAAAAAAGCATAATGGTTGCAAATATTTTTCAATGAGGCTCTAGTAGTTATTCTTTTTGATGTTTCACCAAGAATTTGTTCTTTTGAGTGACTTTTAGCATATCTTCATTCTTTAGGTAGTTCTGAATTTTCTAAAACGTTTTCAGTTGAAGTTTCTTTATTATTTTCTTCTTTTATTTCAATGATTTCTTCTTTTTGTGAGTTGTCTTCTTTCTCATCAATCTTAGCCTTATTATCATATTTATTTGACTCATCAAATATTATGTGTATTGATTCAATAATTGTTAGAGTTCTTTTATTATAAACCCTATAAGCTTTACTATTTGTAGAATAACATAAAAAGATACCTTCATCAGATTTTGCATCGAACTTTCCTAGATCATATTTAGTATTAAGAATAAAACATTTACATCCGAATACATGAAAGTAAGAGATATTAGGTTTCCTACCTTTCCAAAGTTCATATGGTGTTTTGTCTACACTTGTTCTTATAGATACCCTATTTATAATGTAGCATGCTGTATTTACAGCTTTTGCCCAAAAATATTTAGATAGATTATTTTCATTTAGCATTGTTCTTGCCATCTCTTGTAAAGTTCTATTTTTTCTTTCTACAACTCCATTTTGTTGTGGAGTCCTAGGAGCTGAAAAATTATGATTTATTCCTTGTTCATTATAGAATTTATCAATGTCTTTGTTTTTAAATTCTCTACTTTGATCACTTCTAAAACTTGTTATCTTATAGCCTTTTTCATTTTATAATTTCTTGCACAAGGTGATTAGCATACCACAAGCTTCATCTTTGCTTGCTAAAAATAAAACCAAGTAAATCTAGAATAATCATCCACTATTACAAAAGCATATTGTTTTCCTTCTAGGCTTGATATTCTAGTTGGACCAAATAAGTCTAGGTGTAATAGTTCTAGGGTTCTTTTAGTAGATATATATTTTTTTCTTTTTGAAACTTGTTTTAACTTGCTTTCCTTTTTGGCATGTATCACACATCTTGTCTTTTAAGAATTTTGTATTTGGCAATCATTTTACAAGATTTTTCTTTGATAATTTTGATAAAAGGTCTACGTTAGCATGTCGTAATTTCCTATGCCATAGCCAACTTATTTCATTTATTGCTACCAAACAAGCTACAGCTTGATTCACTAGATTCTCAATATTTATACAATAAACATTATTTATCCTTTGAGCTATAAATAAGGTTTTATTTTCCTTAGCAATTTGAATAACACATTTTTCTTTCTTAAAGGTTATCTCAAAACCTTTGTCACTTAATTGGCTAATACTTAAAAGGTTATATTTTAATCCTTCTACTAATAACACATTATCAATGGTAAGAGAAGGTTCTTTACCTATTCTCCCGATGTCAATTATCTTACCTTTGGCATTGTCACCGAAAGTGACATATCCTCTTTTTTTTGTCTTAGGGAGGAAAACTTGGTCTTATTGCCGGTCATGTGTCTTGAACACCCGCTGTCCAAGTACCACTTATCCGTTGACGGTGTTGTCCTAAAATATACCTACAATGGAGGATTTATTGTGTTAGTCTTTGGAACCCAAATTCTTATAACTTTCTTTGTTTTGTTGTTAGTTCCATTATTAGAATTTCATTCACCTTGTACTTTAACATACTTTCTTTTTAGTGGGCAATCGAACATTACGTGTCCTTTAGTTTTGCACATATAGCAAGTAGTGTGTTCATGTTTGTTGTTTGAAGAGGTGCTAGCATAGTACTTGGCTTCCTTGACGAAGTATCCCATGTATAATTTCTTATTCTTTTTATTTGTTTTACCATTATATCCTATTCTTTCTTTATTTCCATGAAGCCTTTGCTGTCCAACCATCTTTTCAAAAAATTTTTTACCTTTGGTAAAGTTATATATAATTTTCTCCTTATCTTCTACTGATTTTTTGAGTTTATTTACTTCTAAATCCTTTTTATTTAAACTATCTTTATGATTTTTGTTTAATTCTTGAGTTACTTTATTTACTTCTTCTTCTAACTTCTCAATACAAGTGTCTTTTTCTTTTTCAATGATTTTGAATGATTCAAGTTGTTTTAATAGTTCTTTATTTTGATTTTTCAAAGTTATATTTCTTTTGAAAATTTTTATGAATCTCTAATGCAAAGAAAACAACTCAGCTTACAATTCCTTATAGGAAGGCATGCTGACACATGACTCATCACACGACTCATTGTAAGATTCTATAGAGGAGTAGTAGGAGTTTACCTCTTCTTCATTCACCATGAAGCATATATTTGCCATCTCTTGTCCGCTTGATTCGTTTTTTGTTTCGCTTGGGCTTGAATCATCCTATGTAGTCTTCAAAGCTTCCTTCTTTTTCTTCTTTTCTTTCTTAAACAACGGACAATCCGGTTTGATATGTCCTGGTTTTTTGCAATGATAGCATATTGGAGATTCATTCTTACTTTTATTTTCTTTCCTACTTGTCTCTCCTTTTTCAGGTTTCTTTTTATTGAACTTTCTAGGAAATCTATTATTTCTTCTATAAAATTTACCTAGTCTTTTAGTGATGAATGCTAATTCATCTTCATCTAAGTCACTTGTTTCACTTTCTTCTTCACTAGAACTATGACTAGATGCTTTTAGTGCAATGGATCTTTTATGCTTTGGTTTAGGATTCCTTTCTTTTAAGGCCATTTCATAGGTAAGGAGTGAACCTATGAGTTCATCTAAAGAGGTGGTCTTAAGGTTTCTACCTTCAGTGATAGCTGTAGCTTTTGGTTCCCAAATGAAGGGAAGGTCTCTTAGAATTTTTATAATCATTTCGTAGGTAGTATAAGTTTTTCCTAAGGCACTTAATGAATTTATTATGTGAGTAAATCTGGTGTACATACTTGATATTGTTTTATCAGAATTCATCTTGAATGCTTCATATTCGCTTGTCAACATATCTATTCTGTTGTCTCTAACATCAATTGTTCCTTCATATGTTACTTCTAGTTTGTCCCAAATTTCTTTGGCCGTTTTGCAGGCCATGACCCTATTAAATTTGTTAGCATTTAGAGCACAGTATAGAGCATTTATAACACTTGAGTTGATTTGAAGCATCTTATAGTCTAAATCAGTCATATCTTTTTTCTCTTTTGGAATATGTTTTCCATCAATGATCTTGGTTGGAATAAGGTCTCCATCCATAACTACTTCCCATACTTTCCAATCCATGTGTTGGAGATAAATTTGCATTCTCGTTTTCCAAAAAGTGTAATTGTGTCCACTGAAGATTGATGGACGGGTTGAGGATTGGCCCTCACCGAAGGGTGCTACTCCTATATTGGCCATTTGATCTTTTTATAGTTTCTTGTTAAGAGTTACTATAATTTGGCTCTAATACCAATTGAAATTTAGAATAGCTACCAAGAGGGGGGGTGAATTGGAAGTTTTTAGATTTTTAATTAATATTATTTTAAATTTTTATTTGTTTTAATTCAAACACTAAAAGGAAAAAAATAACCAATCAAATTACACCAAAAAACTTAAGAATACAATTCAATCATATAAAACTTAACCAATCATTCAATAATGCTATTTCCCTTTAATAGAAGTCCTGCAGCTATTTTGCAAAACCTATTTTGGATGGATTTTTATTACTTTATCTCTTAACCAAGATTTCCACAAATTAACCAACGTACTCCCTTGAGGGTTTTCACAAATGGTTAACTAAAACATACTTTCTTAAATCAAGAAATTTCTTTGAATATGATGTATAAGCCCTGCAACGTGCACTTGATTCACACAATATATAATGTGGAAAGTAAAGAGAGTAAGGAAGAAGATGAACACTGAGATTTACGAGGTTCGGCTTATCTCCAGCCTACATCCTCGCCTTTGGTCAATTCCACCAAAGGATTCCACTAAGTATGCTCTTTTACCGGGCTGAGCAAGCCTTTACAAAATTCCCTCCTTTTAGGTAGAGACACCTCTCCAAGCGAACAATCCTCACTTGGTACAACGATCCAAACAATCCTTGAATCGTCAATAATACAAAGAAGTTGCTATAATGATCTGTGTATAAAAGAAACTCTCAAAACAAAGCAGGGTTGTACAAGTTAGAGCACAATCAATACTTCAATCAAATAATCAATAAAGAAACTATGAAGCTCAAGTGTTTAGAGATCACCAAGAGTTTGTTTTGAATAAACAAACTTAAATTATGAATCTTGGCTTTGGTATTTTAGCAGAGTTTCAGAACTTCTCTCCTAGATGGAGTGTGAGCAATAGAAAGCTTTGAGAGATTGAATGCTTTAATTTCAAGAGAGCTGAGTGATTTCTTGGATGATAGAATTCTTGAGTTTAAAAGAGTATTTATAGGCATTCTTGGCTTAATTTCCTTGTTCCCCAAGTATCTTTGAGTGGTCTCCAAGTTTTTACAACATTCATATTTTGAAAAATTAATTTTTTAAATTTGCCCGCTGGAGTTTTAAAAAACAAAAACTGGTGGAGTCAGTCAGCTAGACAGGCGATTGGGTAGTTAAAAAAGCATAGGGTCAGTCGGCTGGACAGGCGACTGGCACCATTCTGTCTCCTAAAAATTATTTCAAGAAATTATCAGTCGACTGGCAGAACACAGTTCATTTTGCGTCAGTCCGCTGGATAAATTTTGCCTTGGTTAAGTTAGTCGACTGGATAGACAAAAAGCTGGTTTTTCTTTTTGATTTTTCCATTTCAGCTTTACACTTATGATTTGATTTTTCATAAAATATTTCAGGGATTTAAAAATGAGTTCCTTAAGTTTATATTGGTCCCTTAAAGAGCTTCATATTTTCTAAATTGTTACTTGATACGAAGTACTTACATCAAACTTTTCTTAAACATGATGCTTTAAGTCTTTGATAAGCCTCTTGACTCTAAGTCCCTTTTTATCTTTAAGTTTTTAAGTACTGAGGTTTCAGGTCTTCTTCTTTACTGCTTGAAAAGATTTGTTGAAGCTTTCTCTTGATATTCATAACTTGTTCTTTTGACATGATAAAAATGCACAACTTGTTCTCTTGACGATACTTTAATTCATAGCTTCTTTCTTTTGTGTTGAGATATATATTCCTGAAACAAAATCACTCAACAAGAAAGTTATACCAGCGTCATTTGTTATCATCAAAATAAGATTAAAAAGCCTTGTTTGGCCAACAAAATACTCTTTGTGAGCCATTGTAGGGTATCTCTAGGTGAGTATCATTGTAAAAGCTCTTAGTGAGCAGCTGTGTGTATAGGCTTCTTCGCCGAAAGGAGGATCATATAGTGGATTTTGGGAATCCTTGAGTTGGTCTCAAGGCGTGGACGTAAGCGGGGTACCGAACCATGTTAATATCGCCGTGTTAAGCTTATCTTCTCTCTTTTCTCTTTTGTATTGCTCATTCATTGCCATTTGCTTTACTTTTATATTATAATATAACACACTTGTTCTTGGTAATATTTTTGTATTTGTAGAAAATTTGCATATCCGTGAAAAACGTCTATTCACCCCCCGTCTAGACGCTCAACCGGGCCAACAAATATCAGTTAACTGAATTAATAGTCTCACAATTTGGTCAGTTATAGGTTTAGTCAATATGGTAATTTCATTTGGTTGGGTTAGCCATTTGTTTAAGTGAAAATTTTTACTTATTTAATTGAATAAATCATACGGATCAGTAAAGGAGCTGATGAAAAGGAGCTTTTTGATATTATTCTAAATATGTTAGGCCTTTCTTGGGAAAAAAGAAGCCGCTAGAATGAGAAAATTGTATTTGAGTGTTTCGAAAAAAACAAAAAAAAGTTGTAACGTGCTTAAAAGTATTTAAAATGACAAAAATAGATATGTATTATTAAGAAATATAGTTAATGCATTGACAATTTGTAATATTTTAAAAAATCAAGAATAACAGTAGAATTGAATAATTTGTTGGAGAAAAAAAAATAGTTTTTAACTTTTAAAAATTTAAATAACTTTTAAAAATTTTTGTTTTGAGAAGCATAATTGACTTTTCAAAATTTGACTATGAATTTCAAAAATGGAAATTTGACATAATTTTATTAAATATTTCAATATCCAAATTTGATTTTTACCATACAATATCATTCTTAGTGACATATATGGATGTCATTTCCTTTGAGAAAAGGAAAGAGAAGAAAAATTAGAAAGAAATTTATTTTTCATAATATTTTTCTTTATACGTTGAATGCATTAATAATGAAAAATTGTTATACCATGATTAGAAATTTAAAAAAATTAAAAGCTAATGACATGTAAAATTTACAATCACTAAGTTAAGCTACCTTCATCTATATAAATTTCTAGGATTGTCACGTATTTATTTTTATCCCAAACTATGTGAAATTTATTATTAAATTTCATTGTATTAAATTACTATATCAGTAATTAAATGAGATGCACATAATTGATTCATTTATAAGTGATCCAATGATCCATTGCTAAGATATTTAATTATCATTTGGGTCTTATTAAATGTGCAAATAATCTGATCCATTTGCATGCTTCATTTTTTTTTTGGATATTGTTTGGGTGTCCACGTGCATTTTACACACTATGACTAATCACATGCCTTCTGAAGCTGGCCCCACAGCCCTAAAAGACAATAAATTCAGGAGCCCAGGAGCAGAATCGAACCCAGGAGGTGTTGAAATGCTGACTTCATGTAAGGCTCTCCTGCAATCCACTCTACCACCTGAGCCACGCCTTGGGAACCACGCTTCATTTTGATTGAAGTGCTGATGCTTGAACCCGGTCCAATCCACCGAACCGCTCTTCGCCGGTCTAACTTTTAATCCTATTTTTAATTCTTTAAGAACACCCCAAATCTGCGAACGCAGCCGAGCCCTTTAGAATCCTGCCAAATGGGTCACCTCTTTTCAGGTTTGAATTTCCCTTTGCCTCCAACGGCTAAACTTACAAATGCCCAGATAGCCGTTAGAGATCTGCACAACTCATTACTTTCTCATTTTGAAAACCAAACGAGCACAAATCAAGGAAGCTCTTCGCCGTCTCCCCTTCACACTCCAGCAGGCTCTTTCCGACATTTTAGGGTTTAACTCATCGCCAGTTACTTCCGTATGTACAATCGGGACTTGGGTTTTGCAGTTCAGTCGAATCCATTCTAAATTTTTGTTGGATCAATTAATTGATCAGATGATTCTGCTCTTTTGAACCTTTTTTTTTTTCTCCCTTTTCTATTTATATTTTCCCTTTTTTTGTTGATTTTTCTTTTGTTTTTTTGTTGAACTTTTTAGTGTTGGTGTGAGTACGTTTGATAGATCAACATGATGTCACTTACTCCCGATCAATTTAGGAAAGTGGGGTTGGGGGTAACCGCATCTCCTTCCCCCTTTCTTACTCCTCGACATGAACGCCGGCGTCCAGATTCTAGAGTACTTGATTGGAACTCAAATCGTCATGATCGGGATCGGGAGGTCAATGTGCAAGTGCTGCTCAGATGCAGGTTTGTTTTCATTTTTTTTTTTCGGGATCTATCTGTTTGTTAGTAGGTTACTTGTCTGATCATTAAATTTTGATTAATTTTGGGTACTGCCATGTCAAAACACATACACCCCATCGCATGTGAGCTAAAACTTGCTCAAGAGGTAGTGAATTGGGATTATCTTTAGTGAGAAAATGTTTTTTTTTTTTTTTCCCTTCTTGAAGAGTTAGAAATGAATTTACCACGGGTTGGGACGTTGAGGACCTTGGATTTGGATTTGTGTGAATTTAGACAAAATATAATTTAAAATTATATAGGTAGTGTTGGGAACATGTATTTCGAGCGTCGATTTTGATTTGCGTGAATTTAGACAAAATGTAATTTAAAATTATGTAGGTAGTGTTTGGGAGCATATATTTCAAAGCTCAATAAATTTTGTACTGCCTTTTGTCTCAATCCACACAAATCCAAATCAAGGCCAGAAATCCAACCTCCCAAAGGCGGCAGGGTAAGGCTCTTTTAAATTTACACAAATCTAAATCTAAGGCTTGAGATTCATGGTCCCAAGCGCAACCTCCTTGTATTTTAACGGTGATGAGTTTTATCCATAATGTCATGCCATATAAGGATTTATTTTTCTGAAGTTTGGAACAAGAGATTGCAATGTGGATCCAGATGGTTTAAAATTTTCAAATTAACTCAACTGTCAGGCCATTAAGTGACGAAGAGCAAAGGTTGAATGTGCCCAAGGCAATATCTTGTAATGAACATAAAAAAGAAGTCATAGTCTTGCAAAGTCTAGCAAACAAGCAAATTGATAGAGTTTTCGCATTTGATAAGGTATGCCTGATCCTCTTTTAATCCAATCATTTTTGCTCGTGCAGTACATAACTTGAGGGTTTTCATTTATATATATTTGATGAACCTGTTGTAAAAATTTTGAAAGGTTTTCGGGCCCAAAGCACAGCAAAGATCAATTTATGACCAAGCTGTTGCCCCAATTGTCAATGAAGTTCTTGAGGGTTTCAATTGCACTGTCTTTGCATATGGTCAGACTGGCACTGGTAAAACATATACAATGGAAGGAGGTGGGATGAGAGGAAAGGTATCAAATCAAAATTTGGTTATCTTGCCCTTCTTTCAATCTCTTCTAATTTATGGTGATCACATATTTCATTGATATTTTAAAACTCATATTGAGCTTATACACCAGAGTGGGGAGTTGCCAGCAGAAGCTGGTGTGATTCCAAGAGCAGTTCGCCAAATTTTTGATACACTAGAGGCTCAAAATGCTGATTACCGTATGAAAGTCACGTTTTTGGAGCTTTACAATGAAGAAATAACTGATTTGTTGGCTCCTGAGGACTATTCAAGGCCTATGGAAGATAGGCAAAGGAGACCCATTTCCTTGATGGAGGATGGCAAGGGTTGTGTGATTGTAAGGGGCCTTGAAGAAGAAGCTGTATACAGTGCAAATGAAATCTATAACGTCTTGGAAAGAGGAGCAGCAAAAAGGCATACAGCAGATACCTTGTTAAACAAGCGTAGCAGGTAGAATCCATCCATTATTGATGTCCAGCAAATACAAAAAAAATAAAAACCACATTTGACTAACATGCATTTTTCCTGATGCAGTCGTTCCCATTCAGTTTTCTCCATAACTGTGTATGTCAAGGAAGCAACTGTGGGGGATGAAGAGCTCATTAAATGCGGCAAACTTAATCTTGTTGATTTGGCAGGATCAGAGAATATTTCTCGGTCTGGTGCACGAGAGGTAAGAAAATTGATCAAGCTAATGCCACATTCTTTGTTCTGAAATTCTATAACCTCTCCCAATTTTTGAATTTGAATATGTTATTCTGCTTGTTTATAATTGTAGCAGGATTTCTCAAGTATTCTATGATAGGACTAAAATATTCTTGCAGTTGTTATAGACCAATATCTCCAAGAGAAATAACTGAAATATAAACAAGTTAAATCAAGTAGTTGCTAAGGGATGTAAGGTCATATTATTGAGAGGGCTTCTAACCTAAAAGCAACATTAATTACAATATGTACAATATTTAGCTTGCTTTTTCTGATAAGTGGAAAATTCATAATGTTTTTTCCAGTAATTCTGTGAAGGCCAGTGACATGCACTGTTATGTAATCATGAATGCCTTCTTTGTCCTCAGCAAATTCAGGATTCGGAATGAAATATACATATGATTCTGCATAAAATAACTATGATAGAAATGCAGGGTCGTGCTAGGGAAGCAGGGGAGATAAACAAGAGCTTGCTCACCCTGGGCCGCGTCATAACTGCACTTGTGGAACATTCTAATCATATACCTTACAGGTTTCTGCCAATCAAATATCTTTCCAAGGCTTCTAGTTTTTATGGTGGCTTTTATTTATTTTTTTCTGCTTTTCACCTCAACTCTGGGCAGGGATAGTAGGCTTACGAGATTGCTAAGGGACTCACTGGGAGGAAAAACAAAAACATGCATAATTGCAACAATTTCTCCATCTGTTCATTCTTTGGATGAAACTTTAAGCACGCTAGATTACGCTCATCGTGCCAAAAACATCAAGAACAAACCAGAGGTTTATCCTGTTTGTTTTCCTATCTAAGTTTCCTTCTCATATATAATTTTTATCTTGTGCTAATTATTAACATCATGTTTCCAGGCAAACCAAAAAATGTTCAAGGCTGCTCTGCTTAAGGATTTGTACTTGGAACTTGAGAAAATGAAACAAGGTTCAGTAAGACACTTGCTTTATTGATTTATATGGCCAAAAAAATAATATTCGACTCTATTTTGTTCTTATTCTTTGTTTAAACTAGCAGACGTTCGAGCTGCTCGGGAAAAGAATGGTGTCTACATTCCACTCGAAAGATTTGCCCAAGATGAAGCTGAAAAGAAGGTTCAAACTTCATACTTTATAGTCCCTCTCTACTTAAATACATCTTTTATTGACATAAACATCTACAAATAGCTAAAACTATATGAGTATCTTTTTCTAATGTAGGCTTCCTATGAATCACCTTTTTTAATGAGTATTCTCCATCTAGGAATGAGCCAAAATTTTATATTCAGCATGCAGTGTCAACATCAAGCCCCGATCTATAGATAGGAAATTGTGGAAGGTTTCACTCATTTGGTGTCGCAATAGTTAGGATAAGATGCCATTGAATTATATACAAACGGGCCAACCAAATATAAGTCAACATATTTATGTTAAATCACACGTTCTTAACAGTCAACAGGACACTGTTAGTTTAACTATTATACCCATTTGTCTTTATTTATTGGAATCTTAAGAAGGCAAATTACAACATCCTGTAGGCAAGGAATGAGAAGATAGAGCAATTGGAAATTGATCTTGCCCTCAGTGCAAAGGTAGTTCTCTTTCTTTTTATTTTATTTATTTATTTATTTATTTCATCTTCCCCAAATCATCTGATATTTATAACAAACTGACTTGCTCTCTTTGTAGGAAGTTGAAAAATATTGTGAATTGTATCATACTGAACAAGAAGAGAAACGAAAGACAGAAAGGGAGCTCAAAGATTGCAAGGTATAAATTATTGATCAGAAATCATTGTCTGTCTGCTACTTATTTTTTCCCCTGAGCATGTCTTTGATCTCACCGGAAAACTTGTTCCTTCAGATAAATCTGGAAAACTGTAACAAGGCTTTGCAGAATCTTCAAGAAAATCACAGGGTCATTGTCTCAACACTTAAAGAAAAGAAGTTTATCATCTCGAAGCTACTACACTCAGGTAAAAGAGCTATGATTAGTCATTAACCAGTTCATCTGCTCCAAATCAGCATAATAATATATCCTTGACCATTTACGAATTTTGGAACAACAAACAGAAAATTCTTTAGTTGAACATGCAAAGGAGCTCTGCACCAATTTGAAAAATGCATCAGAGGATATTGATAAGCTGTTCACAAAAATAGGTGAGCACAATTTTTTGTTTGAATATAGTCTCTGGTTTCTAATTATGCATGTTTTCAATTAAATCATAACAAGAAGTTTGTTTCTCAAGCAAGTTAAAATAATGTTGTTTTAAATTGTGCTTTCTTCATGACTATTTTATCTCTCATTGATGCAGATGGAACTTTTGTTGTTATGCTTCCTAGATTTTAATTAACAATGAAAAAAAATTATCGTAATCTTCATATTAAAGCATTTCCGATGGAAAATGTTATAAAACAAGATTACCAAGCAGCATCTTTATACTCCAATTTACCCCGACAAAATGCTGTTGCATATTCCGTCTAAAATTCTGTTCTCATGCAGATTTTTCAGTATTAGTTTCTGAGACTAATTGTAAAAATACTCAATCAGGGGATCGAATTGAATATAGAAACATGAGTTTAATTAGTCGATTTATTTGTGAACAAAGAAAAATATTATCTAGATGAGTGAATAGATTGACCACCCAAACATTGGCTAGAATCCAATGCCCTGAAAACCTAAGAGTTCCTCCGCAAGGTTCGATAATTTACGATCAATTCATTCAATATTTCCTTTTCTAGAGGACAAATTATCCCATTTAAATTAGCCCTTAAGGCTGGTTTTTGTCGTTGTAGTGGAGATTCCGTATCCATATATGAACTATTGAAGAAAAGAATATAACAGCGTATACATATAAGCTTATATAAACATACATATATAAACATATATAATATAAACATATTGTTCTGACATAAATCCTATTGTATTTACAGATCAGAAAAACATGATGGAAGCAGAAAACCACAGGCTGGTTCTGACATTTGGTTCTGATCTTGATCAAAGCTTGAAACATCTCCACAAGATCATTCTAGGGTCAGTGTCTCAACAGCAGCAACATCTAAGATGCATGGAAGAGCATGTTGGCTCGTTTCTTGCTAGCAAATGTGATGTAAGAGAGCTGTTGTCTCATTTAATAATTTGAAAAAGCTTGCCAGTATTAATGAGACAATTAGTTGAATGAAGATTTGTTATCAATACTTCCAGGCAACTCAGGCTTTGGAATCAAAAATTAAGAAAATGACAGAAACATATGCATCAGGAGTGCTGGCCATAAAAGAGCTCACCGACACACTGCAAAGGAAAACCACCTCTGATCTTGAGCAGATAAAATCTACAATATTAGCCCAAACAATGGGTGCTGAAAATGTAAGAATTCAAAGGGATAAAAAATGTTTTTTAGAACTCAGTTTTCTTAGAATTCAGTGAATACTGGTGTAGAATTTATAGTAGAAGATGCATAATACTTTATTTTGGATACAGTTCCTTGTCACTGCAGTTTCGGAGGCCAAAGAAGTTATTTGCAATATTCAGAATTCCCTTGATGAGGAGAAACAGCTGTTGGCCATTTCTGCTCAAAAGCTGGAGGAGGTAGATAGATTTAAATATTTGTTTTCCCGATAATCATTTTCTGCTGTTTTCTTCTTTCAACTCATTGGGATGTTACTAATCCTTGTTGAAATCTAGGGATTACATCGAACACTAGTATCAGCACAAATGATTTCAAAGGCAACAGTGGGATTTTTCAACGACCTTCATCATCGTGCTTCTAAACTTATGACAACTATTGAAGAAAGCAAATTTGAAAAATTCCAACAATTGGCAGCATTTGAGAAGATGTTTAAGGTATTCTAGTTTCTCACTGTTGCATTGCATGTATATAGGAGGAACTGAAGGCTGAAAATATCCTTCTGTTGCTGTTAAACAGGAAGAAGCTGCTAGGGAGGAGAAAGTAGCTATGGAAAAAATTGCATTAATATTGGAAACATTGACATCAAAGAAGACAGCAATGGTTAGTTAGCCAGTCCCCATCAATTAATTCTTTTTCTCCTTTTATTCCCTGACAATGAGTATAGTTGGTAGGAATTTGTTTGACAAGCAAGAATTTCATTAGGTCTCAGAGGCATCGAGAAACATTCAGAATTCAACCACACGGGAAAATAAGAGACTGCAACAAGAGATGTCCAACATGCAGCAAGTTTCAGCTAATGCCAAGGAGGAGCTTTGTAAATATGCAGAAAAGATGAAAACCCATTTCTTGGAAGACACTTTCTCATCAGCTGAAACCCGAGCTACCATGGAATATTGTCTCCAGGAAAGGTAAGCTTTAATATATATATATATATATATATATATTTGTTTTTGTTTTTGTCTCTTTTTAAGATTAATCTATGCTTTGAATGTTGACATAATGTGAGACGAACACATACTTTCAAGGAAACAAGGCGGCCTATTGGCCTTAGAAAGTTGTTAAATACCAGGGGTTTGCATCCATGCAGTGGCACATTTTTATGGACAAAATGTGTGGATGAAATTTTGGAATGATTAATTCCAAAGAAATGGATGCTTGTACTTGTACAGAAGCATATGTTTAAATTAGCAAAGCTCTTTATTATTGTAAAGAGTTATTAGAGAAGTATATTTTGACTTTGGATTAAAGTGTCAGATATGATGGTAACCACAATGAGGTTATTGATGACAAGCAGAGTCATATTGCCCTTAATCATTAATCATATGACTCCCAAATAATAGTATAGTTTTTGAAATGCAGCACAAAGATGCTGAATTACTCCAAGCAGCAGTGGGATGATGCCCAGTTATCCATACGTCATCTTAACAAGACATATGTTGCAGAGATAGAATCAACAATGAGGTGAGCTTACATGTTTCTTGGTCTGTTATGATGAATCCTTTTCTTCTCATCCTGCAAATGTTGAAGTCTGTCCTCCCACAGGTCAAACACTTCTGCAGATAACACTTTATATGAAGAATTTTCCTGCAAATCATCATATCTGGATGCAGAACTTGATGCAAGAACATGTGAGATGCTGGCTGCTGTTAATGGTATGCTTTTCTCATCCATTGCCCACGTTTTACCTACAGGATTGTGCGTTTCTGTCGTGCTTGATTGGGGATAAAAAACATTGACTTGCAGATTCACTTATGCTGGACCATGAAAGTAAGAAGAAATTAGACTCCATGGCTAACCTGTGCTTCAATCAGCTAAAGTCGGTACAGGAGCAGCATGGTGAAAGCATATCAAATATTCGAAATCAAGCAGAACAATGCTTCACTAAAGATTATTTGGTAAGCCAGCTTATTGCAATATTGCCTTTTATTGTTACTTATATGCATGTGCACATGCATTTAAACGTCATACTTGCGACTGAAGGTTAAGTTATTATGAACCTTATAAGGGGGAGATTTTGAAAGTAAGAGTCAAGACTTCAAATTTTTTTTTGCTTTTTTTAAACAGAAGAATGAGAGGACAAATAAACAACACAAAAAGAATGGGAAAAAAAATTGAAAGTGCTTATGTAGAAAAAATAGAACCAACATAGTCTATCACACCGAGAGAAACAAAAACAGGTAAAACAAGCAGAAGGAAATAAATCCTCCTAAACAATACAAAAAACAAAAGAATGAAAAAAAAAAAAATAGGCATACAAAAAATACAAAGACACACAGCCAACTGATCACACTGAAGATGAGAGAAACAAAATTGACAAACAACAAAAAGTAAAAATACATAGTGATGTAAAAATATGTATATGGCTGTCTGTCGAACGCTACATTTTTGGTGCACAGGTCGAACAGCATACGAATACAACACTGAAGAAACAAGTAATAGCTGTGCCAAGCTTGGCATCGATTGAGGAGATGAGAGCTGCAGTCTCTGAAGATCTGAATGATGCTGAGAGCAAGATCCAGCAACATCAACAACAGCTATCTATAGCAGTCTCTGAAGATCTGAATGATAGTGAGAGCAAGATCCAGCAACATCAGCAACAGCTATCTATAGCAGCATCACTCAGTAGAACACCCTTTACAGATATCAATTGATTATAGTTAGCACTAGAGAAATGGAATGCAACAAAACCAAGAGTACCATGTTTGTTGTATGTCGGTAGTTGTGCGAATTACCGGGATTCACTCATCAACTGATGAGAGTATCCATTGAGATGCTGCAATTTGCTTGCTCATCCAGAAAAAAAGCCCAGGTATATAGTAGTATAAGGGGCTTTGGTTAGGCTAGAAATGTATCGTTCTGGTACGGGCTGCTCTCTACTAGAGCACCAAACAATTCACGGATGCTATTATTATGGTATACAATTATATTCACTGTCAAGAAGCCTTGCTTAATGGCTAGGGGGTGGGCATGGTTCAGGAACCAAACACTTCAAATTTCCCCAAAATTTTGATTCACTTATTAATACTTGAGCAGTAACCAAATCATTTTGATTGTTTAACCAATAATTAAGACTAATATTTAAGGCTTAAGTCAGCAATATCATTCCAATTATTTATTTTTAAATTAAAAAATAAATTATTATTTAGTTGTGGAAAAAGTATTCTTTCTTTTTTTATTTTCTAATTTTTAGTTTTCCAAAAAATTATGAATTTTTCGCTTATTACTTAAATTTTCAATTTTCATATTAAATGTGCAAGTCAAATTTCAAATTTATTTCTAGATTTCATAATAGTCACAAAACGAGACCTTGTTTTTCATCTCTAAAATTTTTATAAGATGTTGTTTACTTTTTGAATCCCAACTTTGTTTGGATGCTAACGAAACACAATGAACTTATGTTGCGTATTTAGCATGTGAACAGGTTTTTGAATCTATATATTAGTCACCTGTTAATAAATGGATCAACCCAAATTCGAAACCATTTAACCCATATCCGTTTATGATCCACCCAAATCCGACTCGCTAATCTATTTTGTCACCCCTATCGGTAGAAAATCTCAATAAGTGAAAAAAATAAGTCAAATAAATATGAATAAGAGTGAGTTTCAAAGTTGAAAGTGTAGTACTCATCGCAATAAGAAAAACCAAAATACACCCTTTAAGATCTCTTTTCTTACTAAGGCCTGTTAGAAGATGGAGAAACTTGGGCCCTAGTTATCCTCAGTGTCTTATCTAAGGCGGCCCAATTACCAGCCTAGCTTTCAGAGTTAATGTTCCTTAAAAGTAGATTTTATGACAATTGTCACTACTTAAAAAACAAATAATAATAATAATAATAATAATAATAATAATAATAATATCAGTTGAAGTCAACAAATTTTAAAAATAATAATAATGAAAATATCAGTTGCAATGGTACAAAAATAAATGAATGCTTTTAAATATAAATATTGTGAATAAATTTAAAAATAATAAAGGGTATTGCTCTTTATACTTTGAGAATGATAAATAATCTAATGTCATGTTTATGAAAAAAATTACGTGATAAAACATTCTACCTCCTAATTATGCACATATGTCAAAATTAATACATAATCTTCGAATATGGTAATGACTTAGTCAGAAAATTTCAATATTTATATTAAATAAATAATAACTATTAAAATATAATTTTCTATACAACAATTGTTTTGCTCATTGATGTCATTCTGATGTTATTTTGTTATAGTAATTTAACCAAAAAAAAAAAAAAAAAGTCACGTGTCTCCACTCTATCATGACACATGACTCACTGAACCCAACCAAGTCAGACCTGGTTGAACAAGAGGTCTGATTTTTAAACCGCTAATTTGTTTATTTTATTTTTAATTAATTTTTAAATTTTGAAAAAATAATAAAAAATCATAAAAATATTTTAAAAATTAGGTAAAAAATAAAAAAAAGCTATTTGAGTTATTTTAACTTAGATAAAAAAATGAAAAAATAAAAATACCAAAAAAATGAAAAAGTCTTTAAAACTCTCAAAAAAAGTTTATAAAAGTGTTGGAAAATTTTTTAAAAAAATTCTGAAAAAATATGGGAATATTTTAAAGACTTTTTTTGTTCAAATTTGATGACTTTTTTTTTTTATTAGCTGTATATATATATATATATATATATATATATATATATATATATATATATTATTTTTGTGTGTTTACGTCTTAATTATTAAACAAAGGATAAAAAGATATTTCAAACCTCATATATATTAGTTTTGACTGGGGTTTATCTAACAAGATCCTCTTATTCGAAGGTTTTATTAGACATTCCTCAATCGCACTATAAATTTCATTCGTCTTTTAAATTTTATTTTATTTATTTACTTTAAATGAGTTTATTTAACTAGTTCCTTTCTCTCACATAATTAAACTCTCAATTCCAATTCTTGTAAATGTAGACAGAGACTACTATTTACTTAACATAGGATTAGTCTAAAAGATCGACCAATCAACGGGTACTAATCAGGTGAACTAACCGCATTTAGAAAAATAATAGGTTAATATTATTATTTCTTGTCATTCTAGATCCTTCTTCGGGACGTTAACAACAGTAAAAATTTCGAAACCTCATAACATGATTATATTTTTTCGTCAACTTTGAGGAGAAGTGAATGCCTTTGCCTATTTATTTCAAGCAACATTATGCACCAATGCATAATTGAGGAGTCAGAGTTAGATAGGGTTGGAGACTCACTGGGATAGGTTGCTGACCTTCAATCCAAATCCTTTCTCCTTATCCATCCTCTTTTAGGGTTATTAGTTCGGATCAACGATTTTTATTAGGAAAAATAAAAAAAAAGGCAAAAAAAACATTTTTCATTATATTTTCTCTCTATTTTAAATACCGCTAAAAATGAAAAGTTATTCTAATATGATTTTAAATTAACAAAAATTAAACGTTAAAGATGTGTAAAATTAAAACTTTGTTTATTGATTTAATATATTTTTAATTTTCTCTCTCACTTTTCTTAATAACTAAACATGAAAAGGTAAAATCTGTCATATCTTTCTTTTCTTTCCTTAATATTTTTCAAGTTTCAAACGAAGCATTGATGTTTGAACTCAAAACTTTGTACATAAAAATTTCAAACTTTAGCATTAGAATATTTCTTGATGAATATAACACTAACGTCTTGCATGCAAAAATATTTTTTACATTATAAAAATCTTATTCAAAATAATTTTACATCACTTACTTTTTATATTAATGTCTTGTCATCACGCGAGAAATTCTTAACATGAGTTAAGAAAATTAAAGTATTGATGTTGTTAATGTGGTTAGCAATGGAGTTGGGGCTATGGATGAGAATACGAAACCAAGAAAAAAATGGTGGAAAATGGAATTGTCATTAGGACCGTCCGTCCTATGCCCATTCATAATTTTTCTGTAGTTGCCAGAACAGAAGATTCTAATGGTAAAAAGGGTAGGTGTTGGGGTAGGGCACGAGCCTCCATTAATTAATTAATCAACAAATCATAGTTATGCCTCCATAATATATCTATAAAGCATGCTTTATACATAAGAGTATTATCATTTTCTTATGGTGTAAAGATGACTTTTGGTGCCTTAATTAACATTTGGTTATCGTTTAATAATATCTCAAAAACCCAAATGGGAGGGCCTATGCATGATTGCACAACTCATCAGAGTTGCAAGGCATTAAGATTTTCATCCCCACAGCGTGTGCGCACATATATATATATATATATATATATATATAATTGACCATAATTATGCATTTGACATTTGGATGGTCGAACATATTAATACATTTCATTATATTTATTTGATTTAAATAAGGCTTTATTAAATGTACGAGCATTGCACAAGGGATATATATATTTTTTGAATAATCCGGAGACTCCAACTACTATCATGTCACTTTGAACACTATGATACAGCACCAAATTCAGAGGGTGAAAGTCGCTTGCCCATTGACACATCTCTGGTAATTCACCAGGATAAACTCTTAAGAAAGAATCGAACCCATAATCTTGGGATCATTAAAGTCATAAATCACCCTTACCACTTGAGCAAACTGAACTTTTCTAAGTGATTTTCAGCTGGGATTCGCAATAAGAAAGGATAAAAAGAAATGGCACCTCTTGATGGAGCTACGTAAGCAGGTCATGAGAGGGCTAATGGCATGGTGGAGGAGTGAGTGATGACAGCCAGTTCCTGGTTTTGGCTAATCATAGTTATGCTTATTAAAAACTAAGCTTAAAATAATGAGTGTTAGTAATAATTGGTATAATGCAGGATGCATCCCCATTCCCCACCCCATCTCATGGGCTTCTCATTACTACAATATTTAATTAATGCTCACTGGAATGCGTCTTTTTGTAAACTAATAGTAAAATTTTTATTGATTTTTTCAGGGTTTACTCCACTCTTTGATTATATAATCTTGCCTAAGGTAGCCTAATTGAGGGATGGGTCAATGGAAAATTGTATATTTTATTGGTCGTCATCTGTTCGTGCTTGAATGCATAATTAAAAGTGTATCATATCATTATTAAGCTATTACATGAGTTCGAATTTAAGATATTTATATTCTTATAATAAAATCCTAGTACAAAATTATTTTCTTCCATTAATATGGTAGTACTTGGAGAATTTGTAATAGGTGCATTTCACATGCAGTGATAGAGCAATTGACCTATTCGACATCAACAATGACAATCATACGACAAAGTTTCGGGAACTTACTTCTTATATTAATTCTCACTTATTTAAGAAATTCTTAATTTGAAAGATAACTATAGTAATAATATTAGTAGACCCAAAATGAAGATTGAGGAGAAATAGAAATAGAAAGAGAGAAAATTTAAAAATAAGAAAAATATATAAAGCAACAACAACAACATTCAAAAATAGAATGAATAAGAAAAATGTATAAAATTCCTAAAAATCAAATATAGGAAATTTCACGAAAATAGAAAAGAGCTAGAATTTTTTTTAAATGGATAGGAAAACTTCCAAAAAGTTCTAGAAAAAACGCATAAAAAAATGTCACTTTAAGATACCCGATCATGTAGTTTTTTTTTTAATCTTTTTTCATTATTGATTCCATATAATTTGTCCTTGGTTTGTCTTAGTTAAAATAATTATATGATTTGTTTTTGAAAATGACATTTGGGGACATTGTAATAAGAACGACACCCCATCTTTATCCTAAGATTACGATGGATTTCAAAAGTCTTCACAAAATACCAGAAGAGGACTAGAGAGAATTATTAATAATTTTTATACTTTTCCTATGATAAATATATATATACATAGCATGTTATCGATAATTTTAACTCATATAATGGATAATTAATAGAGAATTGACATCTAACATTACTAAAAAAGTTCCAATGATTTTGTTAACATTATTATTTTCTTTAATTCTATTGGCATTGCCTTTATTTTCCTAGCTTGCAAGTTGAATTAATTATCCTTACACATGAAAATTTTAAGCATTCTCCTACAAAAGATAATTGGAAACATTATGACAATACGCTAGCTCCTAATGTTATTTGGAAAGCAGTGAGAAATTGAAAGCCATGAAATTTACCAATGCTAAGTGATGCTCCTAATGCTCATTATTATATAACTTTGACAATAGAAAATAAAAAATTGTTGTGATAATGAGAATCTTGATTGGATCCAATGAGCAAAGTGCTAAGAGAAGATTTTCATGCATTAACATTGGAACTATCCCTTGAAGATGTCTCAAATAAGAGCCCTAAAAAAAAGATCATTGATTGATTATCACATTCTATAAATCAAACACAATTGAATTTGTGCACTACAAAAAGTAGTAGACTTTTATTGACGGCCAGAAATCGTCACTAATAATAGAAAACCATCACTATTTCTTATTAATGACAACCTACTAATGGTTATAAATTAGTCACTATAACTGATTTCTCAACTTAGTATTAGAGACGATTTAAGAATCGTCACTAATAATTGAGTAATAGTGACAATATATACTGTCACTAAAGGTGTATTGTCATCACTAAAACTTACAATATTTTTGAACTGAAAATATGTTGACTTTTTGAGTCCGACCCCTATTTTGATTATGATAAATCACAGTATCTCATTTGTGTGCTAAGTGCATGAACAAGTTCATTTTTCTAAGCACGGATAACAGATGAGAAATGGAAACCGAAAAGTATTTGAATGCGCACATCATTCGGTGCAATCCATGAAATTGCAAAGGAGCAGATCATGAAGTTTCTTTTTTGTTTCAAGTAGTATTGCATGGTAGGACTATAAGCTCAAATGATCATAGGGAAATCAATGACCATAGATCGACCGATACTAGGTTTTTTAGGCTAAATTAAAAAGTCTAGACCTTAGAACGACCTTAGGTCCCTACACATCAATTGCACAAATCTCCTAAAACTCACAAGTCATGTCTATGCAAACAGGGGTAAACTATACTAAAAAATAGGATAAATTTTTAAGTTTGAAAGGGCTTCGGGCGACCAAACTTAGTGCGTTGAAAACACCTCGGTCCACCAAACTGGTAGAAAGTCAACATGTTGACTAAGGCCCAAAACCTAAATTGAACATGCTCTTCTCGGTTGATTGAACGTAAAGGCGGACACTTTCTATCGTCTTTGGGCGCTCAAATACTAAGTTCAATTTTACCCTGGGCGACCGAATCATAAAGTTTGGCAGACCGAGCTATGAACCGGGTCACTGAACCTTGAGCATTTGGAAAATCGCCTTGATTCAGCCACTTGAACCTGTCCTTCACTCTTTGATTATACAATTATAAAAGAGCTAGAGTTTTTTTTTTTTTTTAAAGGATAGGAAAATTTCCAAAAAGTTCTAGAAAAAACGCATAAAAAAATGTCACTTTAAGATATCCGATCATGTAATTTTTTTTTCTTTTTTCATTTTTTTTATTACATAGGAACTCCAGCTACCAACAAACCCTTTGGACCCCCTAGTGCGGCACAAAACCTACGGATCAGCGTCCTCCCCCTAAGCCTTGCTGATCAGGTAAAGTTTGGAATGCGGACACAGCTTCTGTGCATCAGTTAGACGTTTGACTAACTTGACCCCCGGGACACATCTCCATTACCATCCATGATCCCCGCTGGCTCACAAAGAACTCTCACCATCCACGGTCCCTACTGGCTCACAGAGTAAATTCTCACCATCCATAGGTACTGCTGACTCCGCGAGTGTATCTACCTGGAATTAAAGCCCCGATACTCTTTCTTACGTGCTGATGCCTTTCCACCACTCCATGCCTGTGGGGGTTTTCTTTTTTCATTATTGATTCCATATAATTTGTCCTTGGTTTGTCTTACTTAAAAAATAATTATATGTTTTGTTTTTGAAAATGACATTTGGGGACATTGTAATAAGAATGACACCCCATCTTTATCCTAAGATCATTATGGATTTCAAAAGTCTTCACAAAATACCAGAAGAGGACTAAAGAGAATTATTAACAATTAATTAATAATTTTTATACTTTTCCTATGATATATATATGGACACACATACACACACACACAATAGAGAATTGACATCTAACATTACTAAAAAAGTTCCAATGATTTTGTTAACGTTTTTATTTTCTTTAATTCTACTATGGCATTGCCTTTATTTTCCTAGCTTGCATGTTGAATTAATTATCCTTACACATGAAAATTTTAAGCATGCAAAAGATAATTGGAAACATTATGACAATATGCTAGCTCCTAATCTTATTTGGGAAGCAGTGAGAAATTGAAAGCCATGAAATTAACCAATGCTAAGTGATGCTCCTGATGCTCATTGTCATATAACTTCGACAATTAAAAATAAAAAATTGTTGTGATAATGACAATCTTGATTGGGTCCAATGAGCAAAGTGCTAAAAGAAGATTTTCATGCATTAACATGGGAATGATCCCTTGAAGATGTCTCAAATAAGAGCTCTAAAAAAAAGATCAATTACAAGTTTAGGTTCTAATATGAGTGATCGATCATTAATTGATTATCACATTCTATAAAATCAAACACAATTGAATTTGTGCACTACAAAAAAGTAGACTTTTATTGATGGCCAGAAATCGCCACTAATAATAGAAAACCATCAATATTTCTTATTAATGAAGGCCTACTAATGGTTATAAATTAGTCACTATAACTGATTTCTCAACTTAGTATTAGAGACGATTTAAGAATCGTCACTAATAATTGGTTTGCCATCACTAAAACTTACAATATTTTTGAACTGAAAATATGTTGACTTTTTGAGTCTGATCCCTGTTTTGATTATGACAAACCACAGTAGTATCTTCAGTTTTGGTGTGCGACACTAAGTGCATGAACAAGTTCATTTTTCTAAGCACAGATAACAGATGAGAAATGGAAACCGAAAAGTATTTGAATGCGCACATCATTCGGTGCAATCCATGAAATTGCAAGGGAGCAGAGCATGAAGTTTCTTTTTGTTTCAAATAGTATTGTATTTCATTCTATTTTTCTTTGGATCTATAATAATCCTTGGTTTGTAATAATTAATGCATTGCATGCATGGTAGGACTATAAGTTCAAATGACCATAGGGAAATCAATGACCATAGATTGACCGATGCTAGGTTTTTTAGGCTAAATTAAAAAGTCTAGACCTTAGAACGACCTTAGGTTCCTACACATCAATTGCACAAATCCCCTAAAACTCACAAGTCATGTCTATGCAAACAGGGGTAAACTATACTAAAAAATAGGATAAATTTTTAAGTTTGAAAGGGCTTCGGGTGACCAAACCTAGTCTGTTGAAAACACCTAGGTCGACCGAACTGGTAGAAAGTCAACATGTTGATTAAGGCCCGGAACCTAAATTGAATATGCTCTTCTCAGTGATTTTCGAACTAAAGGGCTGACATTTTAACGTTTCCCTGGGGTGCCCAAATACAAGTCAATTTTACCCTGGGCAAACGAATCATAAAGTTCGGTAGACGAGATGAATGATCGGGCCATTGACCCTTGAGCATGGAAAATCACCTATTCAGTTCACTTGACCTGTCCTCAAGCACCTGAAGTGAAAATTAAACTTTCCAATTGCGGAGTATGCGGGTGAATGAAACTAGCGGGTTGCCATATTTTTAAACTGCGTGTAAACTGCGGTTAATTAAAGGGTGGTAAATGGGATTAAAGGTTATTAAACAATTTTAATATTTTCTTTATATCCTAACGATTAATATTTTTATTGAAATGCTAGAATTATACCTCATTGAAAAATACAGCATGGATTAGGGAAAATCATTAGTCAAAAATTCTCTAAATTTCCTATGCCTTTCATTTCATCAGCCCATATATCTCCACCTTTCTCATTCCTTGCTAACAAAATCTTGGTTGATGAGATGTAGTTGTGATTACACCACACCATACGCCCCCTACTGTTATACGTGCTTATTACTCTCCCACAATAGGGAATGAACTAGATTGGTGATTTTGTGAGAGTTAACCAAGAGGTCTTCCCTCGGTGTTATTCAGAAATATTTTTGGGAAAACCTTCTTAAGCTGTGAGTATTTGCATCTTTATTGCAAGACTCTTGCGGCTTTGTCTTATGCTTTTGTAGAAAATATTTTTTGACAAAGCTGTATGCTAAATATCTCTGGTGCATTAAACTTTGGAAAGCCGTTTTGAGATATTTGATTATACTCTTGAAATAATTGAAACCTGATTGTTAGTTGATTATTTATATATATTGTTTCAAAGAAAAATCTTTGTTAAAAACTCACTCTACACTTTTGATGATATGGACAGATATTGAGAGATAGTTTGGTATATCTTCACTAAGCACTAGATTCATCCATATTGGAGTGCATTGGTTATTGCTTATGCGTATCTGTACAACTCTTCTTGTATTAAAAGCATCTTTATTTGTACGCGAATGTTATATTCATTGTTGTATTCCAAGCGTGACTTAAGGGGGTGTTGATCCAGCTCGCAAGGATCGGTTGTTAGGGCCTTCTCCGCCCCATAAGGAGAGTGTGTAAAAGGTTTGAGGGAGCTCTGGTAGAATTTGAAAAGTTGTAAACAGGTGCGTGAGATTCACACCTTTAAGCTGTTGCAGGCAATGAGCTGGATGCCCTATGATTACTAAGTGATTGCGAGATGACCCCCCCCCTGACAGACGACGTATGCTGGCTCTCGAGGTGGGTAGTATTGGCCAAAAACTGTGATAAAATTATCGTTGCATTGGGTGCACTTTATATCTCCGCAATCTATTACTCACACAGTATGGATTTTCCATAGACAATGGAATGCGTAGATGATAATTCCGCCAAAATTATATTTATCTGTACATTTGAGATCGCATAGACAGACCCTAGGTTATGTATTACTGATATCTAGTTAAACCTAAGAAGAAGTTTTACAATTATAATTCACCCCAATCTTGGGAATACACCAATTCCAAAAAAAATCATCACTAAAAACCCACTATTAGTGACAAATACTGAATTGTCACTATTAGGTTGATTTGTAGTGACAATTTTAGAACCATCACTATTATACAAATTTTAGTGATAGTTTTAGAACCGTCACTATTATACGTTTTTAGAACCTACAATTTAATTTTTTTTTTAAAAAAATAGGCATTTATGTGAAAACCCTGTAATTAAATTTCATCACACATCATATTCGACCATAATGTATATTGTTGTTATTGTTAAGAAGATGAAAAATATATACATAAAAAGTGTTAGAATGTACATCAATATCATAACACCAAGTGTAAGAATACAAAAATCTTTATCATACCAAGCAGAAGCTAGATATGACAACTAATTTTTAAACAACGATTAATAATGGCAAATTAAAAACACAAAACAACTCTTAAACCGACATTTGAAAACATATACCAAGAATCAAGGTATATAACTTTGCTTCGTATGCAAACAATCAAGACATACATCAAACTAGAACGCAAAAAACCCTAATGCAACATGCCAGAATCTAACAATGAATCTAAACAGATCAAATGATCAATAACACAATAATTAGAAAATTTGAACAATTCTTGGCAATTATTAAAATAGTTGTGTAAAACCCCTAAATTACACAACAGAATATATTTGTATGTAAAGGATCCAACAAAACAATGGAGTAAATGATGAATCAACCCACAAAACCACAACAAGTAAATGAAAACAAGAACAATCACAAGAATACAAGGAATTATGTGGTTCGACAATGCCTACATCTATTGAAGCAAATGACAAGGATTCACTATCTTCTTGTTCAAATTACAAGAGTAATACAAGAACCCTCTCAACTCTTACCAATATCATCAACCATTACTCTAAATATATAAGATATGACATATATATATATATATATATATATATATATATATATATATAGAGTTCTCAAAGGTTTTCCCTCCAAACCCTAACTATATTAGCGTCCACCTTTCAAAATTTGAAATCTGCGCTGGATGTCCTGAGTCAAACTGTCGATGGTTTTAGACAGAATTAATGTAAATTGTTTGAAATTCTGCTCCAAACTGTTAACTCTTAGAGCATTATAGTCAATAGTTTCTCCTACTATTGCTTGATTTCCATTATGCTTTCCCTTTGTGTACGCTTTCCACACAATATTCCACATAATATATGAGCCACAAATCACAACAATCTCCACCTTGGTGAACATATGTCCCTTAAGAGAAACTGAAAAACATGAACTCGCTACTCCACCTTGAACTTGGAATGTTAGGTTAAGACCGCCTCCCATCTAGCAACTGGTGACAAACACCAAGTCCAAGCAACACAGTTTGAACTTTCCGATGGCAACTTTGGCTTCTTTCAACCCCGATTCAATTGCAGATGCACAACCTGAGACTGCACCCTAGGCATCCAACAAGGTCTTCCCACATCAGTAAATACAAAAGTGGCCGCAAGCCTTCTATCACCAAAACCCCCTGCATAGTCTTTAACAAATCTCACAATTGATGGTCAACTCTGTTGTCTATCGAAACACCCCATTGTACCATCATAGGGGACCTTTGACATATATTGAACATCACAGTCCGTCCTTGAGTATCGAGCAGTAGACATTTCACATCGATACTCTATATATAGAACCCCTCTAAGACAGCAAACAAAGTCTTCCTATGGTTCTGTCCACAAAGCCACCCTAAGATAGAACCAATCTCCTTGCAGCCTTGTCCACAAAGCCACCTTAAGATAACAAAAATCTCCCTGCAACTTTGTCTATGTGAATCTCCAAACCAAGACCCTTCTTCACTGTACCTAACACATTCATGTTAAAACCTTTCAATAGAGTTCCCAACAGATTTGCCTCAGTCAAAGTCTTCCCAACCAATAACATGTCATTCACGTACAACTGATACATCATTCCCTTGCATCGTATCACCCTCTTTCACACTGGAAGCCTCACTAACTCCCACACCCAGTTCATATACAAAGACTTCATCTCCTCCACCATAGCACTCCTCCATCTATTTTTCCCTTTGCTGTGCCCAACAACTTGAAAAATAGTATGAACCTTGCTGCTGGTAGTAATGAATGCATAAAACATCAGAATGCCAAATTTATACTTGAGTGGTGGTCATATAGTGTGTAGTGATCCAAAAAATTAATTAATTAAATTAATTAAAATAATATAATATAATAATATATTAATATAATATAATATAATATAATAATATTATAATATATATATATATATATATATATATATATGTACTCAAGAAGTCTAGACTTCCTGAGATTTCCAATTGAAATCAAATTGATTTCCTAAGAACATAAGCTCTCCCCATCCCATGGCCGTGAGCTCGCTCTCTGTCTCTCTCTCTCTCTCTCTCTCTCTCTCTCTCTCTCTCTCTCTCTCTCTCTCTCTCTCTCTCTCTCTCTCTCTCTAATTTTCTCCTCCATCTCTTCGCCAAATTGAAAACGAACACCATTTTTGGGTCCTACCTCGGCTCTTGAACGTTTTAACCAGAGTGATTTCGTCGTTTAGACATCATAGGCACCACTTTAAAGATAAGATAAGGGAAATAGATTATGTCAGTTTATTTTGAAAATATATTCCTGATTAAAATTTATTTTGTAAATTCAATTATTCCCATATGCATGGGGTAAGTTAAACTGTGGGGATTTAATCAGATTAGGTTTTTAAGGAATATATTTAATTTAAGTTCAACTGCGGGGATTTAATCAGATCGGGTTTTTGGGGAATATATTTAATTTAAGTTAAATTGTGGGGATTTGATCAAATTGGATTTTTTGGGAATATATTTGAATTAAATTAAATTGCAGGGTTTTGATCAACTCGAGTTTTTGGGAATATATTGGAATTAAATTAAATAGGTGGAATTGATTATACTCACATCTTTATTTTAATTTACTGCGCATATATATATTTATAAGAATTTCCCAGGTAATTCATGAAATTATAATTATTATACAAATTGTGTGGCATGAGAATAATTTATGATATTGCATAATTAAACTTGTTGAAATTTTTATGGTATAATATGGTAAAAGTGGTGGTATTACGTAATTTTTGAGAATATGTGGATATTATGAAATGACTATTGATAATTTTGTGTTGAGAAAAATGAGTTTGTACCAAGATGATGGGGAGGGATGCTCAGTATGGAAATTCTGTTGTGAAGTCTATACTGAGACGATGGGGAGGGATGCTCGGTATGGAAATTTTATTGTGAAGTCTATACTAAGACGATGGAGAGGGATGCTCATTATGGAAATTTTTTTGTGAAGTCTATACTGAGATGATGGGGAGGGATGCTCTGTATGAAAATTCGATTGTGAAGTCTGTACTAAGATGATGGGGAGGGATGCTTAGTATGGAAATTCTGTTGTGAAGTTTGTACTGAGAATGATGGGGAGGGATGCTCAGTATGTATGTGTTGAGAATTGAGATCATGTTATCGGTTGTATTATGAAAAATACATATATGTAGATTTATGTAAACATGGCTATTTATTAAGCCTAAGTATGTTTTGACAAGAAAATATATATTTTCAATTATATAGGTGAGTACAGTTTATATATGCTATCTCAGCTAAAGTTTAATTAATATATATATTTGCCTACATAAAAACTCATCTACCACATACTGAGAATAATCTATTCCATCTTACTGAGAAGTGTCTTACCCTAATAATTTTAACATTTTAGGAAATCCAGGGAGCCGAGCTTAGCGAGCTTCGGGAGGGGGCTTAGTTTTTATAGCCTAGAGTAAGTGCTTATGAGAAACTGATATATATATATATATATTGTCTATTTGGGATGTAGTATGAATGCTTAGAGGTACATGTGTAATTATGGTAGTATTAGAACTCTGGTATAGTTTTGAGGTTTAAAATATTTTCCACTACATGATTTTAAATTGAGTTATGGACAAGTGTACTCGGTACCCTACATCGGGTTCAGGTTGTTATTATTATGGTATCAGAGATTGTGAAATGGATTTATTTATAAATTTATAGCACTCCGGGTCCAACCGAGTTCGGGGTGCTACAATTATGGCATTGGAACGTAGTTTGCTAGGTTCTGTAGACTTTAGTGGATAATAATACCATAGTATAGGTATGAATTTTGATGAGGGTAGGAATAGGTAGATTAGGATTTTAGTAAGTAATTATTGGATGTTAAATTGGAATTTTGGGTTTTGTCTCGCAGCCTGAAGGCAAAAATCCCTTGACGGTCTTTTGTGATTTTCTTGAGATGATGGTTTTAGGAAAGCTATGGCAAACCATCGATGGTTTTGTTTCTTAGTAGTGAGACTGAACCTTAAATTAGGAGCATGAACGTTAAATTGGTTTGTTTGTGCGAGGGAAGTTCCTAAGATAGCCTAAGTATTTTAGTACAAGGATAGAATACATTTTATAATTTCTTAGTTAAATGGTAGTATCAAACATGTTACGATATTGGGATTCTAAGATTAGTTTCTATCCTATCTTTAGGATGGATCTCAGCGATGGCAACGCAAATGCTGAAGGAAGTAGCAATGTGCGGACTTTAGCGAGGATGGCAGTGATTCTAATCCAATGCTGTATGGTATAGCTCAGCAGGTCATGACAGAGATTGAATGGAACTATAGGGGATAGAACTAACCACTTGCTAACCAAGGCTGCACAATCAAGCAATTTACCTACATGAATCCCCCAATGTTTGCAGGAGTTGACTTAATTTTTGCAGAGAATTAGGTTCAAGAGATCGAGAAAATACTGGCGGTCCTTCGCTACATTGATGAGCAGAAGGTCTTTTATGCCACCTTTAAAATAACTGAGGAGGCTAAGCGTTGGTGGATAGCTATGAAGCTACTTGAGGAATAGAGGCCAGCACCCGCAGCTCTGACCTGGAACCATTTTAAAGAGACTAATTTGATCGATACTTCCCCACCTCCATGAGAGATGCTAAGACGGAGGAGTTTACCAACTTGACCATCTAGAAGTACGTAGCTAAATTTGTTGAGTTGTCTTGCTTCGTCATGTATATGGTTCCAGATGAGTCAAAGAAGGCACATAGGTTCGAGAAAGGCCCGAGACCGGTGATCTATGAGTAGGTAGTGGCTTTTTAGGTTCAGGACTTATCAAAGTTGGTCGATAAAGTCACGGTGGTGGAGACGAGTCTGTAGAGAAGTGTAGAGATACAAAATCAGAGGAAGAGGCCCACACCTCCTAGTTTTCAAGAAGGTACTTGTTAGGGTCCGTGGAGGATAAATAACAAAAATGTGGGCCAGATACTGGAATGGGGAATCGAGCTGATCAGGGTAATCCATCACCCCCTCTTTGTCTTAGGTGTCTGTCGCTACGTCCCAAACGAAACGAGGCGAACGAAAAATATATATTTTTTTTAGTTTTTAGGAAAAATGGTGTAATGGAGTCACAACTAACCTTTTAGTGTGGTTAGAACACTTGATTACTACCCAATTAAGGGTAAAATCGGTTTGCGTTACCAGAGCTAGGATCGGGAGTTCGGTTACATAAGGGGAAGGTACAAGCACGCCCTATGTGCATGTTCTTATGAATGGTACCTAATTAATTATAAAATTATCCCAAAGTAAATTCGAAAAGCCTTTTATGTTACTCCTTTTGTGAATTTACAAAAAACAAATGTACATGAATGCATCACACAAATATTTACATTATATATATATATATTCTCTCAGAACCAGGGTACACGAAGTTTGAAATGCTCATACCCTTTTGTTATAATCATGGGGGTATGAAAAATAGAGAAAATATTTTATGAAAACAACTCTTATATTTGTTTCAAAATTTTGTAGGATTTTCTAAATAATTTTATAATATTTTCAAAATTTCTGGGAGGTTTCAATATATGATATAGGATAATAAGCAACACATATCTACTAAAATATTACTAATGTCAAAATAAGTAATAAAATACGATAATACAATTTATATATACATATATATATATATATTAATATACTAAAGACACTATAAAAAGTAATACCATATATATTAGAATACTAAAAAAAAAAAAAAACTTTAATAAGTAATATACGCATTGTTGACCTTATGAGTCATATCCCGTTTAGATCATGACAAATACATTGGTATTTAATGTTTGCCGAGTTTATGTGTAAGATCAATTAGCAAAATCATATGGTGGCACACGACAACTCAAAGGAAAAATGAAGACCCAAAGTGTTTTAATTGTTGTAATTCATATTCAATTCATTGGGTCTGTAATAATTATTTCAAGGTTTGTAATAATTGATGCATATCATACATATAGGGACTATAAGCTCAAGACCATTGATGAACCTTAGGAATGGTCGACCGACGTTGAATTTTTAGGGTTAGCTCAAAAAGTCCTTAGAAAGACCTTAGGACCATACACTTACACTTAAGTTAGTCCCCATTATCACATATGTTATCAGGGGAGACTTTTGAATTAAAGCAGGACTTGAGGTATAAAACTATAAAGTGAGGTTTCGGGCGACCGAATCTTGATGTTCAAAACATTTCGATCGACCGAACCGTTGAATGGTAAAAAAGTTGACTTGACTTTGGATGACCAAACTCAAATGAACTAAGTGTCCACGATTGACCGAACTCAAGCCCTAACTTTTTCTAACAATTTGGGTGCTCGAACTTCACATTCAAAATACCCCTGGGCAACCGAATGTTCAAGTTTGGCAGACTGAACTTGAGACTAGGCGAACGAACCTAAGACAAATTGGAAAATTGCCTTGGTTAGCAAATCGAACCCTTATTTAGACACCCGAAGTTCAAAACTTACTTTTTCTGTTGTGTCTTTTCAGGTGACCAAACTTGTGGCTCGGTTGACCAAAACTCTTGGGTTGACTTAAATTTTATCGCGGTTAATTGGGGTTAAACAAGGTTAATTTTCTTAAACTCTTTTAAAATAATTTTAATAATTCCTTATGTATCCCCAACGGTTATAATTTAGGCCTTCTTTATATATATGAGTTCATTTGCTCAGATTAGAGAGTAATTAGCAATCTGATTAGCAAAATATCCTCTGTATTTTTGAGAACCCTTTTGCAAAATACAAAGCTTATACTCTCTCATATACTCATTCCTTTGCAAAACCAAACCTTGTGAGAGTTATTTGAGTGATTATACATTGTTCTATTTTGCTAGGAAACTCTCATTGTATTTTGCATTTGATTTTCAGATTGAGAGTTGAGCATAAGATTTTTCCCTCAATTTTATTTGATAAATCAATGTGTGGGAAAATCTAGTGCCTAGTGAGTCTTTGCATTATCATTGTAGGACTCATCGAGCTTGTATTTTTGAGTGTGCAAAAATATTTTCACAAGCTTTGTTTTTGAATATCTCTTTGTGCTTAAATATTGAGAAATTTTTTTTGAGACAATCTGAATACTCTTGATAGAAATCTTTGAAACCCTAAACTGTGATTGAGATTTACATTTATACATAGTTTCAAAGATTAGCTTGTTGATACACTCTTGTGCTTAATTAGATATTGTCATTACTTTGAGTGTTGATTGCAGACATATTGCACCAAGCTTATTGTTTTTACATTATTGGTGTGCATTGATTATACTGTGCTAAATTGTTGTACAATTCTGCTTGTTGGAGAGGCACTCATTTTGTGCACACTTTGTATTCTAAATTGATTGTATTCCAAGCGTGGCCTAAGGAGGTTTGATCTAGCCCGTAAGGATCGGTTGTTAGGGTCTTCTCCGCCTTGCAAGGAGAGTGTGTAAAGGTTGAGGTTAGCTCTGGTAATTTGACCTGGTTGTAACTGGTGCCGCTCCAAGCAGATGGGAATACCTAATATGAAATGCAAAATGTCAGTAAGCATGCAACATATTTTAAAGCACAAGACATATACATATGAGATCACAAGGAGAAGGATGGAGCCTATGTACAAGGGTTTTCTGAGGCTCTATCCTAAATGGGAGGTTCCGGATGTTTATGTGTGGGTAGGCTCTAACCCCTATCGGAAAAGGTCCCCAGATTGAAACTCCATCCTCCCTCATAGAGGTCCGGACAAAGCTCGCACTGAGCGGAGTGGTTCACGAGTCCCCATAGGCCTTGCTACATGGAGACTGGCACTATTACACTCCTATCTAATCTTAAAATGGAAAGCTTGGGTATAGAGCTATGAAGGTGTGTGAGTTTAATAGCTTCAACCTACGCTCTCTACCCCATATCCATCCATTATTTAGACTCAAACAACATGCTTTATTCATACAAGTCATGAAAACAGGCAACCTTATGCTTATGCTAAATTAAGGCATTCACAGTTAATTATATGCTCATTTAGCAGATAATGAAAACACAGGCGAAGTTGAGCATTTATTTAATAAATGACTGTTGTTTATTCGCGAAGTACCCGCAAAAAAGGTAATCATGGTCAATATGCACAAAACATGGAGAAGGAACAATCAAGAAGGCTCATTAGATTTGGATTTCAGGATAATCCTCAATTAATCATCGACTCAACTTTCAAGGTCCCCAGCGGAGTTGCTAGGCTTTCGCAACATCCCAGACCTAACCCAAAGAACTGTTCTTTGGCAAAAATGGGTGCGGCTGCGAACTGGGAAAAATGGATGTGTATTTTGAAAATGTGATTTTTCGTGGAAAACAATGTGTGATGGAGTCACCACTAACCTTTTGATGTGCGAGTAGAACACTTGATTGCTACCCTGTTAGGGGTAGAGTCGGTGTACGTCACTATAGTCAGGCTTGGGAGTATGGTTACGCTAGGGGAAGGTATTAGCACCCCCAATGCTCCCGTTCTTACGAATCGTACCAGATTAATAAAAAATTATCCCAAAAAGAAATCTAATAAGCTTGTCGAAATTACTCCCTTTCAAAAATCAAAAGAATGAAAAATACTGTATAGGTATTCTCTCAGAACCGGGGCAATCTAGTATTTCGAAGAGTCCATGCCCTTGGTTACAATCACCGGGAAGGAAAATCAAGAAAATAAGGTACAAAATATGCTCCCAGGGTTTTGAAATATGTAGGTTTTTTTAAGTAGGAAAATGCTATTCTAGGAGGTTTTTGAAATTTGTTCGGGATGAAAATGATTTTTTGTGCCTAAAAAAAAAATATTTTTGTGATTTTTTCCAAATGTGAAAACATTTTTTGTGATTTTTCAATATTTTTCCTGAACTTCAAAACAACACAAATAAAGATCATGGAAATCAAAGTATGAAAATATTTTTTGGGATTTTCTGAGAATTTTGTGATTTTTGTGCATTTTCTGGATATCTAAATAATAATATGCAAGTGAAATGGAGAAAATCGGCGTGAACCAGTTCCGAGAATAATGAACAAGTCAAATGTTGATCGGTACGGGGGGAAAACCACAAGTTTAAGGTCTTGGTCGAGACCAAAATTTTTTAGGATTCTTCAATATTTTTCCAAACTTTTAAATGGTACAAAATGAATTACGAAATGAAAACCGTGGAAGTTGAAGCTTGGAAATTTTTTTGGAGTTTTTCTAGAATTTTTGTAACTATTTAGGGATTTTATTTAGTGATTTTATTCAAAATTTAAAACATATTTTTGGCATTTTTGTGAAATGAGTGCAAAAACATCTTTTGAAAATACTTGGGAGATTCCTTGGGCTTCATTATATTTTCTTCAAAAATTTTCAAGTGCAAATCACTTTCAAAGCACCAAGAGATTTTTCTAAGAATTTTCTGCATTTTTACGTGGCTCTTAAGAATTTTTTGTGGTTTTTATGGAATTTTTTTGGATTTTATTTAAATATTTGAATATATATATATATATATATATTTATATACTAAACTGGTTCAAAGGAGAACCGGTCCAATGTGGGTCAACCGTTTTAAGGTCTTGGTCAAAATCAGAGGCCACGCGGCAGCTCGTGAGCAGTTGAGGGCTTGTGACTTGGATCAGCTACACGATGTGATTTGGGTTGCATTGCTGAAGTGACGAAGAGATCTACGACTGGGATACATTGGGGCTGGGTGCGAAACTTGATTGCCACGTGTCCACAGGTGATCAAGGCGGGTACATGCAATCAATGAAGGCTTCTGACCCAGGATTGATCCTCACCATTGGTTTGTGGAGGAATCGCCACGCGCCATGATAAGGTGGGGATACACGGGTACGGTGCGAGTGGGGGCTGTGGCTGAATCTCAAGCGTCCATCATGGGAGGATCGGAAGGCTCACATGGGAGGACCGCCAGACATTAATGGAGAAGGAGACAGGGGTGCCACACATCAACTTATTTGTCTAGAGGGGTAAGTACACGTGCTTGTGGTGACCAATGCTTCTGACACCGTGAAATCACGACTGCTGATGCTGCGCAGAGATCCAAGGGCGGAGATTTGATCCGCACAGATTGCTGCCGTGGCATGATCTGAGGCATTCAGTACTAACTCCAAATGAAAGGTCTGGATCTGATCATGCACATGGTTGATCCTAGGGTCATGGATGCTCCACGTGTCGACATCCCTTGGTTTCTGCATCGATCATATAAAAACCAAATTTTCTTCTATCTCTCATTTTTCAACTTTCCTCGAGTGCTTTCAGTTTCACCTCTCTCCCCTCTCCCTTCTCTGTCTTCTTTCTTCTTTGTGAAAAACCCTAGATTTCAGACCTGAAAAACCCCCTTAATCTCTCTCAAGGTTTCTCAATCTCCATCTGTATCTCTTGTGAATAGAAATCATAACCTGAGGTTTGATGATTTAGTTAACTATGGAACAAAGCCAAAGGTGCTAAACCAACCTCCCCTTGAAGCCTAAGTTTGCGGTTTGGGCATGTTTTGAGGATGGTCATAGATCACAAAGGTCTTAAACTTAAGATATTTTTGGAAACCCCTTCCCAAAAGATAAGTATGCATTATATTTTCTTGGTCATCCGTATGGTTTGAGATTTGGATATCTGATTGTGTACAAATATGTGTGAGTTTAAGTTGAAATGAAAGTCAGTGTGCTGCCTGGTGTTTCAATGCTTGTGTGTGCACTATGTAGATCTAGATCCATTCTAGTTCAAGTTAGGGTTAGGGTTTCAATTTTGGTAAGGCTTCAGGTTAGGGACATAGACGAGTTGAACCGTCTCCGACTAGGTTAGTGGTATCTGGGTCGACTCGTGTGGGTTGACCCATTGAATCGTTTGTCTTTGGATGAGTGTTAGCTTTGGTGTATTCCCAAGAGAGGGGGGGGGTGAATTAGAATTTAAAACTTTTTCCTAGGTTTGACCTAAATAGCAGCAGTATATTCACAACCTAGGGTCTATTTATGCAGTTCCAAATGCATAGATAAATATAATGTGCGGAAATTAAAATCATGCACAACATTTACCAACTATAACATACATGTGCGGGAATGTAAATTGCAAAAATATGAACAGTGCACAAAATATATGTTATCGAGGTTCGGCCAACTGTGCTTACGTCCCCGCCTCTAGCTCGCAAGTCCGAGGATTTCACTAAAAGCTCACTTAAAGGGTGGAGCGGCATTGATTACAATTAGGTCAATTCAAGGGACTGACCTTAACCGACACGCCTTAACAGGATGACGTACCTAGTTTTCCTAACCGGGTCTACGCCAATCAGAGACTATTTCATAAGGCTAGTTTCCCTCTTCAGGCCCGTGCCTAGAATACAACAAATGTCTATAAAATTTTTACATGAAAATATGCTTCTTACACAAGCAGGTATGTGTACCATTACAACTCAATATAATCAATGCACCTTAATTATGTAAGAACTATAAGCTCGGTGCTCTACGTATGCAATCAACACTCAAGGTTATGTCTATGGTCTATCAAGCACAAGAGTGTTTATTAAAGTAAGATTTGAAACACAATATATGAATATCACAATATCAGATTAAGGTTTCAAATATGCCAGCTAGATGATTCAAACAACCTTAATAATATGTTCTCAATGTTCTAAGCACAATGGATGTTTGAATGCAAACTTTGAAAATATTTTTTGCACACAAAAATATAAGCTTAGGTTACTTGCAATGACAATGCAAGAACCACAACCTTCCAAGTCTTCCCACTCAAGATTTATCAAGTCAAATCAGTGGAAGAACTTGACGTTTCTACTCTCAATAAAAGCAAACAAACAATATAATCTAATGAGAGTATGAGCAGGCTAGATTGGACACAAGAACTTTAGAAATACTCACAACACTTGAAAGATCTAAGAAAATGAAGTGTATGAGTGTTTTTGAGTAGTATAGGCTAAAACAAGGTTTTGGATTTTGAAAAAAGTTTTGCCCTAATCAAATTTGCTAATCCCTTTTTTAATTATGACAGATGAATGGGTATATATAGGCAAGGAGGGTTTTTTGACCATTGGGGACACAATGGGTATAATTAAAATTGTTTCAAAAGCCATTAATAAAATTAACTTAGTTTACCCCATTTAAAAATTCGGTAAAAAATAATTTAACACGCGAGGTTCGGTCACCTAGCCAGAGATTCGAGTGCCCGAACAAACTTAGTCAAAAATCTAGTTTTTAGTGGTTTAGGTGCCCGAAGAGTGAGTCGGTCGGCTGAATAAGAGTCAGTAGCATTTGTTTATTAGTTCGAGTGCCTGGCTTATAGTTTGGTTAACCGAACTAACCAGTTCGGTTGCCCGAGCCCAATTTGAATATGTCTTCCGGTTGCCTGAGTAGTTGAAAAGTGCCCTAACATAGGTTTGGATGCCCGAGGACGATACACTCAAAATGAGTTCGGGTGCCTGAACACAAATTCAACATGTTTGGTCACCTGAGCCGTTTTACACGACATAGTTTTGGTCGCCCGAACCCTCTCATCTTTTCCCATTAAGTTCATTTTAGCCTTATTTTGATTCCACTGATTATGATAAGTGATGTAGGAGAATTGTGTTCTTAGTGTTGGGACCTAAGGTATTTTTGAGGTCTTTTAAAGTATGCCAAAAAAACCTAGCATCGGTCGACCGAATCCCTAAAGTCTTTCTTAGGTCTTGAGCTTATAAGTTCCTACATGCATGCAATGCAGATTATTACAGACCTTTACCCTATATTACTATTACAGACCCAAAATAAACTTAATATACAATTACAACAAGTAAATCTTCTGGGTCTTCTTTTGCCTCTGAGTCATCATGTGCCATCATACGATCTTGTCAATGAAAACCTGCACACACACTCGACAACCATTAAATACCAAAGTATTTGTCATTATCAAAACTGGGAATGACCTATGGGATCAACAATGAGCTTGAGTGGGCAAAGTCTTGTGTGTGGTCTGGCACGTTCAAGGTCTGAATCGTGTGTGTGGGTGTCTTTGGGTTATCTGAAGGATAGGCTTGGGGTAACCTTCTCAAAAAATGGGCCGACCTGCGTTAATTTTCAAACTAGGCTTGAGTTAGATTTTAAAACGGGCCATCCTGGGTTCATTTTAAAACTGGGCTGCTTTCTGCCCCCCTTTACAGTGCCGAGAACCTCCCTATTTATAGGGAGGTGGTGGGATGATGTTGGCGCTAATTCCTTTCTTGCTAACCGATTCCCCCCACCAACAAACTTGGCAGGGAATAATTCCCTTTAACCACTCCCACGCGTGATTCCACTTTTTGATTTTGATTTTATTTTCTTGAATTTTCTGCTAATAGATTGATTTGATGGCTTTTCTGTGCGCAGGGGCTTTGAGAGAGAACATTCCAGGTGGTAGCTTGGCGGTGGAGGGCTTGACATCTACATTTTCATTGAATTTTGTATACATATATATTTTCCATTTTATTGTACCCTTTTTTTTTCTTTTTTCTTTTTTTTTCATTTTCTGTATGAATGTATCTCAGGTTGCCCTCCTGCAACCATTATTTGTACACTTGTATTTGGTGCTTTTATTTTTGGCATGTAGGTCATATTATTTTCTCTTGTGCCTTCGGTCTGTACCCTACATTGCATGCATATGTGCCCCTTTGGTATGCTCAAGTATGTGCACACATGCTCTCTGAGCGTGGTAAATTGATGTACCCATCTGCAAGTCACAAATCTTAGTGCTGACTTCTTCTAGAATTGGCCAATTTTGACCCGAACAATTGACTAATCTTGACCAGATTGGTTGACTAATTTTGACCAAGCGGGTTGACCGATGTTGACCAAAATGTTTGACCAATTTTAACTAGATTTGACTAAAGCAAGTGGCTAATTTTGACTGAATTTCAACTAGTTTTGACCTACTCGGACGAGATATGACCTTATTCATCAAATGAAAACACCCCCTTTGAACGAATTGAGGTTTTAAAAAAAAACTAAACCCAAATTTGGGAAGATCCCGAACTTATGGAGATTTAAAAACGCCTAATTAACCAGGTCAGCTCTTAGAAGATTGAAATCAAACTTTTAAGGACGAGACCGGATTTTGGGTTTAGTAGACCCAAATTACTGTGAAGAATTTGAACTTTTGGATTTAGAAAATGAAATTCTAGACTTGTTAAGAAAAACATGGGTTTTGAAATGAAACGGCCCTTTTCAATCATGGGATTCCAAGTTAGGCCTCGAGACTTTGAATTCAGAGTTTATATACTTAGAACAAAACCTAGGCTTGAAATTAGGAATAGCTTCCTAGGAGGGAGGGGTGAATTGAATTTTTTTAATTTTAATAATTTTTAAGCTTTACTTATGACACCAAGAAAATGACAATTAATAATTGAGAATCACACTTGAATATACTGAAATTTAAATTCACAAGCCAATCAATTAAACCAAAACTATTCAACCACTCAATCAAAAATATTAGTACTTTTGTCAATTTCCCTGTAAATATTTTCCACCTTCTTTGAAAAACCTCTTTGTATGCATTTCTCTTGATCAAGATTTCCGCAGATTAACCAACGTACTCCCTTTTGGGTTTCCACAAATGGTTAATCAAAATGTACTTTCTAAATATCAAGAGTCTTTGTTTCTTTCTCACTTTAGAACCTGCAACCTGCACTTTAAATCATACAACAACAGTTAGTACAGAAAATAGAAAGTAAAGAGGAGGGAAAGACACAAGGTTTTTACGAGGTTCGGCTTCAACACAGCCTACGTCCTCACCCTTGGCAAAACACCGAAGGGTTCCACTATAGCAGTTCCGTTACCTGGTGGAACAATGCCTGTTTACAATCACTCCTTGGCCAAGGCTAGAGCTCGCCTTCCCCAAACAATATACCCTTGTTTGGTCAATGATCCAACAACCTGGAATCGTCCAAAATCTACAAGAGAGATATCAAAAAGCTGGTGTACAAGAGATGCTCACACAAAGAGCAGATTAGTACAAATTGAAACTATGTACTTCAAAAGATAAATATCAAGAAAGAAATACACTTTTGAAGCTTAACAATGATTTCACCAAATTCCTTTTCTCTAGATGAGAAATCAGTAATCTTTCTTTAGGAATTGATGAGCAAGAATATCATAACCACAATACTTTCAGCTTGCAAGAGATTGATCAAGGTGAGACTTTGAGAGCAAGAGAGCTTGAGAGATTTTCAATGCTTGGTGTATTTTTGATTTACAAAAACCATGTATTTATAGACTTCTAAACAAGTTTCCTTGTTGCAAGAGTTTCCTTAGAGAGTTTCCCAAGTTGTTAGAAAATTTGGGGTTCAAACAGCTATATTTAAAAAAAATTAGATTATGAAAAATTTTCCCGTTGAAGAGTGTTCAAATGTCTGAAGATTCGAGTTCAGACATCTGAAGTTCTTGAAACCCTTTAAAAATGAATTGGATACAGGGTCAGACATCTGAAGAGAGGGTTCAAACGTTTGAGATGCCAGGTTCAGATGTCTGAAGTGTCGAGTTCAGACGTCTGAACTGCTACTGCTTATTTCTGTTTTGATCCATAAAATCTTCAAACATCTGCACTTATTCTTCATATGTATAAAGTAATTCTTCAGATGTCTGAACATGAAGTTTAGTCATCTGAAGTTGCTACTTCAGTCATCTGAACTGAAAATAACCTGTTTTAGAAAATATTCTTCTTTAAAACTGATTTGCTCTCTTATTCTGATTTTTACAAGACTTATTTCAATATTCTTAAATAGGTCTTTAGGTCCTCATAATTTCTTGGAAAAGCTTCAAAACATATTTCAAACGATATTTAACTTTTAAAATACTTACAATATATTTCCTAAAACTTTGTATGCCAAGCTTAACATCTTCCTCAATCTTTGCTTTTGAAGTTCTTTGCTTTAGCTGCAAATATCTTAGTTTCTCTTTGGATCATTGAATAGTTGACCCACACTTGATTCATACTTGATCTTCACTTGAACCACACTTGATCTTTACTTGAACCATACTTGATCTTTACTTGAACCAAACTTGATCCATATTTCCTGAAACACAAAAACTCAACCTTTCCAAGTTAAATAGTCCTTTGTTTGTTATCACCAAAACCAATTGAAAGACCTTGTTAGGCCAACAAGGCTCATTGTGAAGAATATCCAATCCAAAAATTTAAAAATTAACAACTGGCTTATGAGCTTTTAGGTGTAGACTGGACCTTTGCGGGACTCAACTTCATGCTCCCCTCTTTTGGTTGAGATTTAGAGGGCTCGAATGAAAGGTCAGGGCCCAAGTTTCAAAACTCGAGGTCACTCAGGGCTTGAAGTCAACTTTCTGTTTTGCTAAATCTCCTTAAGGTGGCCTGGTTAAAATTGAGGTGTCGACAACCCTAATGTTGAATTTCCTTCCTACAGTTATGTAATGCCCTTTTCTTGTGATATGGACGATTCTCCATTCGATGGAGAGTGTGGCTGAGAATATGGGGGGATACAATCCAATTTTGATTGATTTGTTTGATACTTTCCTAGGACTGTTTCCAAGTTGATTCGAAATCAAGGTATCTCTGCACATGCTTTTCAATTTTTGTAGATTCTCTTTCAATTCTTTGATTTACTTGAATTTCCCTCCCCTTTGCATTGACTTAGTTTCTGAATGGGTGAGTAGATATCTTGGAGATGCTTTGGATTATTCTTAAGCACATGGGCGCAACTCGACCCCTCTGAAGATTTCCTTTTGTGTGTATATGTATATGTATATGTATGTATATATATATATATATATATTGTATTTTTCCCTGTATTTTTATTTGTACTTTGCAATGTACTTTCTTTGTATCTCTCAACCCTCTATTGTATCCTATTGGGCACGTGCCCTTGTAAACAAAATGCCGACTCCCTTTTGACAGCCACATGGATTTTTAATTTCAAGGCTTAAACACTGGACTCACAACAAAATGAAAATCAATGGTAATTACAAAAAGAACAAGGACCAATTTTTAAACAAAAAGTTTACCCAATATAACAATTTTTAATTAACCAAAATTTTATTAAAAGAACTCTACATGAACCCTTTAACACCAATTAAATTCCAACAATATGGTCTTAATTACTTAATTAAAGAATTGACAACATGAATTCCACTATACTACTAGGACATATGGATTCGACTCCAAAATTGAAAAGTAAACTAAGTACGCAACTGTAACAAAAGGACCTATGGACTTAATTTGAAAACAACAAGATGATTTAAAGAACTTGTAGACCCAACAAGATGATTATTAACTCGGACTATGGTGTAAGGAACTGTGGACTTAATCTAAATGAAACAACCGCACACTTGAACCATGGATTGAACTCAAATGACTGGGACTTTCACAATAAGGTTCATTTACGGGGGTCCACAAAGGAGATCTTGTTTTCAGACTTAAGATTCAAATGAATGTTCCAAATGGGTGCCTTAAAATTTCATCGACCTTATGCATCTCACCACTTAGGGAGACTTGGTAAAAATTAGAGTGTCTACAGGTTAAGCCAAAGGATGCCTTTAGCAATGAAGGATCGATGCTAGCCGGTGAAGAAAAGAAACTAGGGTGGCATAAGGGTTAGGGATTAGAGAGAGAGAGAGAGAAAGAGGGATTCGATTGCCCCTACTATTTGTCACATAATTCCCTTATTTCAAGACTAGAGACATTTTGAAGAGTTGTCTCGACCAAAATGACGCAATATACTTATTGTTTTGTAATGAATATCTTGTGCAAGCAATAAGATAACTTTCAACATTAATAGCTGTATGTAAACTTTTTTCTAACCAATAACTACGATGAAAAGAATCTAAATCATACATCTGTTTAGAATGATGAAAAACTCTAAATTGTAAGGTGAAGAATTACATTGTTTATACCCGGCATCTTTCAAAGACAAAAACATGAAAATTATGAATCAAAATGAATAACACCTCAAATATATAAAAAAATTACATACATGCTATTCACTGACCAAGGAATTTATGATATAATAATTTTTGGTAGTTAAGAAGTCACCCAAAAAGTGAACCCATGCCACAAATGCCTTGAACAGTTATTACAAAAGAAACATTTTAAACTACCAGCGTGAATCATGTTTTTGTTTCCAACCAACAAGACAGTTCCCAAGCGTCACCTTGCAATTGGCCAATTCCTAGTGGTAGTGGAATATTGACATTTGGTGGCGACCCTTGAGCATCATTGAAAGTGGGAGCTCACAGAAGGAATTTTTATTTTATATATCTCCCTAGCTTAGGGCTAATTCCCCTTCTTGATTTGTTTCTCTACACCGACGACATGGAAGCTTCCCTTCCCTTAAAAAGAAATAAATACATAAATTTACTCATTGGTACACTTGTCAGAGGGTTTCGTCACTAAATCATTGTCCCCCCCCCCCCTCGCCCCCCTTTTTAATACTTCTTTCGCAATCAGTTTTTTATATATACAGGTACTTAATAATCTCTTAAGCGGGATTTGATTCGTGAAAATTATTTTTTTAAGAATTTTTATACTACAAGAATATTTTTAGTTGATTCAAGTTTTTATATCTTATGAGGTCGCATAAAATATCTATTAGTATTAGTCTTTGATTCGACATGAAAATCTTGATATGATTTTAAACATAATTACGTCATAGTCGTAACTAATGCATGAATAATATATGAAAAAGTAAAAAATTTTGACGTTAACATTTTTCACCCACAAACTCAATACGTATCGAGTTAAATTAGTTTAATTTACTTTCTTAAGATTCAACCATTTTAAATGCTTTATAATAATAATAATAATAATAATAATAATAAGCTTATACAATTAAAGAATGAGAGTTTAGGTACAACGATAAGGTTGTCACCGTATGACCTAAAGGTTACGGATTCAAGGTATGAAAATAATATCTTACAAAAATGTAAGTTAAGACTGCATACTATAGATTCATTGTCATCTGTCCATTTTTGGATCATGCATACACAGGAACTTTGTGCACTGAATTGTATTTTTTTTTTTAAAAAAAGAAAACAAAAAATTATACCATTAAAGGTTACAATGTGGAAGTTGAATCTGAGTGGAGTGACGCAAACATCCAATGGAATTGCTCTCTCATCAATTTGTTTCCTATTGGCGAGCTTTTGTTTGTTTGTTTGCTATTTCTTGCCGGAGCCAAAAACCATATCTATAGAATAAAAATAAAAAATAAAGTAATTAAGTCCATGACCATTGCATTGTCCGACTTAGAAAGCCCTCTTTGGTTCAGTGAATTGGGCTTACCTCTTGCATTGTTGGCGACTAGGGTTTGAATCCACTGTAATAGAATAAAATAATAAGTTGTTCTATTCATAGTTTCTAATAAAAAACATATGCAAATAATTGAAATAAAATCCTGTTAGCATCACATAGTTGTTATGTGCAAGTTTAATAAACTACCAACTTAATTCAAAAGTTCAAACTCTTAGATCTAAAATTCAACTATGCATAATCAAGAATATTGTTGGGTAATAAGACCTGAAGCAACAATCACACACAAAGAAAAATAAACAAGCACATCCACGCTGGAACACCGGATTTACGTGGTTCGATCCAAACTGACCTACGTCCACGGGGGCACACACCACTGCACTATAAACTGGGAGAAATATACAGAGGAGCCTTACTGTTCTACTCAACTCTCTCTCTCTCTCTCTCTCTCTCACCTCAACTCTCTGCACTGCACAACACTCTCACAGCATCACACCTCACACACTACATACAAAGCTTCTCCACACACAGCTCTCTTACAAGAGGGAGCGGAGAGTTCAAAGAGGGTGGTTGCAGATTTCAATAAAATCTGCAGCGTAAGTGGCCGCCGATCTTCACTGTCAAAGGTAGTGGTTGGGTTGGTGTGACTGTCGGCGTCTCCACACCTGCAAATTCAACAAATATATTCAGTCTTGGTCTTGAATCAATTAATAGTTCAATTATATTCGTGAAATAATAAAAATACAAAATAATATATTAGAAGTGTTATTTTATTTTTAAGTTCACTTTATAGTGCCCAAGAACAATTCTATTACGTGACAAATGAAAAAAAAAAATGTAAACAATTCTATTATTTAAAAAAAAAATTAGAAATTTTGTGAATATTGTTATTTTAATCATATTTTAAATTCATATGATCATTTTTTTTTAATTTTAATTAAAATTTGTGAATACAATGAATGATATAATTTTGCGTAAAATTCATTAACACCCTCTAAGTTTTATGAAAATGGCAATCCACCCCCTAAAATTTTCAAAACAGCAAAAACCCCCTAACATTTAATTTCATGGACAAAGAGAACCTTCCGTTAGTCTACTATTAAGTATAGACTAACAAATAAATTAAAATGACATTTTTACCATTCTATCGATTGTAAAGCTAAAGATGACTTTAAATGTAGTCCTCCATATATATTTAAAAAAAAACTATATTAAGCTTCTTACTTGAAAAAAAAAAAGTTCACAAGCTCCCACTTTACGTCTACAGCTTCAATTGCATAATTTTAAAAATAAATTTTCATTTATTATAATTATTATTGCAATAAAAAAAAGTGTTGATGAATTAATTAAAAATGAAATTCAAGGTTTGCCAATTTAATATAATAAATAAGAAATATATTTGCTAGTTGCACTAGCGAGGTGATATGAAAATAAGCCATTGATGTACAAAACTTTTTCAAAGGCTTATGCTTCTTTGGATCTTGCCAACTCAGTTATATGATTTGAAGATAAAATAAACTTTGGTATAAGTAACATCAGCCATAAGACCAAACTGATTCTTGGACATATCGCACATTTAGTAATCTAAGTACTGATGGGATATTAAGTCATATTGATCTAGGCAAAGATTACTCAGACCAGCTAAGGAGAGCACATATTTTGCTAACAAATTTTATGAGATAAATCCATGAACAGTAGAACTCATATATTATTGAGCATTAATCATGAGCTAATATCCAATGTTATCATTAAATACCAATCCTGTATTTAAAAAAAAATGCATATATAAAATTGTCAACAAAATATAATTAAAATCTCCTAATTAATATTTTTATGTGCAATTCAAGTTACTATTATTTATTTACATATAATTTTCTAACACAAGAACACAATTTTTAGACAACATAAGGGTACATTCATTATCCATAATACTAATCCAAAAAATCCCCTATCATCTACAAGATCAATCTCAGGGCACCAAACACACTTCCTTGATGAAGTGTTTGAGCTTGGCTAGGTTGGGTGTCTCTAAATGTATATCTTGCACTATTTTTAGAAAATTGTGATGCACATATGACATAGCAATAGTTGCACCGCCACTCTTTTGGCTTGACCTTCCATTATGCCTTATTATAGAGCCACCCACATCTCTTTGCATAACCCTTTGCATGTTCAACCTACACACACAATTGACTTGGATTAAGGTTTAAAATCCCAAAGCCAATTGCATAAATGCTAATTTTGGAATTTGAGAGAGAAAATTTAAGTGATTTTAAAAGTGGTTCAAAATCTAAAAAAACAATCATATAATATTGTTTGTGTTTTCCCCCTTTTTTATTACTTATTTGAATATATGGCTGCAAATTTGTGACCAACTAATCAAACAAAAAATGCAAAAAAGAAGGTTTGCTTTTCGATACCTAAGTTTTTCCCAATCCAAAAACCTTTGGCGTTGAACAAAGATGGCTACAATTAGGTGGAAGTAGTGCATTACATAGTAGTACAATAGTGTATTATATGCATTTTCCAGGTTCTAGGTCTCTAGCTCTTGCTCATTGGTTCCTTAGAAATACACATCTACGTAAGGATACGTGGAAATTCACAAACACAAAGAGAATATGTAGTAACAAAAAAAAAAAAAAAAACTCATAAAGGCAACAACTAAAGAACTTAAAATAACCATTAAAAGAAAAACAGAAGAATTCAACAACATAATACAACAAACTAGTAGTACAAATTACATGTGTTGACATAAATAAAGATCACATGTAACATATCGCATTTGTGGATCCCTTTCCCCTACTTCTACCAAGCCTCTCTCTTCTAGCAATAACAATCATTCGATTGCTCCTAACTGGGTCTCTTTGGCAAGTTCTTTTGTTGTAGCTCACTACTTACAATAAGCACACCAAATAGTGGTGCTTCTTCTAGCCTCATTCTTAGGGCCAACTTCATCATGTTCCCTCCAATTTTTCCTTAGTCTGCCTGAAAGCCTCATTAGTGCTAGCAGCTGTATAGGGCCTCCAAGCCCATTAAGCCATTGACTTTCATCAGGTAAAGGATTGGTGATCTGGTCATATATCCTCAAAATATATCCTTTGTGATAAAATAGGTGTGTATAATCGTCAAATTTCAACATCTTATAGTGCACAATAGCAACACAATGTTGGCAAGGGATTCCATTAATTTTCTAATAATGACCATCACAAGACTACTACTCAAGTGAAACAACATATATTTTCTGCCCATCTAAAACTTCATAGCTAGTCCCTTTATTGTTAATGACCCTATCAAGCCAAACATCTTGAATTTTCTTCACCAATATTTTTCAAACTATGGGATACACATTATGCTCTCATGATATAGCTTTTGTTGGGTTAGGTTTCCTCCCTAAGTGAGGATGACCCAAACTTGCCCAATACTATCCCATGTGTGAAGAGACCCATTTAGGAGAATAGAGTTAATAACCTTATCCTTTGTTGCTGTAGAGAAAAGTGAACAATTAGAAAAATAATAAAGAAAGAAAGTGAGAGTTGCTGCCATATAAAGAGACAGAAAGAAAAGAGAGTTTTAAGAATTTTTTGTCTAGCCTTGATCAACTGCTCTGATCAACATGCGTTTGTGGTCTGATTGAGTTGAAACTTTACAGGGATGTTCATGACACATGAATCTTGATTGTGAATGGTGGAGATTCGGTTCTGAGCATTTAGTATCATATTTTTCAGCCTGTGGATAGTAGCCTCTGTTTTGGTGAGATATTTCTTTAATTATTGTAGAAGTTGATTTAAGCCAAGGAATTGTATTTGTTGAAGATAGTTACTGATTGTATGCCCCTAGTTGAGACTAGAGAAGACTCATGTATTTTTGTAATTTTTCATAGTGGAATTGTTTGAGTAGACTATGGTCCCGTGATTTTTCCTTTTTCATGCCGAGAAGAGTTTCCACATAAAAATCGTGTGTCTTGTGCTTATGGTGTTTGGATATATATATATATATATATATATATATATATATATATTTTGCATATATATTGCTATACTTTATAGTTTCTTGTAGATTCACGCAAAGAGGGAATTCAAGTATTGTTGATTCTCTTGAGACCTAATAGATTTAAACGTTTAGGTCAAGCTAATGCACACCCATTTATATCAAGCCCACCCATGGGCTCCTCCAGTGCTAACAAGTGGTACTAGAGTCGACGGTTCGTAACTATGGGTGACCGACTTTGTAAAAGTCAAGACTTGAACCTAATTCTCCTGATGTACTAATAGTTGGAGGACCAAGTGTGGGACTGAAACTAATAAGGATCATCTAGGCTTGGAAGATGGATCCAAACATGGTCAAGACATGGGAGGCAGGATTGGTTTGGAGGCATGTGAAATGCAATCTGAGGTAGATAAGGCATGATGGTAAGGCTCACTTAAGAAAATGTTGGAGAATTGGGTTTACTCCCAGAAAGGAGACGATTTCTTGTTTAAGGGGGAGCAATTGGAACTCACAAGTGCAGGGGAGATTGTTAAGAGTTCCACTAGTGAGTTTGTCCCGTATCGTAAATTTTGGGGGGATGATGGGTGCTTATAGACATGGTTGGGCCCAAGACTCAACAGGCTTAAGATTTTGGATCAGTTGGTGTTCATCCATGTGTATCAAGCCCACCCATGGACTCCTCCGGTGTTAACAGCTTTATGTAGCCTTTCCCTCAACATCACCATCGCATTCATCCTAATAGGTCAAGTAATGTCAATATAGGCATCCTCTTTATGCCACTAATCGGGCCATTGGTTGAAGCTTTCTGTGAAGTTGTTAGTAACATTGCTAGCTTTGGCTCTTATGTCAGATAGATGTCTATACCTATATTCCAGAGGTGTTTTCTTTAAAGTTACAATAGAATTATGATTTATCTTCTCAATTTGTTCCATAGATTCCCTAAATGGTTCTTCATTTGATGCCCTAGCTATTGCCCAAAAAAGGTTCCTAAGCTCTAAACGATTATGTTTTTTTCTTGAGGTTGTTGAATAAATGTCTACAACATAGTCTGTGATTGGCATCGGGCATTGATGGCATTAAGTACACCCTATTAAGAAATACAATATTATAATTCATGCAACTTTAAGTGATGCATATTAAGGAAAATTTAGATAAATGAATAGGTTTTTGGTTTCATAAATGCATTAAGTTTTAACTTAAAGTGATTTCATTGAGTCCACACTATGCCTTTAGGTTTTATCTATGCATTTGACATAAAACATATGAACATGTATAGAGTTACTAATAATAATAAAAAAAAAAATAAAAAGCTATCAAGTTTATTTTTTTGAGCCTCTAACATGAAATACGAAAATTTACTCTATCCGACTTGCAATAATATAGCATGTAAGTAGTCTAAAAAAAATTCCCATTAATCATTGTCTACACTTTTGATCACCACAATAGCAATTGGGAAAACACCCATTTTTCCATCTAAAGCAACATCAGACAAAAGAACTCCTCCATATGGACCCTTTAGGTGACATCTATCAAGGCCAATTAATAGTTGACAACCCTCTAAAACCTCCTCTTCTAGGCATGAAATGACATGGAAACCCTTTTAAACACTAGGGCAGCTTTAATACATGGTATATCACATTCAATTTTAGACAAACTTCTCGGATTTCTCACTATCAGTTAGGAATGTTCATGGTTCGACGCATAAACCAAAGTTCTAAAAATGTAACCAAATAGAAAATTTCAGTTCAGTGTTTTTGAGAACCAAAATCGATCTAAACCAGTTTTCACAACATTATAATTTTTAAATATTTTACTTGGTTTTTGATTTAGTGTGTGCAATCACACTTTATTTATTTAGACAAAACACCCTAAAAATATATTTATAATACTATTTTGTAACTTTAAGGTATATTATATATATTTTTAGGGTGATTTTCAGTTTGATTAGGATAAAAATCAATTCATGAACATTAAAAACCAAAATTAAAACCAAAATCGAAAATCATATGTTGACTTTATGAGTCAAATCCTATTTTGATAATAACAAATCACTTAGTATCTTACCTGTGCATTGAGATTGTGAGCAGGATAATTACTTAGTATGCATGGAAGGTAAGGATGTCATGGATGTCATGAGGAACTTAAAAAATCTACAACCTCACACACTCCATGGAATTAAAAGAGCAAAAGGATGAAGAAGCTTCAAGTTTTTCAAGTGTAATGTGTATTTAGTATTACTTGTATTTACATATTTCATATGATATAGTTGGGAGCTCAAAATAACAAATAGATGGACCTTAGGATACATGCATTACATAAAAAATTTACATTCACTTATCCTAGGTTGAATTGGGCTGAATAAGGCAGCTCGTCGACGAATCCTTGGCCTCGTCGATGAATGCATGAAGGCCACTCGGCGACAAACGTTTTGTTCTTGTCGACGAGAAAATACGGAGAGCTTAAAAATCTCAGAGAGGCCTTTCGTTGATGAACCCATGTTCTCATCAATGAACGAGTGTTGAACACTCGTCAACGAATGTATCCACTCGTCGATGAGCTTGTGGCACAGAACGGCGTTTTAGCGCATATACGAACGTATTAAGTTTTAATTACTTGATCCAATAGCCAAAATTTGATTAAATGTCGAGAACACTTATTTTAACAAACCCTAAACCCTAGAAACACAAGAAGAAACAGTTTAAAGAGACCAATCTTCATATCTTATGTTAAGTGTGCCTCCATTCTAGAGAATTTTCCAATACTCTATTGCATTCACTCATCCTTGGGCAAATCATCTCAGCTTTTCAAAGGGTTCTCACTTATATCTTGAAGACGTCATTGATTCTGAAGTTTGGTAGGCAAGTTCTTATTTTTAGGCATTCAATCTTGATGTTAAAGTTGATCCTCTCTCATATTTTCGTATATCTAAAACTTTATTGAGAGAAAGAACTACATTCTTTTTATCCATTGTGTGAAATATCTTTTTGAAAAAAGGTTTTATTGAAGCTTAAATCTTTGAAAGCATTCTTGTTTTACTTCATTCAAAGATTTGATCTTACTTTACTATTGCAAAAACAATTTGAGAGTAAATTGTTAAATCTCCAAAAATCATAGTTTTTTGAGAAATCCTTTATGGAGAAATATTAATAGAGTTTAGATCTTTTGAGCAAACCTATTATATATCTTTATACAAAGATCATACATTTTTTGTTACATAAATATTATTGAATACATTACATACACTCAACTGAGCTTCATGTTATATCATCTAAGTATGTATTAGGATTTCAATTGTACTCATTAGCTTGTTAAGGAGCATTTGAGTTTTGTAGAAAGTTGTAATCTTATTATTGTATTGACGGTTCGAGTTGTGAACCAAAGTGAGGAGGAAGCTACGCCTCTTGTAAACAATGGATTGTAATGAGAAGTTCTGTCCCAGTTAAAGGAGTGGGATTAATGGAATCCTTGAGTGGGTTGCTCAAGGCAAGGACGTAGGCCGGGTTGGCTGAACCTCATAAAAACTGTGTTTGCATCTCTCTCTCCCTTAACTCTTTTAATTTCCGCTTGCATTTTATTATCAATCTTGTATGTTTGTATGTTGCTAAATATTACGTGCACTTGAGAATTAATTTGGTATCATTGAGTTTATTAAGATGTTAATTTGAATTAATTTCATTAGATAGCTTAATAAATTTCTAAGTATTCCCTAACTTGTGATTATTTTGTTAAATATTAAAATAGGGATTAAGTAATAAAATAAATTTAAACAATTTTTAAATACCCAATTCACCATCCTCTTGAGATTACACCTAAATTAACATTTGGTATTAGAGCCAAGTTACACTAGACTTAAATGTTTTTGTGTAAAAGATCACGATGACACACATTGGTGTAACTCCATTTGTGAGGGACACTCATCCACACGACCACCCATTTTTCGTGGTGTAAATTATACTTATTGGAAACAAAGAATATGCATCTTCCTTAAAAATGCTAATTGGAAAGTATGGAAGATTGTCTTTAGAGGAGATCATGTCCCTATGAAAATTATTGATAAAGAAAGTGTACCTAAGACTGAAGAGGAATATAGAGATGATGATTGAAAATTAGTTCAACTTAATGCCACTACTATAAATTTTTTGTATTGTGCAATAAATGTAAATGAGTTTAACAGAGTCATGGCTTGTAAGATTACTAAAGAAATTTGGGAAAAATTAGAAGTCACCTATGAAGGTACATAATATGTAAAGGATAATAGGATAGATAGGCTCACTAGTGAATACGAAGCTTTTAAAATGACTGCTGATGAATCTATTCAATCTATGTACACAAGATTCACCCACATGACAAATTCTTTACATGCTCTTGGTAAAACTTACCCCACTTATGAGATGATTAGGAAAATTCTTAGGGGACTACCACTAGTCTAGGAGGCAAAAGCCACTACTATAGCCGAAGGAAGGAACCTAAAAGTAATGACAGTAGATGAGCTGATTGGGTCACTTATGACATACGAGCTGACAATAAATGAAAGACAGAGTTAGCAGAATAAAACTAGGAAAGTGACAACCCTTAAAGCATCATCCAGAAATTCCAGTGAAGAAAGTTGTTCAGAATCAGAATCTAATGTGGCCCTTCTACCTAAGAAGTTTGGAAAGTTCCTGAAAAAGAACAGGAAGTACACTAGAAAATTTTATGACTCAAAAATAGAAAAGGGAGAGTCAAGCAGAAGGAAGTAAAAGGATGATCCTCCTACATGTTATGACTACAGAGAAGTTGGGCACATCAAGTCAGATTGTCCTTAGCTAAAGAAAGTGTCCAAAAAGAAGAAGGCACTAAAGGTCGGTTGGGATACACACAATACCTGTAGTTCAGACTTTGAATTTAGTGACAACTAGATTGTGAATCTTTGTCTGATGGCTCACAAAGACCACGAGGTATAATCTTTTTGCTTTGCCTCATCGTATTATTCCAGTGATTCAGAAAATGAAAATAGCATGTTGTCTTATGATGAACTGCAACAGAAATATCTGTATACTCTAAAAATGCTTGAGAAAATGACAAAGAAGAATTCTGATTTGAAAACTAAACTAAAGGAATTTTCAAAACTTATTGAAAAAAAAAAAAATCTCGTACTTCTATAATAAAAGAAAAGGATTTGAAAATTATGGAGTTAGAAAGAGAGTTAGAAGATAAGTCAAAAGTTCTTTATAAATTTACAGAAGGCCAAAATGTTCTTAATAAAATTCTTAATGCTCAAAGAAACTCACTTGTTAAAGAAGGACTTGGTTTTTGGGGAAAGGAAAGCCTAAAATGGAAACATCTTCACATGGGCTATTTTGTAAGAGAATCAAACTCCTATGCTCCATTTAAAGACAATTATAGATATACTTCATGCTTCAAATGTAAGAAGCTAGGACATATACAATTTGATTGTCCATTTAAGAACAAGGATGTAAGAATTAAGAAAATTTGGAAAGTCAAATGAGAATCTAATACTAACCCCAAAGGACCTAAGAAAATCTGGGTACCAAAAGTAGTTATCTGAGTATGTTTTGCAGATGTGCTTGAGATTGTCCTCTTCAAAGGACAAGTGGTATATAGATAGCGGATGCTCACGATATATGACAGGAGATAAAGCTAATTTTGCATCTATTACATCCAAAGATGGAGGATTTGTTACCTTTAGGGATAACTCAAAAGGCAAAATTATTTGAGTTGGTAAGGTTGGTAAGGAACCTTCTCTTGTTATTGATAATGTGTTATTAGTTGATGGTCTAAAACATAACATGTTAAGTATAAGTCAATTGAGTGATAAAGGTTATAGAGTTTCATTTGAACATGACAAATGCACTGTGCAGAATAAAACTAAAAAAAAAAAAAAATATTGTTTACTGCTGATCGTCATGAAAATATCTACACTACTAGCTTTGATAATCTTGCTTCTCAACATGTAACTTGCTTTTCCACTATAAATGAAACTAGTTGGCTTTGACATAGTATATTAGGACATGCAAATATGGATGTATTATCTAAATAAGTTAAGGGATTACCTAAGACAAAATTTGCAAAAGATAAAATATGTTATGCATGTCAACTAGGAAAACAAATAAAATCTAGATTTAAGAAGAAGAAAGCTATCTCCACCACTAGACCACTTCAAATGTTGCACTTAGATCTTTTTGGTCCTAATCCAACTCAAAGTCTAGGTAGTAAATTATATGCTTTTGTCATTGTCAATGACTATTATAGGTTCACATGGTTACCATTTCTTACACATAAAGATGAAACTTGTGAACTATTTATTAGACTTTGCAGAAAAAATCAAAATGAAAAGGATCCAAAATAACACACATTAGAAGTGATAGGGGAACATAATTTAAAAATGATGGTATAGAGAACTATTGTAACATAAAAGGAATCTCTCATAATTTCTAAGAACATAGGACTCTACAACAAAATAGAGTAGTTGGGCGAAAGAATAGATCTTTATAGGAAATGGCTAGAACCATACTTAACGAACATAAGCTGCTGTTGATTAAGGTGTAATCCCAAGAGGAGGGGGGGGGGGGGAGTGAATTGGGTATTTTAAAAAATTCTTTGAAACCTATTTACCAATCAATCCCTATATCTAAGTTTAACTAGTCACTTATCAAGTTGGTGTGAAATTATTCAACATACACAGGCAAGCTAGAAATTGAAATACGATGCGGAAAATAAAAAAGATAAGGGAAGAGAGAATGCAACAACGATTTTACAAGGTTCAGCCTACTTGGCCTACGTCCTCGCCTTAAGCAACCAATCAAGGATTTGCTAACCCTGCTCCTTAAAGTGGGACGGAGCTTCCCTTACAATCTGCTGCTTACAAGAGGCACAACTTCCTCCTACTCTGCTGCTTATAAGAGATACAACTCTCTCCTCTCACACCAGTTCACACACCGAACCGTGTATACAATAGAATTTGGAAAAAACACTCAAAAACAATGTTTCTAACAAAAGTTGGTGAGTACAATTCAAATTCCTAAAACATTGGCATATGATATAACTTGAAGCTCGTGAATGAATGAAAACGATAAATTCGTTTTATGTATGATATGCCTCAACACACAAATTCCTTTTTAACCAAAACTTTCAAGTAAAGATAAATTCAAAACGTTTTGGAATAATCTAGGGTTCTTGGTTCACTTTGCAAAAATGCACACTTATATAATTGAAATGAGCTTGTTGGCAAAAAACTTTGTCTTGAATATACACTCAATCAAAATCACAAAGTTCTATTTCAAGTACTCAACCACAAAACTTAGTATATTAATTTGCAGAAAAATATCCCTTAATTAAAATTATAGTTATAAGTATCAAGAATATTAAATCAAGTTCTAATGTATCTAAAGATAGATCCTTATAGAAACAACACACTTGAATAAAATCTTTCAATGATTCACTCTCCATAAAACAAGTAATGATCTTGTTTAAAATAGCTTGGTATATATAAAGATACTTTCAAGATCACTCTTTTAATCAAAAACTAGGTTTTTTAATAAGAAGCCCTTTGAGACAATATATGTATATTTATATACTCTTGAACCAAAATTTAATCTACCAAGTTAGATAAACTTTTTCAAGTAATGATCTCTTAGAAAATTAATTTTTGTACAAAAAGCACACTCAAGATCAATACTTTTCAATACTAGTCAAGAACAACCAATGAGATAATATGTAAAAATCACAAGACTAATAACTTGAAAGATCAAACCTCAATACTAGATTGAAGTACAGTAGAGTAAACAAGTTCCCTTTGAAAATCGGAATTGATTTGCCCTAGCTTGAAGATATGAGATTGATGTATAGGCAAACGAATAGCACTAAGAGTAGATAATCAACAAACTTGCAACAAGGTATGTTCTTCTCTTTCTTGTGTGTCTCTATCTCTTCTAGGGTTTAGATATTCATAATATATAGTATATTACCTTTAGAATTGATCTCAGTCGTTGGATCAATAAGATACCTTGCGTGTCTTTTTAATAAAGAATTGATTTTTAGGCTTTCCCGCGAGTTTAGGCAACCGAACTCGACTTCACGCTCCTGAAGTGTCAACTTCAGACGCCTGAGGTTCCAAGGTCAGGCGACCGAGGTACCTCTGCCAAGTTCTGTCTTTTTCATTTAATTCTTCAGGCTACCGAACTTAATCTTTTGGCTACCGAAGAAATTCTTTAGGCGCCTAAGGGTAACTTCAGGTTACCAAAGTCCCCTTTTTCACACATATTCATTTCCAATTTAAAATTCTACTTTGATTCTTTGCTTGGATCTTTTACAAAACAAGTTTTCATGATTTTAAACACATTTCTAAGCCCAAGTAAGTACTCTAATGATGTATATGAAATGCACGAATACTAAAATCATTCTAAGTTATATTGAGCCTCAAGATAAATCATACGAAAATGTAGATACATGAGTTCTAAATACCCATTCCCAAGACATTCTTGAACTTTGCTGCTTGCATCTTGATTCTCATACTCTTTGAGTTCCATGGTACTTTCTAATATGTATAAGCTTTACTTTATGGCATCCATGACTCGTTTTCTTTCTGTGCATGCTCAGTGTAAGTCCTTGTCACAAACTTAATGCACAGATCAAATATCAAGTGATTTATCATTATAAAAAACCGAATTGGACTCATAGAGTCAATAGCTGCCTAAGTACTTCTGAGCTGAGGTAGTGAACTCCGCCTACTATGTATTGAATAGAGTACTAATTAGACCCACTATGAATAAAACTCCCTATGAATTGTGGAAGGACCATAGACCAAATATTTCATATTTTCATGTCTTTGGCTGCAAATGTTTTATTCTTAGAGATAATGAACACTAAATAAAATTTGATGTCTAATCAGATAAAGGTATATTTCTAGGTTATACCTTAGATAGTAAAGCCTACAGGGTGTATAACAAAAGAACGTTGACTGTAATTGAATCCATCCATGTAGTGTTTGATGAGTCCAATCCTTTCTCCAAAAAGACTGATGAGGATAAAATTGAGATGAGTAAGGGATTATAAAAACTATCTATTGAAAATAACTCAGATACAAACATTGAAATTAAAAAAACATCTTATGAGGATATTCAAGTAGAAAGAGAGAACCATGAACTACCTAGAGAATGCAAGTATGTAAGGAATCACCCTATTGATCAAATTATAGGTGAACCATCACGTGGAGTAGCTACACGATCTTCGCTTAGAAATTTGGTTAGTCACTTTGCATTTTTATCGCAAGAAGAACCTAAGAATGTGAGTGAAGCAATTGAGTATGAATCATGGGTGATATCTATGTAAGAAGAATTAAATCAATTTGAGATAAATAAAGTATGGACATTAGTTCCTAGACCTGATAATCATACAGTTATTGGAACAAAATGAATATATAAGAACAAGAAAATGAAAATGGAATAGTAGTGAGAAACAAAGCTTGGCTAGTAGCTCAAGGATACAACCAGGAGGAAGACATAGATTTTGAGGAAACATTTGCTCTTGTAGCTATAATGGAAGCCATTAGGATGTTATTGGCATATGCTACTTTTAAGAACTTCAAATTATATCAAATGGATGTAAAAAACATATTTCTGAATGGCTATATCAATGAGGAAGTTTATGTTGAACAACCCCCAGGGTTTGAAAACCACAAATTTCCTAATCATATCTATAATTTGACTAAAGCCTTGTATAGATTGGAGCCTGGTATGAAAGGATTAGTGATTTTCTTCTAGATAATGGATTTACTAGAGGGAAGATTGACAAATCACTTTTCTTAAAGGCCAAAAATGAAAATTTGCTCCTAGTACAAATATACGTAGATGATATCATTTTTGGAGCAACCAACGAAGAGTTGTGTAATGAGTTTTCCAACTGCATGCACAGTGAATTTGAAATGAGTATGATGAGTGAACTTAACTTCTTTCTAGGACTTTAGATCAAACAGAAAAAATATAGAATTTTCATAAACCAATCAAAATACATTAAAGACCTCCTCAAAAAGTTTAACATGGAAGATGGTAAAATTTTAGGAACACCTATGAGTTCCTTGATGAAATTGGATAAAGATGAGCAAGGTATTGTTAGCTTTACTGTAATCCCAAGAGGGGAGGGGGGGGGGTGAATTGGTATTTTAAAATTTCTCCCTTAGGTCAATTAACCAGCAACGGTCTTACACAACCCTAAGGTCCATCTAGTGCTGATATAAAATGAATCAACATATATGTTGAAATTAAATTACACAAGTAAGTTAATTACGCATGCAAGGTAAAGTAGGTAAAGGGAGATAACACTAGATATGTTATCGAGGTTGGCTAAAATGCCTACATCCCCGCCTTGGCTCACAAGCACAAGGATTACACTAAGGCTCATTTCACGAGTGGAATGACACCGAAATACAATCAAGTCAAATTAACACAGGGCTGACCTCAACCTTTTACAACCAATCCTTTCGGGCTTTATCAACGCCCCCTCAAGCCATGCCTGGAATACAACAGAATCACAATACAATTTGTGTACAAAATATTTGCTTCTCAATCAATAGATTTGCATTAGTATCAATCAATGCACACTAGTAATGTAAGAACAATAAGCTTAGTGATATATGTGTGCAATCAACATTTAATAGTAATGACTATATCCAATCAAGCACAAGAATGTATTAACAAGCTAATCTTTGAAACTATGTATAGATGTAAATCTCAATCATAGGTTAGGATTTCAAAGATTTCTACCAAGAGTATTCTAAATATCTCTAAAAATATTTTCTCAATATTCAAGCATAGGAGTCATTTGAAAAATGAGCTTGTGAAAATATTTTTGCACACTCAATAATATAAGCTCAATGAGTCTTGCAATGAAGATGCAAAGATTCACTATCTACAAGATTTTTCCTACACACAGATTTATTAAATAAAATCGGGGGAAAAAAAAATCTATGCTTAACTCTCAATCCAAAATTAAAAAAACAATGTATACAATGAGAGTTTCTAGCAAAGGAGAATAACGTAAAACCATTCAAAGAACTCTCATAAGGATTGATTTAGTAAAGGAATGATTGTATGTAAGAGTATAGGCTTTGTTTCAAAGAATAAGCTTTGAAATATTTCAGAGGATTTTGTTGCTAATCAAAAAGTTAATCAATCACTAATCTAAGCAAATGAACTTGTATTTATAGACTTGGCCAATTTTATAACCGTTGGGGATACATAGGGAATTATTAAATTTGTTTTAAAAGAGTTCAAGAAAATTAACCTTGTTTAACCCCATTTAACCACAGTAAAATTTGAGCCAACTTGAGAGTTTCGATCGACCGAGCCCTAGGTTTGGTCGCCCTAACAGACATATGAGAAAAAGGTAATTTTGAACTTTGGGTACGTGAAAAATGGTTCGGGTAGCTGAACGAGACGATTTTCCAATCTGTCTGAGGTTCGGTCACTCATCCTTAAGTTTGGTCTGCTGAACTTGCATGTTTGGTTGCTCAAGGGTAGTTTGAACGTAAATGTTCAGGCACCCGAGTTGTTGGAAAAAGTCAGGGTAAATGCTCGTTTAATCGAGGACGCTTAGTTTGGTCGTCCGAAGTTAGGTTAGCACGCTGACTATTCAAGGGTTCGGTCAACCGAGGTGTTTTGAAAACCAAGGTTTGGTCGCCCGAAACCTCACTATTTTTATACCTTAAGTCTTGTTTTAATTCAAAAGTCTCCCCTGATAGCATATGTGATAATGGGGACTAACTTAAGTGTAAGTGCAAAGACGTAGGGTTTTTCTAAGGTCTTTGAACTTATCAGTTCCTACATGCATGATATGAATTAATTATTATATACCATTCCTACTTAAATATTACAAACCTCTATTGAATTTAATATAAATTACAACAAATAAATATTCTGGGTCTTCTTTTGCTTCAAGATACCACATGCCATCATAAGATTTCACCAATATAATCCTGCACACAAACTTCATAAACATTAGATACCAGAGTATTTGTCATAATCAAAAGAGGATATGACCTACAAGGTCAACATTCTCCCCCTTTTTGCTGATGACAAATACCTTATGCAAAAGTGGGTACAGCCAAGAGAGGCTGCCCCTAAACCTATGCATAAGAGAAATGTAAAAATTTAAAAGTTCAAAACATTTATCCTAAGTACCCAATTTTGCCTCTTCTCCCCTTTTTGGCAATAGAAAAAATGGCCATGAAAACTTGGAAGCATATAGGCAAGGCATTGAGTAGGAATCATTTGAATACAAGATATGGTTGGGAAGATTTTTTAGAAATTTTGGCAACATGTCATTTGAAAATATAGCATTTCCCAAAAAATATCTGTATAGCAATGACTTGATTGAGTTCGAATTTACAATTTATCCACAACTAACAACTCAAATAGTCTAGTATGATCAAAATAGAAAAAATAAATATAACTATCAACATGCAAGAGATATGATAACCATGCATTGCAAACAAAAAATATATTCATAGAGTATAAAGCAATGATAGATTTAAAGTTTTTTGAGCCATATATTTTTTATGATAAGAAGCTCCCACTAGGTTTGTGCATTCTATCAAATTTTAATGTGGCCTCTCTACTATGCATTAGAACTAGCTCAGGTTTAATATGTATGAACCTATCCTCCTAAAGAAGTTTTGTGAAAATATCAACCCACTGCTCATTTGTGAACACAAACTCAAGTGCCACATCCCCATTCTACACATGATCAAAAATGAAATGATGTCTAATCTCAATATGTTTGGTTCGTGAATATGAGATATGGTTCTTTGAAATGTTGATTGCACTAGTATTATCACATTTAATTAGAACCGTATCATAGTGCAATCCAAAATCCATAAGTTTTTGTTTTATATAAAGCATTTGAGCACAACAACTTCCAGTCACAATATATTCAGCTTCAGTTGTGGATAAGGTAACTGAATTTTGTTTCATGGAAAACCAAGAAACTAGAGATTGTCCTAAATAGTGACAGGTGCCTTACTACCGGCAAAGTCAGCATCAGTGTAGCTAATAATCTCAAATTTCGTATGCTTAGGGTACCATAAACCTAACTTAGCAATTCCAACTAGGTACCTAAGTATTTTTTTCACGGCAAACAGATGAGACTCCTTGGAAGCGGCCTGAAACCTAGCACACATACACACACTAAACATGATATCTGGTCAACTAGATGTAAGGTATAGGAGACTACCAATCATGTCACAATATAGTTTCACATCAATAAGGATTCCTTACTCATCTTTATCAAGTTTTATGGAAGAGTTCGTAGGAGTTCCCAAAATTTTTCCATCTTCCATATTAAATTTCTTTCACAAGTCTCTAACATATTTAGATTGACATATAAAGGTTCCATGTTTAGCTTGTTTGATTTGAAATCTTAAGAAGAAATTCAGTTCACCAATCATGCTCATTTCAAATTCACTTTGCATGCATTTGGCAGACTCATTACATAAATCATCATTAGTTGCTCCAAAAATAATATCATCTACATATATTTGAACAAGAAGCATATCATCGTTTTTAGATTTGATCAAACATGCAGTGTGAATTTTGCCCCGGATAAACCCATTTTCTAAGAGAAAACCACTAAGCCTCTCATACCAAACCCTAGGAGCTTGTTTCAATCCGTACAAGACTTTGGACAACTGGTATACGTGATTAGGATTTTTACGATTTTCAAAATTGGGAGGTTGTTCTACATACACTTCTTAATTTATATAGCCATTTAAGAAGGTGCTTTTAACATTCATTTGATACAATTTAAAGTTCTTAAAAGTGGCATAAGCAAGAAACATACGAATGACTTCCATTCTAGCTATAGGAGCATAGGTTTCCTTAAAATCTATCCCTTCTTCCTTATTATATCATTGGGCAACTATTCTAGCTTTATTTCTAGTTACTATACTATTTTCATTCTTTTTATTTCTATATACCCATTTAGTTCCAATAACAGTATGATTGTTAGGCCTTGGAACTAGGGTCCAAACTTTGCTTCTTTTAAATTGGTTAAGCTTTTCTTGCATAGATATTACCCAAAACTCATCCTCTACGGATTCCTTAATATTTTTGGGCTCTTCCTGAGATAAGAATGCAAAATAACTAACTAAATTTCTTAAGGAAGATCGAGTGGCTACACCACGTGAAGGTTTACCTTTAATTTGATTTAAAGGATGGTTCCTAATGAATTTCCAATCCCTAGGCAGTTCAAGAACCTTATTTTCAACCTTATTTTATTCAATTGATTTATCATTAATTTCTAAATTTTTGTCCACATTATTTTCAATAGATATCTTATCTAATCCCTTTCTAATATCAATATCATCTTCATCATCTCTTTTAGAAAAAGGATTAGATTCATCAAGCACAACATGAATAGAATCAATAACAATTAATGTTCTTTTTTTAAAAACTCGATGTGCTTTACTATTAAGTGAGTAACTTAGGAAAATACCTTCATCAGATTTAGAGTCAAATTTCCCTAGGTGTTTATTATCTCTAAGTACAAAGCACTTACAACCAAAGACATGAAAATAGGAAATGTTAAGTCTATGGTTGTTCCACAATTCATATGAAGTCTTATTAAGTGATGGCTTGATTAACACTCTATTCATGACATAACATACAGTACTCACAGTGTGAGCCCATAAATATTTGGGTAATTTATGTTCATTGAGCATTGTCCTACCCATTTCTTGCAAGGACCTATTCTTTCTTTCTACAACTACATTTTGTTGTGGGGTCCTAGGTGTAGAAAAATTGTGTGAAATGCCCTCTTGGTCACAATAGTTTTCTATGTCATCATTTTTTAATTTAGTTCCCCTATCACTTCTTATGTATGTGATTTTGTAGTTTTTTTCATTCTGAATTCTTTTACATGGTTTAGTGAATTGTTTACATGATTCATCTTTATGAAAGAGAAACAATATCCATGTGAACCTAGAATAATCATCCACAATAACAAAAGGCATTCAATTTTCCACCCAGACTTTGAGCTTGATTAGGACCAAATAAATCTAATTGTAGCATTTAAAATGGTCTAGTGGTAGATATGAATTTTGTTTTCTTAGAACTTGATTTAGTTTGCTTATCCATTTGACATACATCATAGATTTTATCTTTCTCAAAATGTGTTTTTTGCAAGCCTTTAACTAAGGCCTTTTTCACAAGTTTTGACAAAAGATCTATACTAGCATGTCCTAAACATCTATGCCACAACCAACTAGCTTCATTTGCAGAAAAACATGTAACTTGTTAAGAAGTTAAATTATCAAAACTAGTTGTATACACATTTTCATGACGTTCAGTAGTAAAAAGTACTTTGTTATCACATTTACTCTCAACAATGCATTTATCATTTTCAAAATATACTTTATACCCTTTATCACAAAATTGGCTAATACTTAACAAATTATGTTTCAAGCCATCAACAAGTAATACATTATCAATAATGAGAGAAGGTTCCTTACCAACCTTACCTACACCGATGATTTGCCCTTTTGCATTGTCTCCGAATGTCACATATCCTCCATCCTTGGGAGTGATGGATGAAAACTTGGCCTTGTCATCAATCATATGTCATGAGCAGGCACTATCCAAGTACCACTTCTCCTTGGATGAGGACGATCTTAAGCATACCTGCAAGAAAATTTAAGAAACTGACGCTAGTCCCCAAATTCTGTTGGGTCCACAGGGGTTAGTACCGGGATCACCTTTGACTCTCCACATATTTTTAATTCTTACATGTTTATTTCTAGGCAGATAGTCAAACTGAATGTGACCAATTTATTTACATTTAAAACATATCATTCGACACCGAGGATCTTTAGGTTGAATTTGGGATTTTGATTCTAGAGTAAAATGTCCCAAGTAGAGATTAGATCGTCTCACATTTTTAATACCAGTAAAACCAAAACCTTCTTTGCTGAGAGAGTTTCTTTGGGCCCCTAGAAGTTTTTCAAAATTGTGTTGGCCCTCAGTGAATTTATAAACCATTTTGGAGCTATCATCTAATTTTCTCTCAAGCTTGGCAATTTTCAAATCTTTTTCTTTAAGATTCGAGGCATGAGAATTCTTTGCAATTTCAAAAAGTTTTGACTAATTTTCACATTTTTTTTTTCAAAACATCATTTTCTTTAGTCATTTTGTTTAGTGATTTAGATACATGAATATATTCATATTGCAATTCTTTAAATGTAGGCATGCTATTAGAATCACAATCATCATCAGAGTAATATGAAGATAAGGAGCAAGAAGACAATACCTCATCATCCCGTGCCATCAGGCACAAATTGGTAATCTCAGAGTCGCTACAATCTGAATCTGAATCTGAATCGCTACTATTTTTTCTATCCCACGAGGTACCTGCTGAAATTAGGAATAGCTCCCCAAGGGGGGGGGGGGGTGAATTAGCTTTTAAAACTTTCTTTTTCGTTCTTTTTAAAGTCCTTAACTTCTTTTAATATTTAACCAATTCTTTAACTTGTTTATTTATTTTGTCAATCAAACAAGAACTTGGTTCCTTTTAAACAATCAATAAGACAACTAATAAAACATTCAATCTTCAATCACTCAAATAATTAAACTAGTCAAGCCAATTAACCACAATGCTCAAACTACCAACCAATTTGATTGCCGAATATAAGTTCACTGCAACACTATTAGATTGATGAAATCTTTCAAGATTTAGTACTCTTGGAATATAAAACAAATATTTATACCGTCCAATCACAATCAATATAATATATGTAACTTTCATCTTGTGATGTTTTCAGTCCTGTGGTGAATGTGAGTTTTGAACCAAGCCTTGTATATATGAAATTTCTTCTTCAATATGATTTTCAATATAAAATCCAATTACTCTTTCCAAACTTCAGAATTCAAATAAACTCTTAAGTTAATTTATCTTTGGGATGTTTAGCCAAGTAATGTACTCCTGTATGGTTCCCGCAAAGAATGGTTCAACCAACGTACTCCCTTTCGGTTTCCGCAACCCAAATCAAAATCATACTTTAAGGTTTAATTGATTTCCAAATATACGTAGTTTATATGATTTTCAAATTTAAACCATCCACGCAATTTAAATATGTACTGAAAATAAAGAATAGGGAAAGAGAGAGTGAGACGGAGATTTTTATGTGGTTCGGCTTCAACACAGCCTATGTCCACGCCTTTGGCAAACCACCAAAGGATTCACTAAACCTGTTCCGTTGACGAGTGGAACAAAACCTTTACAAGCGATACCCCATGCTCAAACACTCCTTCACTAGGCTAGAGTGTGCCTCTCCAAACGATGTTCCCTCGTTCGGTCCCTGCTTAATTAGGCTAAAGCCCGCCTCTCTAAGCAATGTCCCCTTGCTTAGCCAACAATCCAAACAATCCTTGGAATGTGAAAGAACTACAAGAAACAAGATATAATATGCGTACAAATATACTCTCACAAAGAGCAAGTTAGTACAAGTTTAGCACTATATACTTCAATGTAAAATATCAATATGAAATTGAATGAAGTTCAAGTGTAGAATTCACCAATATCCTTCTTAGATGAGGATTAGCAGTAGGAATTCAAAGGAAGAAGGACCAGCACTTCAGAATATCTTAGCAAAAGAGATTTATAATGAGTGAACAAGAGAGTTTTGGAAGAAGAAGAGTGCTTTCAGCTTCTAAAACAGATTTTTCAATTCATGGATGTATTTTGATTTGCAAAACCATGTATTTATAGGCATTCAAAAGGGTTTCCTTGTTGCCCAAGTTTACTTGGAGTATTTCCCAAGTATTTAGAAAGTTTGGAGCCTAAGCAAATAATATTTAAAAAATAAAATTTTTGAAATTTCTGTGCGTTAACAGTGTTTAGATGACTGAAGTCTTGGGTTCAGTCATCTGAGGTCGTTTTGCCTCTTTAAAAAATTTAGCAAAAAATATTCAGATGACTGAACTTAATCTTCAATCATCTGAAGTTACACTTCAGACGTCTGAAGTTACACTTTGGTAGTCTGAAGTGGCTTTGTCTACTGTTCAGACGTCTGAAGTTACACTTTGGTAGTTTGAAGTGGCTCTGTCTACTGTTCAGTCAACTGAAGTTCATCCGGGGAACAATGTTCAGTTGGCCGACAGCTGTGACCCCACTTCAGTATTTTACTCATAACCTTTTCTGTATAACTCCAAATTAGGTGTTCTTGGTGTCAAACGAAAGCTAAGAGAAAAAAATACAACTTTAATGTTGAACACTTTTTAAAATAAGGCGGTTTTGATAGTGACCAATGAACCTCAATACGAATGTATAAAAACTAACAGCATTTGGAAAAACCTCCTTTTGTTGCTTTTCATTCCAAAAATAATTTTAACCTTTTTGAAATATCTTTTGACCTTATTAAAATATTTTCCAAGTATTTTAAAAGGTATTTAGGTCCAAGAAGTTAACTTAAGAGCTTCATAACATTTCAAACGATATTTAAATATTAAAGTATATAAAGACTTCTAAGACTTGACATTCTAAACACTCAAGTCTTCATACTTGCTCTGACTCTTTCTTGGTCTTCAAAATTTAATATTCTTTGGGATTTCTCACTTTGCTTTTCTTTGGCTCTTTTGACTTTAACATTCCTTGGCTTTCAACAAATCATTCATGTTCTCATATTCTTCAAGTTTTAATATATCATCTTTAAATCCATGCTTTGACTCTTTTAAGCTTCATTTGATCCTTGTGAGCACTTTGATCTTACTTTATCATATATGAGCCCTGAGACAACATTACTCACACAAATATATTAAATTCCACTTGTTTGTTAGTATCAAAACAAGATAACAAAATTTTAATCCTTGTAAGGCCAACAATCTCCCCCTTTTTGATGATGACAAATAAGGAGCAAAAATTTGAGTAAGCCTTAAAAAGGCTCCCCCTTTCAATAAGCATCATTTAAAAAAATATTTTCACGTATCATGCTCATAAATTTTTAATATCATGCTTAATTTTTGCTGTCTAAAACTTCTCCCCCTTTTGACATCAATCAAAAGGAGTAAAACTTTAAGTATAAAGGCTATGAGCAACCATAAAAAATACAGTACTTTAAAATTTAGCATGCACAATAATTCATGATACCAGTTATTTATTCCATGATTCCAATTTAATAATTAGAGAAGAAACATAATACAAGTAATAAGTTATAATACTCCCCCTGAATTTAATACATTTAGATTTGATACCAATTATGCTTTTAAGTTTATTATCCATGCTTCATATATTGATTCATATCATGTATGTTCTCATGAACACAATCATTGAATACCAATATCATGTTAACATCATCAGTGCTTATCATTCTTAAATATCAATTTGTGATATCAATTGAGCCTTTTACATTGTGATACCAATTAAAATTTTTAAAATGTGATACAAAAAAAAAAAACACTTTATAGATACCAAAGCTAATATCATATCATGCATACTTCGTGGATATAAAAAATATCATTCATAGCTCATGGATACCAATATAAAGAGTAGAACAAGACAAATTTATCCACTTGATTCATTATTAGTATGCATAGTCAAAAATTAATCTTATATCAAGATTCATGCTCATGCCCAATAATCTCATTCGCAAACTATATTCTTCTTATATCAAGATACTTAAGTAATAAGCTCAATATGATATTTTTTAATATTTTCTTAATTTAAGCCTTGAAAAAAATCATCCTATGATTTTGGCCAATAATGCCATTTTGAATTTTATGTATTTTAATAAATACTTTGAGATTTTCAAGGCTTTCTAGGTACCCATACCTTTTTGGGTTCGATAGGTTTTTTAAGGGATTTTTCTATTACTCTCCATATTTGCTTAGTCTTCACACCATTTCTTTTAAATGGACATTCAAACTTAATATGTCCCTTTTTCTTACATTGATAGCATATGGTGTTAGTATAAGTATTAGAAGATGTGTTTGCATAGTCTTTGGATCCTTTTGAGAAATATCCCATGTACAAATTCTTTTTCCTTTTATTTTCAACTCCATTGAAACCAGTGCCTTCTTTGTTTAATGACATTCTTTGTGAGCCAATCATCTTATCAAGATTTTCATTTCCTTGAGTGAAGTTATGAATGATCTTATCTTTATCTTCAATCTGACTATTGAGATTTTCTATCTCTTTCTTGTTATCAACCTTTTTCTGTGATTTCTCTAACTCTAGAGATAATTTTCTTATTCTATCCTCTAATCCATAAATACACATATCTTTCTCATATACCGTAGAGGATAGGGATTGAAGGTCTTCTATCATTTGTTCATTCTTGCTTTCTTGTTTCTTGATTTTCAAGTTGTTTTCTTTTTCAGCAAGATTTTTGGATTCTATTGCTTTCATTGCTGATTCATACTTATGTTCTATTTGCTTGAGTTTTGAGTCTTTATCGTTTTCAGCATTCTTTAGGAATTCTAACTCTTTCATTAAACTTTCATTCTTATTCTTCAATGAGGTGTTTTGTTTATTTGTTTTGATCAACATCTTATGCACTTTGAATAAATTATTTTGTAATTCATCATAAGATGGCATACCCTCATCACTTGATTCATCACTACAAGTATTATTTGAAGATTTAGTTGAGGAGCTTTCTTCGCATAAAGCACGTGTAGGCAACCTCTTGGTCACTTATTTCATTCTCCAAACTACTTATACTATCCCAAGTAATGGCTTTCATGACCTTCTTGTTTTTATTTTTAGACTCTTTCTTTGATAGTGGGCATTCTAGTTTTATATGTCCAAGTTTATTGCAATTATAGCAAGTAGGGGTTTTATCTTTAGATTTCTTGGTACCAATATTTTTTTCATCTGATTTGGAGTCTTGGTTTCTTCTTTTGAATTTGTTTCTCCTTCTAAGGATTTTTGCTAGCTTTTTAGATATAAAGGCTGCTTCATCTTCATCCATCTCTTCACTACTAGAGTTTTCTTTTGAGGCTTTGAAGGCTATAGTTTCTTGGGCTTTGGTTTTCTGGCTCTTTTCAATCATTGTCATTTCGTATGTGAGGAGAGAACCTATAAGCTTATCTAAGGATGTGTTTTTCAGATTTCTACCTTCCGTGATAGCCGTAGCCTTTAGTTCCCACATGGAGGGAAGGCCTCTTAGAATTTTTCTTATCATCTCATAAGTATTGTAAGTTTTTCCTTAAGGCATTTAGGGAATTTATTATATGAGTGAATCTAGTATACATGCTGGATATGGATTAATCGGGGTTCATTCCAAATGCTTTATATTGACTTGTAAGCATGTCAACCCTATTATCCCTAACATCCGTTGTTCCTTCATATGTTACTTCTAGCTTATCCCATATCTCCTTAGTTGATTTGTAGGTCATTACTTTATTAAATTCATCAACATCCAAGACACAATATAAAGCATTTATAGCACTTGAATTTGTTTGGAGCATTTTATAATCTTGATCGGTCATATCTTTCTTCTCTTTTGGGATTTTTTTTCCATCTATTATCTCAGTGGGAATTTGATCTCTATCTCTAACAACTTCCCATACTATCCAATTCATCGTCCGGAGATAGATTTGCATTCTCTTTTTCCAAAACGTGTAGTTCAAACCACAAAAGATAGGAGGCCCAGTTGAAGATTGTCCCTCTCCAAAGAGAGCTACGCCTATGTGAGCCATTAGGATCTTTCTATAGTTACTTGTTAAAATTTACTATAACCTTGCTCTGATACCAATTGAAATTAGGAATAGCTTCCTAGAAGGGGAGGGGGGGGGGTTTGAATTGGCTTTTAAAACTTTCTTCTTAGTTCTTTTTAAACTTCTTAACTTCTTTTAATATTTAACCAATTATTTAACTTGTCTATTTATTTTGTCAATCAAACAAGAACTTGGTTTCTTTTAAACAATCAACAAGACAACTAATAAAACATTCAATCTTCAATCACACAAATAATTAAACTAGCCAAGACAATCAATCACAAACCTCAAACCACCAACCAATTTGATTGCCAAGTATAAGTTCACTGCAACACTATTAGATTGATGAAATCATTCAAGATTTAGTACTCTTGGAATATAAAAAAATCTTTATACCATCCAATCAATATCAATATAATATATGTAACTTTCAGCTTTTGATGTTTTCAGCTGTGTGGTGAATGTGAGTTTTGAACCAAGCCCTGTATATATGAAATTTCTTCTTCAATATGATATTCAATATAAAATCCAATAACTCTTTCCAAACTTCAGAATTCAAATAAACTCTTAAGTTAATTTATCTTTGGGATGTTTAGCCAAGTAATGTACTCCCGTATGGTTTCTGTAAAGAATGGTTCAACCAACGTACTTCCTTTCGGTTTCCACAACCCAAATCAAACTCAAACTTTAAGGTTTGCTTGATTTCCATATATACGTAGTTTATATGATTTTAAAATTTGAACCATCCATGCAATTTAAATATGTATTGAAAATAAAGAATAGGGGAAAGTGAAAGCGAGACGGAGATTTTTACGAGGTTCGGCTTCAACACAGCCTACGTTCTCGCCTTTGGAAAACAACCAAAGGATTCACTAAACTTGTTCCATTGACGGGTGGAACAAAACCTAGCAAGAGATACCCCACGCTAAAACACTCCTTCAGAAGGCTAGAGCTCGCCTCTCCAAACGATGTCCCCTCGTTCGGTCACTCTTTAATTAGGCTATAGCTCGCCTCTCTAAGCAATGTCCCCTTACTTAGCCAATGATCCAAACAATCCTTGGAACGTCAAAGAACTACAGGAAACAAGATATAATATGTGTACAAATATACTCTCACAAAGAGCAAGTTAGTACAAGTTCAACATTATATACTTCAATGTAAAATATCAATATGAAATAGAATGATGCTCAAGTGTAGAATTCACCATCCTTCCTAGATGAGGGTTAACAGTAGGAATTCAAAAGAAGAAGGATCAGCACTTCAGAATATCTTAGAAAAAGAGATTTACAATGAGTGAACAAGAGAGCTTTGGAAGAACAAGAGTGCTTTTAGCTTCTGAAACAGATATTTCAATTCATGGATGTATTTTGATTTGCAAAACCATGTATTTTTAGGCATTCAAAAGGGTTTCCTTGTTGCTCAAGTTTACTTGGAGTATTTCACAAGTTTTTAGAAAGTTTGGAGCCCAAGAAAATAATATTTAAAAAATAAAATTTTTGAAATTTCTGCCCGTTAACAGTGTTTAGATGACTGAAGTCTCAGGTTTAGTCATCTGAGTTGGTTCTGCCTCTTTAAAAAATTCAGCAAAAAATCTTCAGATGACTGAATTTAATCTTCAGTCATCTGAAGTTGCACTTCAGCCATCTGAAGTGGCTTTGTCTGCTGTTTAGTCAGCTAAAGTTTCTCCCGTGAATATTGTTCAGTTGGCCGACAACTATGACCCCTCTCCAGTATTTTACTCATAACCTTTTTTGTATAACTCCAAATTAGGTGTTTTTCATTTAGAAAAAAAAATGTAAGAGAAAATACTACAACTTTGATCTTGAGCACTTTTTAAGATAAGGTGTTTTTGATAGTGAAAAATGCACCTCAATGCAGATCTATAAAAACTGACAGCATTTGGAAAAACCTCCTTTTGGTGCTTTTCATTCCAAAAATAATTTTAACCTTTTGAAATATCTTTTGACCTTATAAAAATATTTTCCAAGTATTTTAAAAGGTATCTAGATACAAGAAGCTAAGAGTTTCATAATATTTCAAACGATATTTAAATATTAAAGTACTTACATAAAGACTTCTAAGACTTGACATTCTAAACACTCAAGACTTCATGTCCTCAAGATTTATTATTCTTTGGGCTTTCTTAGTTTGCTTTTCTTTGGCTCATTTGACTTTGACATTCCTTGGCTTTCAACAAATCATTCATGTCCTCATATTCTTCAAGTTTTAATATATCATCTTTAAATCCATGCTTTGACTCTTTTAAGCTTCATTTGATCCTTGTGAGCACTTTGACCTTGCTTTCTCATATATGAGCCTTGAGACAACATTACTCACACAAATATGTTATATTGCACTTGTTTGTTAGCATCAAAATAAGATAACAAGATTTTAAGCCTTGTAAGGCCAACACCTGCTTTTATGGCTTTCTTCTTTTTCCTAGACTCCTTTTTCAACAATGGGCAATCAAGCTTGATATTCCCAACCTTGTTGCAATTGTAGCACGTGGGAGCATTCGATTCTTATTTTCTTTTACTAGACTCTCCCTTCTCAGATATAGAATCTCTAAAGTTTCTGTATGGCCTTCTGTTCTTTCTGAAGAACCTGCTTAATTTCTTGGTTAACATGGCCATGTCATCTCTAGATTCAGGTTCACTGCACTCATTAAATGTATTAGTAGATGTTTTTAATGCAATCACTTTTCTCATTCTATTGTGCTCATTTAATCTCTCATTAATAGCTAACTCATAGGTGATAAGTGAACCTATCAGTTCATCTAGTGACATACCTTTAAGACCTCTGCCCTCAAATATGGTCATAACCTTTGCTTCCCAAATAGGAGGCAAACCCCTAAAGATTTTCCTAATCATTTCATACGTAGGATAGGTCTTACCTAATGCATGCAGTGAATTAATAATGTGTGTGAATCTAGTGTACATGCTCTGTATGGACTCATAAGTGTTCATCCTAAATGCTTTATACTCACTAGTCAACATATCAATCCTACTATCCTTCACATCTCTAGTACCGTCATAGGTGACCTCTAACTTATCCCATATCTCCTTAATAGAAGAATATGTCATAACTCTATTAAATTCATTAACATCAAGTCCACAGTAGAGATTATTCATGGTAGTAGCATTTGTACTAAGAGCTTTCATATCATCATCAGTATATTCCTCTTCAGTCTTAAGAACTCTAGTTTCACCTTTAGTTTTTATAGGAACATAGTTTCCCTTAGAGACAACTCTCCCCACCTTCCAGCCAATATTCTACTGGTAAATACGCATCCTTTGTTTCCAAAAAGTGTACTTGATACCGTTGAAAACAGGAGGACGTGTGGAAGAGGGTCCCTTAGGGAAAGGGGTTACAGTGTTATGAGCCATCTAGATCTTTTGTAGAATAATGGTTAAGTCTAAGCTACTAGGCTCTGATACTAATTGTTAGCTTTATTGTAATCCAAAGAGGGGGGGGGGGGGGTGAATTGGTAATTTAAAATTTCTCCCCTAGGTCAGTTAACCACCAGCAGTATTATATAACCTTAGGGTCAATCTAGTGAAGATATAAAATATATATATATATATATATATATATATATATATATATGCTAAAATTAAATTACACAAGTAAGATAATTTCGCATGTAAGCTAAAACAAGTAAAGAGAGATAACACTAGATATGTTATCAAGGTTCAGCAAAATGCCTAGGTCCCCACCTTGGCTCACAAGCACAAGGATTACTCTAAGGCTCACTTCATAGGTGGAGCGGTACCGAAATACAACTAAATCAAATTAACACAGGGCTGACCTCAACCTTTTACAACCAATCCTTTCAAGCTGGATCAACGCTCCCTCAAGCCACACCTGGAATACAAAAGAATCACAATACAATTTGTATACAAAATATTTGCTTCTCAATCAAGCAGATTTGCACCAGTATCAATCAATGTACACCAATAATGTAAGAATAATAAGCTCAATGCTATATGTGTGCAATCAACACTCAATAGTAATGACTATATCCAATCATGCATAAGAGTGTGTCAACAAGCTAATATTTGAAACTATGTATAAATGTAAATCTCAATCATAGTTTAGGGTTTCAAAGATTTCTACCAAGAGTATTCTAAATATCTCTAAAAAAATATTTTCTTAATATTCAAGTACAAGAGATAATCGAAAAAATGAGCTTGTGAAAAGATTTTTGCATGCTCAAAAATACAAGCTCAATGAGTCTTGCAATGAAGATGCAAAGACTCACTAACTAGAAGATTTTTCCCACACATAGATTTACTAAATAAAATCGGGGGAAAAATCTATGCTTAACTCTCAATCCAAAATCAAACAAACAATGTATACAATGAGAGTTTCTAGAAAATGAGAATAATGTAAAACCACTCAAAGAACTATCACAATGATTGATTTAGCAAAGGAATGATTGTGTGAGAGAGTATATGCTTTGTATGAAAGAATAAGCTTTGAAAAATTTCAGAAGATTTTGTCGCTAAACAAAATGTTAATCAATCACTAGTCTGAGCAAATAACCTTGTATTTCTAGACTTGGCCAATTTTATAACCGTTGGGGATACATTGAGAATTATTAAATTTATTTTTAAAGAGTTTAAGAAAATTAACCCTATTTAACCCCATTTAACCACGGTAAAATTTGGGCCAACCTGAGAGTTTCGGTTGACCAAGCCCTAGGTTCGGTCACCCAAACAAACACATGAGAAAAAGGTAATTTTGAACTTTGGGTGCTTGAAAAATGGTTCGGGTGGCTGAACGAGGCAATTTTCCAATCTATCCGAGGTTCGATCGTCCGTCTTTAAGTTTGGCATGCTGAACTTGCATGGTCGGTTGCTCGACAGTATTTTGAACGTAAACGTTCGAGCACCTAAGTTATTGGAAAAAGTCAGGGTAAATGTTCGGTGATTGAAGACACTCAGGTCTTTTTAGTTCGGTCGCCCGAAGTTAGTCAACACGTTGACTATTCAAGGGTTCGGTCGACCGAGGTGTTTTGGACACCAAGGTTTGGTTGCCCGAAACCTCACTATTTTTATACGTTAAGTCTTGTTTTAATTAAAAAGTCTCCCCTCATAGCATATGTGATAATGGGGACTAACTTAAGTGTAAGTGCAAAGACCTAGAGTCTTTCTAAGGTCTTTGAGCTTATCAGTTCCTACATGCATGATATGCATTAATTATTATAGACCATTCCTACTTAAATGTTACAGACCCAAATTGAACTTAATATAAATTAAAACAAATAAATATTCTGGATCTTTTTTTTTGTTCAAGATACCACATGCCATCATATGATTTTCTCAATATGATCCTGCACACAAACTTGATAGACATTAGATACCAAAGTATTTTTCATAATCAAACAAGGGTATGACCTATAAGGTCAATAGGTATACCGGTGGATGTTAAGCTCTACCGTGGAATGATAGGTAGCCTATTATATCTTTCTACTAGTAGGTCAGATATTATGTTTAGCATATGTTTGTGTGCAAGATTTCAGGCTGCACCTAAAGAGTCACATCTATTAGCGGCCAAAAGGATACTTAGATACCTTATTAGAACTATTAAACTTGGATTGTGGTATCCTAAGTACACTTCTTTTGAGGTTGTCAGTTATTCTGATGCTAACTTTATCAGTAGCAAAGTACATAAAAAAGCACTAGAGGCACTTGTCACTTTTTAAAACAATCCTTAGTTTGTTGGATTTTTAGGAAACATAACTCAGTTGCATTGTCCATAGTTGAGGCTGAATACATAGCAGTTGGAAGTTGTTGTGCTCAATCGCTATATATGAAGCAACAACTAATGGACTATGGATTACTATGAATCAGTTAATATTAAGTGTGACAATATGAGTGCAATCAATATCTCAAAGAATCCCATATCACATTCTCGAACTAAGCACATAAAAATTAGACATCATTTCCTTTATGACCATGTGAAAAAGGGGGATGTGGAACTTGAGTTTGTGTGCACGGATGAAAAATAGGTAGATATATTCACGAAACCACTTATGGGATATGTTTATCCAAATTAGACGTGAATTAGGCTTGATGCATAGTCGAGAAGTTGTCTAGAGATACATTAGAATACATAATTGAGGGGAAGCAAAGTAAATTAAAATTAAGTAATGAATATTGCATGTTAAATAATTTATGGATATATACTACATGTTGATGCGCACATGAATTTTTGAACTTTATTGAATTTATTTACTTACCTATAGCAATGTTGATTGAAATGCTGTGTATATTCAACATGAAATTTTATTTTACAAAACAGTTATATCTTTAGAAAGGGGGAGAGATAAATTGTTCAACACAAGGGGAAAGATATTTTTTTTTTAAAGGGAAGAAATATTTAACTTTGTATATTTTCGTATATCTTTCTATTGATGTCAAAAGGGGGAAAAATATCCCGCAGTAAAATTTTGAAAATATCCCGTACTAAAATTTTGAAACAAAGCGGGAGAAGTATTTCACAGTAATATTTGGACAAAGGGAGCAATAGAAATTAATTCAAAACAAAGGGAGAATAAATGGTTCAAATTACAATTCTAAAAAGTTTATTGTCTCTATTCTACACAGTGTTTATCATGCATGTTGACTCTATGAGTCTAATCCCGTTTTGATTATGACAAAACCATTGTTTCTCACTTGTGTACTGAGCTTATTGAACATGTTTATCTTTGCATGCACTGATGGTAGGAACTCAAGCAAGCCATACGGACTATGAAGATCAAGCTTCATTTATGGCAACTGAAGAATCAAAAGAATGAAGACCTATTTGCTATTGTATTTGCATTCATTTTTTGGTCTATAATAATTTATATGGTATGTAATAATGCACCTACATGTATGATAGGGTTTAATGCTTAACATGACCGTAGATTGACCATAGGGAACCAAATGACCATAGGGCACCCTTCGGTCGCCTTCGGTCGACTGACGCCGGATTTTTAGGGTTAGCTCAAAGACCTTAGAGAGACCTTAGGTCCTTGCATAATCACTTAGAATAATCCCCACTATCAACTATGTAATCAAGGGTAAACTTTAAATTGTAAACAGGACCTAATCTTAAAAGTGTAATGGTTTCGGGGCGACCGAACTTGTGCGTTGAAAACGTCTCGGTCGACCGTACGTGGAAAATTCAACAGTGTTGACCTGACTTCGGGTGACTGAACCAATTTGAACTAAGTGTCTTCGGTTGACTGAACTCAAATCCTAACTTTTTTTCAACATCATCAGGTGCTCGAACTCCACGATCATTTTGACCTTGGGCGATTGAACTAAGAGGTTCGGTAGACCGAACTTAAGTTTAGGCGACTGAACCTTGGACATTTTGGAAATCGCCTTGACCACAGCCACATGAACTTAACCCTAAGGACCCAAACTTCAAAAGTAGATTTTCTGCATGTGAGTGTTCGGACGACCGAAACTCTCAGGTTGCTTTATTTTTACTGTAGTAATTAAGGATAATTGGGGTTAAAATTCAAATTAACATTTTTTATATTCCCCATTGTGTCCTAATGGTTACTTTTTGAGTCCCACCTATATATACCACTGCATTTAACTCATTTAGTGATGATTAGCAAAAAAGTGATTAAGAAATTCTCTCTTAAATTTTCATACCCTTTTTGCAATATTTTTCACATTCCAAGCTTATACTTTTTGATACTCTCCTTGATATTCACTAGCAATCATTCTTTTGATATAGAGAGTTGGTATTAGTTGTTTCCTTTTCTTGCACACTAATTGCAAGATTGAAGGGAGTTGTGTGTGGTCATTGTATACATATTTTCACATCATTCCTTTCACAAATACTCTTTCATACCTATACATTCTAAAAAACTATTTTTTGAGAGTTTTGCTTGTTTGATTTTTATCATAGTATTTAATAGATAAATATTTGATTGGGAAGATCCTGATTCTAGCTTGCTAGTCTTGGCATATATATTACAAGACTTGAAATCTTGCATACACCATTTGATTAATCTATTGCAAGCTTAAACCCTAAAGTAACTGTTGTAATTGTATTCGATAAATTATCTGTTTGATACTTGATTAGGGGTTTGAGGTATTCTTGGATATTCACTTGTTGAATACACTATCTTGAACTAAGTCTTTCAAAATCTCATATAAGCATTAAATCCATATCATATGTGAGTGCATATTTATTTGGACTATATTGTGGTACATATATGCTTGTGTAGAAGCGCTTAAATTGTTCGCAAATTTTCATATTCATCGACTATATTCAGGCATGGTTTGAGGGGGTTTGATCTAGCTCATAAGGATTAGTTGTTAGGGACTTCTCTACCCCGTAAGGAGAGTGTGTAAAGGTTGAAGTTAACCCTACTTTAATTTGACCTGGTTGAAAACAGTGTTGCTCCACCCGTTAAGTGAGCCGTAGTGGAATAATTGCGCTTATGAGCCAAGGCGGGGATGTAGGCACTATTTCCTAATCTCGATAACATATCTGGTGTTTTTTTTACTTTACTTGCTTTTTTGTGCATGCTTGGTTGATTTAATTGTGCAATTTAAATTTCAGTTGTCTTTATTAGTTCATTTCATTATCTGCTTTAGATTAACCCTAGGTTGTGTAATATTGCTGCTGGATAATTGACCTAGGCGAAAAGAATTTCTAAAATACCAATTCACCCCCCTCTTGGGATTGCACCAAAGTCAACAATGCATATTATTAGGGGGAGCATGTTTAGGCTAAACCAAAAATTTTTACTCGTGTATTTGTCATCATCAAAAAGGGGGAGATTATTGACTCTATGAGGCCAATCCTGTTTTGATAATGACAAATCACATAGTATCTTACCTGTGCATTGAGATTGTGAACAAGATCATTACTTAGCATGCATGGAAGGTAAGGATGTCATGGACACCATGAGAAACTTAATGCATATACAACCTTGCACACTCGATGGAATTAGAAGAGCAAAAGAATGAAGAAGCTTCAAGTGAAATGGATATTTAGTATTACTTGTATTTACATATCTCATATGATATAGTTGGGAGCTCAAAATGACAAATAGATGGACCTTAGGATGCATGCATTATATAAAAAATTACATGCATTTATCCTAGGTTGAATCGGGCTCAATAAGGCAGCTCATCGACGAATCCTTGGCCTCGTCGATGAATGCACGAAGGCCACTTGGCGATGAACGTTTTGTTCTCATCGATGAAAAATACCGAGAGTTTAAAAATCTCAGACAGGCCATTCATCGATGAATCCATATTCTCATCGACGAATGAGTGTTGAACACTTGTCGATGAATGTATTCACTCGTTGACGAGCTCGTGGAGCAAAACGGAGTCATAGCGTAGATACGGATGGATTAAATTTTAATTACATGATCCAATGGCCAAAATTTGATCAAATGTCGAGAACACTTATTTAAAAAATCCCTAAACCCTAGAAACACAAGAAGAAATAGTTTAGAGAGACCAATCCTCATATCTTGTGCTAAGTGTGTCTCTATTCTAAAGAATTTGCCCATACTTTATTGCATTCACTCATCCTTGGGCAAATCATCTCAGCTTTTCAAATGGTTCTCACTCATATCTTGAAGACATCAATGATTTTGAAGTTTGGTAAACAAGTTCTTATTTTTAGGCATTCAATCTTGATGTTAAAGTTGATCCTCTCTCATATTTTCGTATATCTAAAACTTTATTGAGAGAAAGAACCACATTCTTTTTTATCCATTATGTGAAATCTATTTTTGAAAAAGGTTTTATTGAAGCTTAGATCTTTGAAAGCATTCTCGTTTTATTTTATTCAAAGATTTGATCTTACTTTACTATTGCAAAAACTATTTGAGATTAAATCGTTAAATCTCCAAAAATCATAGTTTTTTAAAAAAATCCTTTCTAGAGGAATATAAATAGAGTTTAGATCTTTTGAGCAAACCTATCGTTGACTCTATGAGTTTGATCCTGTTTTGATTATGGCAAAACTAATGTTTCTCACTTGTGCACTGAGTTTCTTGAACAGGTTTATCCTTAGCATGCACTGTTGGTAGGAACTTAAGCAAGCCATATAAACTATGAAGATCAAGGTTCATTTATGGTGTCTAAGGAATTGAAAGAATGAAGACCTATTTTTCTATTATATTTGCATTCATTTTTAATTGGTCTGTACAAGTAAATATAGGAAAATGTTAGCAATAATCTCTGCATGTAGATAATTGTAAGCTCAAGACCTTAGAAAGACCTTAGGGATCACCCTAAAAACACCTTAGGTCCTAGCACAAGCATATAAGATGTCCCCAAAATCACTTATAATATCAGGGGAATTAATTGAAGGGAAAAATAAACATAAAGGGAAAAATTGTGAGGTTTCGAGTGATCGAACTCTAGGTGTTCAAAACATCTCGGGCAACTGAACCTTGGATGAGTCAAAATGTTGACTTTGGTTTCGGGCAACTGAATCATTTTGAACATAGCGTCCACGAGTGATCGAACCATAAACTCTGACCTTTCCCACCAACTCGGTAGCCTGAACTTCATGTTCAAAATAGACTCGGGTGACTGAACACATGAGTTTGGCAAACCGAACTATGGATCAGGCGACCGAATCGCAAACCTTTTGGAAATCACCTCAATTTAGCCAACTGAACCTCGACTTGGGCACTCGAACCTTCAAAAATAACTTTTTCTTAACTAAGTCTGTTCGGGCGATCGAACCATGGTTCAGCCACGCGAAACCCTCGAGTTGAAATAATTTTTATCACAGTTAAGCACGGTTAAATGGGGTTAATGTTTCTTAATGGTTTAAAAACAATATTAATAATTCCCCCCATGTCCCTAATGGTTATAATTTGCCCTAGTTCTATATATAGGGCCTCATTTGTGAAAATTAGGAGATGATTAGCAAGATCATTAACAAAAAATCCTCTCAAATTTAAGAAGCCTATTTTTCCTATACTACATCCAAATAGTCTCACTCACTCATTTCCTTGATCATTCAAGCACTGTGAGAGTTTCTATTGTGCTATTGCTTTGTTATAGATTGCTTAATACTCTCAATACTTTGGTTGTTGATTGTTATTGATTTTGGAGAGTTAAGTAAAGAGTTTACCCACTGATTTAAATTTGATAAATCTTGTATTGGGGAAAACTCAATAGCTTGAGGATCTTTGCATTGTCATTGCAAGATTTCTATAGTTACAATTTTTGGTGTGCAAAGTATTTTACAAGCTATATTTTTCAAAAAACTCTTGTTCTTATTTCATTGAGAAAAATATTTTGAGTTAGTTTGAATTTTTTATTAGCATCTTTGAAACTGTAATCTATTATTAAGATTTATTATATCTTATGTCAAAGAAATAGCTTGTTAGAACACTCTTGAGCATATTTGTGATTATACATTACCGAGTGTTTGCTTACACAAAATCACATCACTGAGCTTACAATTCCTATATTGTTGATGTGTGGTTGATTGGTTACATTTGGTACATACTTGCTTGATTGAGAAGCATAATCATTGTATCCAGTTTACTATTGAGAAATACTGTTGTATTCCAGGCATGGCCTGAGGGGGTGGTAATCCAGCCCGAGAAGGATTGTTTGTAAAGGTTGAGGTCAGTCCTGTGCTAATTGACCTGATTCTATTTAGGTGCCGCTTCACCCGTTAAGTGAGCCCATAGTGTAATCCTTGTGTTGGTGAGCCAAGGCGGGGACATGGGTAGGATTGGCCGAACCTCGATATCATATTTGGTGTCACTTTTACATTTCCTACATTATATTCTACTTTGTGCTTGATTTAATTTTCCTACTAAATATGCTGCATATCTGATTGACATTACATTATATCTAGTTAAGAAATATTGAAATTGTGGTGCATGTACTGAAAATAGTTTAACATATCATATCTACAATTTCATATATACTTGGACTGCTCCCAGCTTGCATTATACTATTGCTAGATTAGTTTAACCTAGGAGGAAGTTTTTTAAATCTCCAATTCACCCCCCTCTTGGGATTGCACAAAAACTAACACCTACTATATATCTTTATACAAAGATCATACATTTGTTGTTACATAAATATTATTAAACACATTACATACACTCAACTCAACTTCATGTTATATCATCTATTAGAATTGGTGAATTCCCAAAAGGGTGGGTGAATTAGAAATTTAAAATTTATCTCCAAGGTTAAATGAAATATCCGTATAATACAACCTAGGGTCTTTTAGTGCAATTCCAAATGCACCAATAATATAATAAGCGAAAATTTAAATCAAGCGCATCATTCACACCATTACATACAATTGCGGTAAATATAAAGTGCAGAAATATAAACAAGGAACACATTATGTTGTCGGGGTTTGACCAACTGTGCCTATGTCCCTGCCTCTAGCTCACAAGCTCGTGGATTCCACCAAAGGGTCACTTAACAAGTGGAGTGGCACCGAATACAATCAGGTTAATTAGCATAGGGCTGACCTCAACCTACACCTTGCCAGGATGGTGCACCTAACTTTCTTAACTGGGTCTAAGCCCCCGGGACTATTTTAAAGGGCTAGTCTCCCTTTGTAGGCCTGAGCCTAGAAATACAACAGTATGTTCACAATCAATGAAATGGTACAGTGATTATGCTTTCAAGTAAAACAGATATGTACCCAGATACGCTTAATAATATATACCACAAAATGATTTAATATGCAAGCTCAATGTGGTTTAATATATCAACTCTAAAATATATTTTCTATCTAAGTAATTAGTGCGTGAGAGTGCAAACCAATATAATCTTTGAATCACAAGATATTCAATCAACGTGCTCAAGAAGAGATGTCAATCAAGTCTCAACTATTCCAATCAGTAGAATATCTCATGGGTGCAAATATTAAATAATGTATTTGCTTTGTTTGCAAAAAGATATTTAATTTTTGTATTCAGCAAATAATATGTAAGACAATGAATATTGCAACAAAGATTAATATCACTTAAACAAATATCTTTTCAAAGCTATGTCACGATTAATCACTCAAGATATTTGAAAATGTTTTGGAAAAGTTTTTGCAATCCAAAAAAAAAAAAAAAATACAAATTTCCCAAGATATTACAATGAATATGTAATACTCAGAAGTTTAATACAAGTCTTCTTAGGAGAGACTTATCAACAAAGTCCCCTAAGAACACTTAGGTTTGGCTTTCAAGAAAATCGTATTAACCACACAAATCAAGGAGAGCAAACCTTTCAAACAATCACTTAAATCAACTTACAAAGTATTTTTGGCAATAGTAGAAGGTAAGTATGAGTGAATGGAGTGTAAAAATGAGTAGTAGGATTTTTGAGGACGAGAGAGAATTTCTTAATCGGGTTTGCTAGTCAGGTTACTAATCATTCCAAATGAAGGGGTATTTATAGACTTCCCCTAAATTATAACTATTAAGGACATGTTTGTAATTATTAGAAAAAATTTAATGATATTTAATTATTTTAACCCTATTTTAGTGAGTTAACCACAGTAAAAAAATTGGTCCAACCCGAGAGCACTGGTCAACCAGGACAAGTTCTTAGGGTTCGGTCAACCGAGCCAAAAATGAACTGCTCGTTTGGTCGACCTAACATGTATGTCTGAGGGCGATTTTTCCATATTTGCAACATTCGGTCGACTAGGGTAATTTTTAACTAAACTAGTTTGTCGAGCAGACCATTGGGTTCCCACACATGGGAAGTTGGTCGACCAGGTTGGTGGTATATATTTTTCTCTCGGTCGACCATGAAGGCAAAATGTTGACTTCCTAGGAGGTTCAGTTGACCAGGGCCAAATGAAGTACATAGGTTGGTCGACTAGGCTGTGGTAAACTTGTTGACCCGGAAAGGTTTGGTCGACCGGGGGCAAAATACACATGAGGTGCCCATCGACCGATGGTGCACATTTTGTGCCACTCGGTCCTGTTTAATCCCACAATCACCTTATTCAAGTGCCTAACACATACAAGTGAGCGTGTGAGTGTCCTATGGTCTTTTCTAAGTCCAGTTTTATTTATGATTCATTTTGAGCTTACCTATTAGACCATTCATGTGATGTGTGTGTGATTATTACATACCAAAAGCTCTAATTACTATTACAGACCCTTTACATGAATGAAATATATTACAACATAAAAATTGGGTCTTCAATCTTCACTTTCTTCTATGTACATTTAGATCTTTCAATTTAAGTTCCTGCATATAACCTTAAATACCCATTAAATACCTGAGTATATGTCATAATCAAAACAGGGTATAACCCATAGGGTCAACAATCTCCCATTTTTTTATGATGACAAATACTTGCCTACTTCTTCCCTTTTGGCAACAACAAAAAGGGCCTAGATAAATATTTAAGTATAGGTAGGAAAATAAGGGGAAAATATCATTTATATACAAGATATGTGTTGGAAAAAATTTTAAGAAAATTCGGCAGCATGCCATTTGAAAAACAGAGAAATTCCCAAGAATATCTGTATAGAAATGACCTGATTGAGTTCAAATTTTCAATTATCCATAGTAATCAACTCAAACAGTCCAGTATGATAAAAAACAGTAAACAGGAGTACAACTATCAATATGCAAGAAATATGATAGTTATGCATTTCAAAACATAAACAAATTCACAAAGCATGACATATAGCAATTAGGCACACAAAATGTATAACTGGCCATTAAAAGGCTCAAATGACATAACATACATGATTAGATAAAAAATATACACAAACCATTGTAATTGAAACATATCATAAGACCCATGAAAGATTTAAGTTAAAAGCACACGACATATGATATCAAATAGTAGGTTTGAGCATAAAAACAATCTAACTAGTTCGCATGCATTTTCATATAAGGTCTATGAACCAGTTATGCAACATCCTTTGTAAATTTTTTTTTTAAAAAAAAAAACTTCATGACTTAAAATTTTAAAGCATAGATAGCACAAGTCATGTCAGCCTTTAGCACACAAGCAAGAACTAAAACATGTTTAATTTAAAAGCATTTCTTGCTATAATATAGCAAATGCATATAATATATATATATATATATATATATATATAGGTATTAAAAATATACCCCTTTGATATTTGCAAAAAATGCTGGGGGTTGCTTGTTGGAAAAATAAGATTTTAATTTAAAGCAAGTAAGTACAAGTTTTCTGGTTTGTTAGTTAAGCACACAAACTAAGATATAACCAAAAAACCACAACCAAAATGATCCTAAAAATTTATCAATCACATGCAAGATCATATGACAAACACAAAGAACATGTGGCTAAGTATTATACTTTTCAATTAAGATATTCAATAAGGACAACACAATTGACCACGTGCCACAGTAAATAACAAACTGATCTAAGCTCAACATATAGGAGAGCAAAACAGGGTAGTAATTTAATTCTAGATGCTCCACCTAATTTGAATACATGCTTAGATTCTTTAACTACTTATACTAACCAAAGATTAATTTTATTATACTTAGTAGTATAAGCCATCAATCTAAATCCTTAAAATCAACTATACTGAGTATTTTTCAATTACATTTGTCACTTGATTAGTATAGTTGTCCTTATAGATCATAAATGCATCAAAGAGTATATATGGAGGCGTGCAATAATGCTCATGACCCAAGAACATTCTATATCAAATCATAAGTCTTTAAGCACTGGATATAATGTTTAGGGTATTCTCAAGAGCCTCGATATTCAGTGGATGAAAGTGATGCATATGGATTCTTTAAGTTCTTTCTATAGGGATGGAGCTGGGCTCTCCTAATTATTCGATGATTATGCAAAGATGAATTTTGATTTTCTATTTGGTTTCACTTATCCTTTCAAAAATGTTTTAACATTAATTTTATCATAATCATCTTTAGCACAAGGTTCTATTTTGGACAAATTCCTGTCAAAATTTCGGCAGCATGTCGTCTATAAATCATACATTTTCCCATAAAACTTGTACTTGATAGGTTCAATCAAGCAATTTATATTTCAGTTCAAGGCACACGAGAACCAATATCCACTACCAGCATGCAATTCTCATCAACTGCATCCGCCATGCAGGAGACATTCTAAACTAAGCATGCAATCAGACAGCAATCAACAAAAGATAAACTATTAGAAGATATACTCGTTTAATGCATAATGAATAGTAGGAATTCAACGCTTTTCATATGAAGGCATATCGGCATAAAAGATAAAAATCACGAGAGAATTTAATGTATAAATATATTCATGAAGAAAAATGCTCCCCCTGAGTTATGCACTTATTCAATTTATGCCTTTTCATTTTCTAATTACTTGGCCAAGTATTTAGATTTTTCATGATTTAATCTTGGCTAAATATGCTTAGGCTTAGAGAACCAAAGATTCACATGCAATACTTCCTCTGGGTTATAAGCCAATGTATGCCTCTTTACTTATGAATTTCAATATATGATGGAAGCCCAAGTTCAAATGGCTTTTCTTTCTTAATATTCATGCATAGGTTTCTTAGTTATTGCATTTCCATATATGTTGAAACTTATGACCATCATATTATTCATTTAACTTATTTCTAAGGATATGAAGATCTAAAGGATATGACTCAACGTTTTGAGAGCTATGCGTGTGAAGTAGATTAAGTACTCTTAAAGATTATAATTTCTATTAAGTTCGAAGAGTATTCAATACAAGTGGACATGATTCAAGATATTTTCATGGAAGGGAATATGTCCAACTCTACTTAGGCAAAAAGCATTTATGAGTATTTGAATTTTCTTGAACAATGCTCTTCAGAGAATGGAAAGTATCCTAAAACAATCTAAAGCAAGGATACAAGTAGATAGGTGAAACCTTACCGAATATGATCATGGTTTGGTAAGGATTTCCTATGAAGGTGATAGGTGAATCAAGATTAGAGGATTTAAATATTAAACTTAAACGGAATAATTTGATTTTAACAATAAAATACGAATTCCCTAGTGGATGCCTCTAATTTTGATTGTGAGAGGAATGTCTTATTATTAGCATAAGATATATATGGAAATTATTATCTTAACTTATACCTAGAGTGATGACCAGGTTTTGACTAATGAGATTAGGGTTAAAGATATATAGAATAGGATGGATCCCTAAAGCTCATTTCTGTGCAATGGACAACAATATGCTTAAACTTGTGATTTTCGTGTTAGCATGGGTTAAGCATTTAGAATTTTATACCAAGCAAGGATGCTTTAGTCCATTTGGAAGTGGATTAGCTAAACTTATGATTCCTAGTATGACAAAAGTGTATAGTGAATGCATATACTAAGAATTTTCATTTTAAGCACCAACCACTTCCCAAGCCTATAGTCATCACTACCCCCTAAACCTAATCCTATGATCTAAGGAAAAATTAACTAATTTGATAATTTAAATCCATTTTTCCTTTGGTCCTACGGGGTTTGCTTTCATGATTATCCATTTTATTTCTTTTTACAAGCCTCCGACACCTCCAACTAAATAATTAAACCTATTGTGCCCTTTTCTTTTATGTTGTAAGCAAGTTTTGAATTTTCGTGAAAGACTATGCTTACTAATCTTATGTTTGCTCGAGGAGGCATAAAAGTTTGTATGGGATTTATTGAGTGATTTTGAACCGTTTTTGAAAAGGATTTTCTTTTTACGACCTGAGGGTTTATGATCTCCCATTTCTTTCTCCTGGCATATTATTTTCAATATTCTCTTCATGCTTTTCTTCTCTAAAGTGGCATGATAATCTTATAATTCCTCTAATTGTTTAGCCAACCTTTTGTTTTGAATTTTTAGAAATGTTTTATGATAAAATATTTCAACTAGAGAGTTATGAATTTTAAATGAATCGTTTTCTAGTTGTCTATTCAATGACATGCTTTCATCATAAAACTCATAACATGATTCCATACAAGATTTATCTCTATAACTATCATATGAATCAATGCATACAGTATCATTATTACAAACAGTCGATGGCTTATTATAAAATATATCACATAATTTTTTATAAGAGTCGTAGCATGCGTCAACAACAAAACTATCATGAAATTCAATAGATGATTCATCATTTGATACAACACAAAATTCAACATAAGAATCATCAATTGCATAACAATTTGAAATAGAAGGTTAATCATATACCTCCTCGTTGATTACTAGCTCATGATTCACCACTTCCAAATCATCTGATCTTGGAGTTTCTAGAGTGGCAATCTCTTTTTCCTGGGTCTCTCCATATCTCTTTTCCAGCTCAACCCAAATCTCTTGTGCACTACCACATGCCATAATCTCATGAAGAATATCAGTATCAAAAGCACAGTACAATAAATCCATGGCATGTGAATTAATCATATCACAATCATTTTCATTTATTTGTGCACATCTTCTCTTAGCGGTCACAAGCCAGACCCTCCAGTCCATAGATTTTAAAAATTTAGTCATTCTAATTTTCTAAGTGGTGTAATTGACACAAAAAAATAATGGAGGACTAGTATGTGACTGTCCCTCTCTGAATGGGGATACACCAATTTGAGCCATCTCGATCTTTTAGCAAAAACATTTAAGTTAATGCTACGAGGCTCTGATACCAATTGTTAGCTTTACCGTGATCCCGAGGGTGGGGTGAATTGGTATTCTCAAAATTTAATCCCTAGGTAAGTATTATAACACTAGTATATTCACAACCCTATGGTCAATCTAGTGCAAGAAATGTAAATATACCAGAAATGAAATAAATTAATTTAATTAACAACACATGCACTAGAAAACAGTAAAGTAAGAGTGACACACAGAAATGTTATCGAGGTTCGGCCAATTGCCTACGTCCCCGCCTTGGCTAATAAGCACAATGATTACCACTATAATAGCTCACTTAAATAGGTGGAGCGGCACCTAAACAAACCAAGTCAATTAGCACAGGGCTGATCTCAACCTTTACAACCAATCCTTACGGGGTTGGATTAGTACCCCCTCAGGTTATGCCTGGAAACACTCAGATATTACAATCAATGAATATTGGTACAGTGATTGTGCTTTCATATAAAGCAGATATGTACTCAGATACGCTTAATCACATACACCACAAAATGATTTAATATACAAGCTCAATGTGGTTTAATATATCAACTCTCAAATATATTTTCTATCTAAGTAATCAGTGCGTGAAAGTGCAAACCAATATAATCTTTACATCACAAGATATTTAATCAATGTGCTCAAGCAGAGATGTCAATCAAGTCTCAACTATTCCAATCAGCAGAATATCTCACTTGTGCAAATATTAAATAATGTATATACTTTGTTTGCAAATGATATTTAATCTTTGTATTTAGCAAATAATATGTAAGACAATGAATATTGCAACAAAGATTAGTATCACATAAACAAATATCTTTTCAAAGCTATGTCACGATAAATCACTCAAGATATTTGAAAATGTTTTGGAAAAGTTTTTTGCAATCCAAAAACAAATACAAACTTCCCAAGATATTGCAATGAATATGCAATACTCAGAAGTTTAATACAAGTCTTCTTAGGAGAGACTTATCACCAAAATCTCCTAAGAACACTTAGGTTTGGCTCTCAAGAAAATCGTATCAACCACACAAATCAAGGAGAGTAAACCTTTCAAACAATCACTTAAATCAACTTACGAAGTATTTTGGCAATAGTAGAAGGTAAGTATGAGTGAATGGAGTATAAAAATGAGTAGTAAGATTTTTGAGAATGAGAGAGAATTTCTTAATCAGGTTTGCTAATCAGGCTACTAATCATCCCAAATGAAAGGGTATTTATAGACTTCCCTTAAATTATAACTGCTAAGGACATGTTTAGAATTATTAGAAAATATTTAATGATATTAAATTATTTTAACCCTGTTTTAGTGAGTTAACCATGGTAAAAAAATAGGTCCAATTCAAGAGCACCGGTCGACCAGGACAAGTTCTTGGGGTTAGGTCGATCGGGGCAAAAATGAACTTCCCGTTCGATTGACCAGATATGTATGTCCGAGGGTGATTTTTCCATATTTGCGAGGTTCGGTTGACCAGGGTCATTTTGAACTAACTAGTCGGTCGACCAAACCGTTGGGTTCCCACATGTGGGAACTCGATCAACCATGTTGGTGGTACACATTTTTCTCTCGGTCGACCAAGAAGTCAAAATGTTTACTTTCTAGGAGGTTTGGTTAACCGGGGCCAAATGAACTACATAGGTCAGTCAATCGGGCTGTGGTCAACTTGTTGACCCGGACAAGGTTCGGTCGATCAGGGGCAAAATACGCATGATGTGCCAGTCGACCGAAGGTGCACATTTTGTGCAATTTGGTCCTTTTTAATCCAACAATCACCCTATTCAAGTGCCTAACATATACAAGTGAGTGTGTGAGTGTCCTAGGGTCTTTTCTAGGTTCAGTTTTATTTATGATTCATTTTAAGCTTACCTATTAGACTATGCATTTGATGTGTGTGTGATTATTATAGACCAAAAGCCCTAATTACTATTACAAACCCTTTACATGAATGAAATATATTACAACATAAAAATTGGGTCTTCAATCTTCACTTTCTTCCATGTGCATTAAGATCTTTCAATTTAAGTTCCTACACATAATCTCAAATGCCCATTAAATACCTGAGTATTTGTCATAATCAAAATAGGGTATGACCCATAGGGTCAACATCATCTGAGTATGTATTAGGATTTCAATTGTACTCATTAGCTTGTTAAGGAGCATTTGAGTTTTGCAGAAAGTTGTAATCTTACTATTGTATTGACGGTTTGAGTTGTGAACCGAAGTGAGGAAGAAGCTACACCTCTTGTAAGCAATGGATTGTAATGGGAAGTTCTGTCCTAGTTAAAGGAGCTGGATTAGTGGAGTCCTTGAGTGGGTTGCTCAAAGCTACGACATAGGCTGGGTTGGTTGAAGCTCGTAAAAACTATGTTTGCATCTTTTTCTCCCTTAACTCTTTTAATTTTTGCTTGCATTGTCAATCTTGCATGTTTGTATGTTGCTAAATATTATGTGCACTTGAGAATTAATTGGGTATCATTGAGTTTATTAAGATATTAATTTGAATGAATTTCATTAGATAACTTAATAAATTTCTAAGTATTCCCTAACTTGTGCTTATTTTGTTAAATATTAAAATAGGGATTAAGTGATAAAATAATTTAAATAATTTTTAAATCTCCAATGCACCCCCTCTTGGGATTACACCTATATTAATATCATAAAAATATGAACCGAAAATATACAAAACAAATTAATTAATTAACCTATAGGCAATAACCCTTACTACTGATTAGCATGCTACAATCATAAGTCCATTACACATACCATAAAAGAATAAACTGATGCAATCATAAAGCCATACATACTATAGAAATTAAACCCTTACTCTTAAAAGAGAAAAAAAAAAAAAAAACTTACTAGGTATGCAACAATTTCAAATTTATAATTATATAGTATGTTGCAATGTCCCAAAGGGAATCTCGAAAAATGGGATGGGATCGAATCTTTGGATCACCTCGACTGAGTGCAAACTTGGTATCATATGAAGCTTGATGTAATATATAAGATTGAGAATTGGGTAATTTAAAATCAATGGAGTCGCCACTAACCTATTTAATCTAGATGTGGTTAGAACACTTATTTAACATACCACTAGTTCATTGGTCCCTAAACTATATCGAGGTCCAAGGAAACCAGTAGTCCATGGTCTGTGTCACCAAGTTTGAATTCAGGAGTACAATTATGCAACGGGAAGGTATTAGCACCCCTTTACACCTGTCCAACAAACAGTTCTTGATTGGCCAAAGATTACCTTAAAAAATAACCAATCAAGACTTTAATTCTTCTGCTTATTCAATTACCCAACCTTTAAATATTGGATAGACCTGCAAAAGATAAATATTATCCTCACCTAAGTATTTTAAAAAATGTGCAAAAGACACAACTCCTAATGATCCTTTCAAGGATTATTTAACATTTTCTCTTATTTTAAAAGGCGCTCATTACCTAACCTTTACGTACTAGGAGAACTTGCATAAGACAAAGATCTCTTGCCTCCAATCTTCAAATGCATGCAAAGACATAACTTTCACATCTAGAGGAAAATTCCTTATGGTTTTATTAAATGACATACTGACATAAGCAAGAAAAAAGATATATAAATAAGAAAATTACACATTTAAATAAGGCACAACTAATATTAAAATTCAAGAAAAAAATCACATGCAAGGTGTGCACCATGATTCAGAAAGTCTAATAAAACCACCAATGAAAGGATTCAAAGTGATTTTATTCAGGGAGATAATCAAGGACCAAAGAAACCCCAATTTGATAGAATTCCTTGTAGGGTTGCACATACGCAAATAAGCATGTAGGTGCATAAACGTGTAGAAGAAAAGGAAAACATGCATTTATACGACAAGAAAGACATAATAAGAAAATCACATAAGGGAAACTACCAAAAAATGACCAAAATTGAGCAAAAATGATCCTATAATTTGAAGATAGTCCCCAACTCGTCAACTCTTCCAAATTGTAATCATCTTCACAAGCAACATTATGAGCAGCTTCAAAAGATCTCCTAAACTCTATTGTAGTTAAAAAATCAGTCCAATCATTACATAACTTCACCACAGATACAAGACTAAAAATAGACTATTAGTGATGGTTTAGAAAAATCGTCGCTAATAATAGACTATTAGTGACAATTTAGAAAAGTCGTCGCTAATAATAAGCTATTAATGACAATTCTTATAAACCATCACTAATATTATTGATCTTTTCCCAATGATGATGGGCAAAACAAGCTATCAGATGGACAAGTCTCATTCGGACCTTATCCAAAGGGTTGTTTATTTTGTCCATCATTAGTTACAAGGACATTTTTTAGAAAATAAAAAATATATAAAAACTCAGCACCAACAAAGAAACCCCAAAACAATATTAATTATAACAATAATTATGGTTTGAGACTCTCTCCTCCTCCTGAATACTGGCCTCAACTACCATGACCCTGTCCACCAGCTCAGAGAAACTCTCAGTCAACAACGACACCACCTGTGCGCTTATTCCCTATTAGTAATGATTGTATGAACCGTTACAAATACAACACCATTAGTGATGGTTTCCGATAACCGTTACTAATAATAGATTATTATTGACGATTTCTCATAACCTTTACTAATATTGTTGACCTTTTTCCTAGTCAACAAATTCATTATTAGTAACGGTTTATACATTCGTGACTATTACATGACCATTAGTGATGGTTTCTAATAACCGTTACTAATAATAGATTATTATTGACGGTTTCTTAGAACCTTCACTAATATTGTTGACCTTTTTCCTAGTCAACAAATTCATTATTAGTAACAGTTTATACATTCGTGACTATTACATGACCATTAGTGACGGTGTATGAGAATTGTTGCTACCAATAGACTATTAGTAACGGTTATGAGAACAATCACTAATATTGTTGACTTTTTCACCAATTAACAGCACAATATTAGTGATGGTTCTATAAACTAATACTAATAGTATATTATTAGCAACGGTTCTCATACCCCATCACTAATGGTCTTGTATTAGTAACGAATATTTAACTGTCACTAATAAGGGCCTATTAGTGACACTTTGAAATTGTCACTAATACCCCAAGAAACGTCACTAATATTTTCCCAGGAAAGTTTCCGGGCAAAAAGTGGTTTTCCGCAATAGTTTGAGCTGGAAAATTGGTTTTTAGTAATGAAAGTGTTAGCAATGGTGTTAATTTCATCACTAAAAGTTCTGTATTAGTGAAGGTTGTTAGAATCATCACTAATAATTCCACTATTAGTGACATTGTTTAAAAACAGTCACTAATACACACTTTTAGTGATGAAATTCAAACCGTCACTAATACTTTCGTCACTAGAAACTAGTTTTTTTGTAGTGAAAGGTGTATGTATAAGGTGTGCTGATATCTTCCCCATGTGTAATTGTAATCTCGAGTCCTACTTTGTCTATGCAGAAGAATACTTAAAGTATCTTGGAACTAAGTTCAGCTTAGTGACCAAGAAGTCAATAGTAATTAGGTGATCTAACAATACCTTGTGTGACTAGCAAGTTAGTGGCAAATTTGTGAAATTTCAAAGACCCATTATCTTATCACATATTGTCATAATCACCATCCAAGTTGAGATAATTTTTCCAACCAGGGTTCTGAACTTGTCAACAAAAAGTGTTAGCCTTGGTGGCTATATAGTTTTAATTGTCATGTTTTGATGATAACAACCCATTATTGGTTCTAGGTAAACTAATCTTTGCATATCAAGCTATGATAAGTACAAACTCAAATGCAAAGATTAAGTAAAATCCTAATAGGTTAGACATCATAAAAAAGGGAGAGATTGTTAGCCTTAGTGGCTACATAATCATATGTGTTTTGATGATATTAACTTATTTATGGTTCCTAGTGTATCCTATCTTTGCAGATCATGTTTAGTACATGTTCAAGTTGTTGACCCTATGCATACCTTATTTTGATTATAACAAATACACAGGTATTTAATGTCTACCGAGTTGATGTGCAGGTTTGTCTTGGCAATATCATATGATGGCACTTAGAAACCTGGAGGAAAATGAAGACCCTAGTTGAATATTCATTGTTGTAATTTATATTAAGTTTAATTTGGGTTTGGAATATTTAAGTAGGAATGGTTTATAATAATTGGTGCATATCTTGCATGTAGGACTTATAAGCTCAATGACCATAGCTCGGTCGATCGACGCCAAATTTTTAGGCATAGTTGAAAAGCCTTGACCATTGACCTTAGATTGACCGTAGGTCCCTAATAATCACATGTAAAGTTCCCCATAACTTAAAAATTATACCTATATGAATAGGGGTGACTTCTAATAAAGAATAGGACTGAAACTGTGCTTTAAACAGTGCTTTGGTCGATCGAACTTTCACAGTGTAAATCACTCGGTCGAATGAACCACGCGAAGGTCAACATTTTGATCATACCCTGGTCGACCTTACCTTGCCAAGTTCATACAACTTGGTTGACCGAACCTCCATGGGTCAACATATTGACCACTCAGTTGACTGACAAAGTTTATGTGGCCAATGCCCTGGTCGACCGAACCCCCACGTGGGAGAATCCAACTGCCGGTCGACCGAACTAGTTAGTTTAAAATCACTTGATTGATTGAACCTCGCGGAATTGGGAAAATTCCCTTTAAGACCCTTAGTCCGGTCAACTAAACTTTCAGTTCATTTTTTCCATGGTCGACCGAACTCTATCACTTGGTCAACTGAACCTCAAGTCCGGTCAACCGGTGCTCTCGGGTTGAAAATTTTTTTTACCATGGTTAAATTTTTTAAACAGAGTTAATTGTGTTAAAATGTTTAAAAACAATACTAATAATACCCTATGTGTCCTTAACGGTTATAATTTTTCGGAACTCTATATATACCCCCTCATTTGTAAGGATTAGCAAAAGTGATTAGGAAAATTTCTCTTAAATATATTAGACCCCTTTTACTATATACTCAAAGTTAAAAGAAAATTTTTTACACTCTCTTTGATTCTTCTTTGCAAAACCATCTTGATAAAGAGAGCGTTTATTGTATTCTCTTCATTTGCATTATTGTTGCAACTTGAAGAGTGAACATATTTGTGTGAAAATACATTACTTTAAAGTTAGAATACTCTCTCATTTATTATTGTTGAAATCATTTTTAGAGAGTTAGCTTGAGTTGATCCCAAATTATTTCATTGATAAATATTATCTTGGGATAATTCGTTTGAGCTTGTTAATCTTGCACTATTGTTGCAAGTATTCAAAGGCTTGTTCCTGTGCTCTGTGAAATATTTTTTTTAACAAGCTTGATTTCAAATATCTCTTGTGTTAGAATCTTCAGAAAATCATCTTAGAGATATTGTGATTACATTCTCTAAAAATCTTTGAAACCCTATTTGTGGTTGATATATGTTTATATATTGTTTCAAAGATAGATTGCAAACACACTCGCACACTTGAATTGCCTAGTGACATTATCTTGAAAGTTGTAGTATTATCTGCACTGAGCTTATACATCCTACATTATTGATGTGCATTGATTGATTGATTGTGCTTGTGCGTAGTGGTACATATTTGCTTGTGTAAGAAGAGTTTCCTTGTACGCAAAATTTTCATATCTGTTGTATTCCATGTGTGGGTCTGAAAAGGGAGACTAGTCCTATTGAATAGTCCCAGATTGACTTAGACCCGGTTAGGAAAGCTAGGTGCAGCATCCTGGCAAGGTGTAGGTTGAGGCTAGCCCTATGAGTTGACCTGATTGTAACTGGTGCCACTCCACTCGTTAAGTGAGCATTAGTGGAATCCTCGAGCTTGTGAGCTAGAGGCGAGGACGTAGGCAGTATTGGCCGAACCCCAATAACATATCGTGTATGCACTGTTTATATTTCTGTAATTTATATTTACTCCACATGTATGTTTTATTATGAATGATTGTGTTTATTATTACTTTGATAGACCATAGGTTGCATAATATTTCTGATCTAGTTTAACAAGGAATTAATTTTTAAATACCCAATTCACCCCCCTCTTGGGAATATAGAAAAGCTAAAACAAGTAACAAATACATGAAGTACTAGATCAAAGGCAAAGATTAGACCGAGTTGATGTTCGAATAGGAAATATCAAAAGGACACTTACTTGGAAGAACTTAAGCTTCTAAGGAAGTTAATGTAGAATTATATGCAATGAGGAGTGTTTGAAGTAGTTTTTATTGTAACTGTTGCGATTTTGTTTCAGGCATGATTTTCTAAGAGTTGAGCAAACTGCACATGCACACCAAGACACAAGAGTACTAAGATTTCACTATGTTACAAACTCAACACTCATAGTTTTCAATGATAAATCAAAGAGTTTGACAAAAGAATCCTATACTCAAAATATGTTTTCATAAGGGACAAGTTTTCAACATCTTGGTATTATGAACATTTACATACTTAGTCTCGGTTTGGTCAAAACAAGTTTTATGTCATAAAGTCTCAAGAAAGTCAAGTATATTTTTATAAAAGACATACTAGCATATAAGATATCAAAATGAGCTTTCAAATGTGTTTTCATAAATAAGACAACTTATATTCAAAAGAATTTCATAAGGACAAGTTTTAAGTTATATTAGTGTTATAATCTTTTAATAACTTGACCCTAGTTGGATTTAAAACCTCAATTACGCACCTTTTAAATTTCCTAAACATCCTTCGGTATTTGAGGCATAACTTTTTCTAGAAAATTCCAAAAAGGACGATCTTGGTGTCTATGTAAAGCTAAGAAAAAAATTTCACAACTTTCACGTTGAAGACCTTCAGAGAAAACTGTCGATGGTTTGGTACGGTAACAGAATGGTCAACGGGCAAAAAATAGCTAGTTTTCAAAATAGTTGTTTAATAAAACCTCTCAACGACCATATAACGGCTAGTTCGCCCCTTTGCCAATAAATACAAGTCCATAGACTTTATTAAACATGGTTTTGATGATTTTAGTGAAAAATATCTTTTGAAGAGCAACCCTAAGCACTTTGCATATAGTTTATCATCTTAAGTGCTCATTTTCTCTCTTGCTCTCTAATCTTGTTTGACTCACTACTTGAGAAATTAGTGTGTGGTTTGTTTTGTATTTGATATCCACTCATTTTAGGTGCATTGGTTTGTATCTCATCTTCTATTTGTAAAGGGATTGGTTCCCATATTTAAGGTTCTTTGTGAACCATTGTTGAAGGTCCTTGGTGGACTGATTTGCAAGGCTTCTTGGTGAGCATTGAGGGATTTGTTCCCATGTTGTAAGGCTTCTCCACTAGTGAATGAGTTTTATAGTGGATTGTTGGAATCCTTGAGTTGGTCTCAAGGCGTGGACATAGGCTTGGTTCCTGAACACCCTTCGGTATTTGAGGCATAACTTTTGCTGGAAAAGTCCAAAAAGAACGATCTTGGTGTCTATGGAAATCTAAGAAAAAAATCCCACAACTTTCACGTTGAAGACCTTTAAAGAAAACTATCGACGGTTTGGTACGGTAACAGAATGGTCAACGGGCAAAAAATAGCTAGTTTTCAAAATAGTTTTTTAATAAAACCACCCAACGACCATATAATGGCTAGTTCGCCCCTTTGCCAATAAATATAAGTCCATAGACTTTATTAAACATGGTTTTGATGATTTTAGTGAAAAATATCTTTTGAATAGCAACCCTAAGCACTTTGCATATATTTTATCATCTTAAGTGCTCATTTTCTCTCTTGCTCCCTAATCTTGTTTGGCTCACTACTTGAGAGATTAGTGTGAGGTTTGTTTTGTATTTGAAATCCACTCATTTGAGGTGCATTGGTTTGTATCTCCTCTTCTATTTGTTAAGAGATAGGTTCTCGTATTTAAGGTTCTTTGTGAACCGTTGTTGAAGGTTCTTGGTGGACTGATTTGCAAGGCTTCTTGGTGAGCATTAAGGGATTTGTTCCCATATTGTAATGCTTCTCCATTGGTGAATGAGTTTTATAGTGGATTGTTGGAATCATTGAGTTGGTCTCAAGGCGTGGACGTAGGCTTGGTGCCGAACCATGTTAAAATACCAGTGTTGAGCTTTCTCTTCTCTATATTGTTTAATTTGTGTCTTGTGCATGATTTACACTTCATTTATTGTGATATAATTGCTTGTATGTTGCCAAGAACTTTATTTTGTAGAGAAAGCCCAAAATATGCGAAAGAGTCCATTCACCCCCTTTCTAGACTTTACACCTAGGCTAACAAGTGGTATCAGAGTGAGGCACTTATTTTTTTGGAGTAAAATCCAGAGCGTAAGGATCAAATGGTGTATATAATGAACACCTATTCTTCCCGAGGATGTTTTATATATGAACCACCAAAGTTCGAAGGCACCAACTACCTCTCATGGAAAAATCAAATGGTCGTCTTCATTCAAGCATATGACTTGGGTGTGGGAGATCATCTCAAATGGAGACTTCTCATTCAAAAAGAAAAATGACAAGAATGAGGATATTCCAAAGGCTATAATGGAGCTACCAAAAAGCAAAAAGAGGTTAATTGAACTAAATTTTAAAGCAAAACATTTTATTTTTTATTCTTTAAATGATGTTGAATATAGTCGTGTTTGCGGACATTAAACCGCAAAAGAAATGTGGGATTTGCTTCAAAACATCTATGAAGAGCCTAAAAAAGAAATAGGTGTTACCTTACATTCGTCTAGTGCTACTCATCGAGACACATTAGGAGAAGCACATTCTTGCTTTATAGCCAATGACGTTGACCTTATGAGTCCGATCCCTATTTTGATGCTGACAAAGCATAAGTTACTTATGTGTGTATTTAGAGATTGAATAGGTTATAATTCAATACACACATAAGGAGACTGGCAATGGAAGCCTAGAAGGACGTAAAGACTATACACTCAGGCACATTCCATGATGTGAGAAGAGCAAAGAATAAGACATATTTGATTTAGTTTGTACATGGATTTAGGTTTTTATATTTTGGCTTGTAATATATGCATACATCCTACATGATATGACTTAATGCTCAGATAGGCCCTAGAACGACCTTACAGTAGACTTTGGTAGATCAACATTAGATTTTTGGGTTAATTTCACAGCCCCAGTTGACCGACCCATTTCATTTATAAACACCTCGGTCGACCGAACACACTATAGGCCAAAAATCAACTTGTTGACCATGCCTCGGGTGACCGAACGTAAAATGAACATATCTTTCTTAATTGACCGAACCATGGAACTTGACTTTTCTACAGTCCTCGAGTGACCAAACTTGTAGTTCAAAAATGACTCAATTGACTGAACCTAAAATACTGGCAGACCGAACCATTCACTGGGCGACTGAAACCACGAAACTTTGGAAAATCACTTGGCTCAGCTGACTGGTCGTTGCCCATGGTCAATTGAACCGGAAAAATCACTTTTACTCTTTGTGAGTGTTTGGGTAACCAACCCTTGGCGCCGGGCGACCAAACCTCTCAAGTTGCGTCAATTTTGAGTGCCTGAACACACTTAAATTTTAATTAAACAAATTCAAAACTACCAAGCATGTCCCCGATGGTCAAAATTTTTTGAAACTCTATATATAACCCCTCACAACCTCAGATTAGCAACTTTGATTAGCAAACCTTTGATCTCAAATTTTTTACTTAATCAAAGTTCCTCCACATACTCTTTTATTTTAAAAATCATTTTTGGGTTAAATTTTTCATGCTCTTCAACTCTCCTTGTTACGTTCTTTGAAATATTTTTTAAAGAGAGTATTTTGTTTAGGCGTTTATTTTTTAATTGTACTTATTGCACAAATATCTTTGAGCTTAAAATTCCAGATTCTCCAAATATTTTAATTTGTAAAAATCTTTTTTGGACAACATATTCCTCATTTATTAATATTCATGTAATTTTATTTGTACAAAATTTGTTGAAGAGCAAAACCCTAGGTTCTCCTATATTTTGATTGAAATATATTTTTGGGAGAAAATTTTATTAGGGTCATATCTTTGAGTATTTTATTATACACATCATTGCTCAAAGATTGAAAATTTTGTTTTGAGAAAACACTCTTTCTCTACTGAACATATTTCATATCATTAGTGAGTGCATTTTGAGCTTAAATGTGAACATCTTTGCTTGTATTTAGAAGCATTTTATTATGTAGAAAAATATTTTTATTGTATCGGTTGGGTTTAGCCTAGAATTGAATTGGAGAGTCTTAGCCTTGTAAGTGAGACTGATTGGGTTTAGCCTGTTATTGAACTGGGGAGTCTTAGCCCCGTAAGTGAGATCAGTTCGGTTCAGCCCGAAAATTAAACTGGGGTGTCTCTGCCCAGCAAGGGAGACCATTTGGGCTCAGCCTGATAATTGAGCTGGGGTTTACCTCGCCCTATAAGGAGAGGTTGTAATGGCTTCTCCATCATTTTAAATGAGCAGGGTTAGTAAAATCCTTGGGGGGTTATGCCCAAGGCGGGGACATAGGCTGGTTAGGCTGAACCTCGATAACAAATATCGTGTGTTTCTCTCTCTCTCTCTCTCTCTCTCTCTCTCTCTCTCTCTCTCTCTCTCTCTCTCGTTTAAATTTGCACACTTTAATTTCCGCACATGTATGCTTGTTCATTTATCGCTATCATTATTTTTGCATACATGCCCTTTATTTAAATGAGATATGTGCTTTACATGTATGTTTACTTTCATTGTTTAATTTTTTTCACATACACGCTTTGAAGATATGGGATATGAAGTGGTGATTGTATGCAAGTATTTAATTTATCAAGAATGTCTCATTTGGCTTAAATATTTGCATACTCGATTAATTGGGAATGCATAGACAGACCCTAGGTTGTGAAATATTGGCTGCAAATTGAGTTCTACCTAGGAGAAATTTTTAATATCCAATTCACCCCCTTTTGGGAATACACCAATTCTAACAACTGGTATTAGAGCCTGGTTGTAATAAGTTCAACCGCTATTTGCATAAAGATTGCAACGACTCATTTTTTGGTGTTTTCCTGTTTTGAGGGTTAACCCTTTGCAAATCTTTCACTTCTTTTACTAAAAAGATTTTACCATCTAAAATTTGAAAATGCTTTTTGTAAAATGAAATGATTGGAGGATTTGGAAAGTGTTTGTCAAGCATATCATATCCCATTGAAAATTATTTCAAAATGCATGTTTCCCAAAATATGAAAATGAATTGAATATGCATGACATGTGTTTTAATGCATATCATTTGTGTGCCATGCATATTTTTAATTTGCCTTAGCTACTAATGTTGTTGAAAAGTTCATATCTTCTTCTAGTGCTAAGGTTTTTGTGAATATCTGAAAAATATAGTAAAATTGAGAGAGAGACGTAAGCCACAATGAGCTTAAACGACTAAGGAGTAAATCGAAAAGGTATATCTATTCTCCTTCTATTTTATTGAAAATTTCATGCAACGATTTATACTATTTGTTTTTGTTGGCTTAAACATGGCATACGACTCTTAATTTTGATGATAACAAAGTAAGGTTATTTAATTTGCTTCAAAGTTGTGGTGTTTCAAGAAAAACATATATTGAAGCCTAGCATACTTCACAAGGAATCATTTGAAAGCTCAGATCAAATTCAAGTGATCAATATGGAAAGCTCAAGGAATAATGAAGCTCAGAATTTTAAACAATAAAGATTTGAAAGCTCATATCAAAATTCAATATTGAAAGATCAAGGATCATTGAAGCTCAAAAACAAAGAGAACTCAAAGCAGCAATGAAGAGTCTAATGTGTCATTAGGAAATGCTTTGTAAGTATTTCAAGTATATTTCAAGTATGAAATTTTTGTTGAAGCTCATTAGGCAAAAGAGACTTAGAGACCTTATTGTAAACTTGGAAAATATTTTTTAAATAGAACAAAAAAACATTACAAGAAATGAGGAGCAAAGAGAGTTAGTTCTAGTGTATTTTGAAAACTAGAATTTTGTCTTGACAGGAACCTGAGTTAACTTGTCAGTCGGCTGCCAGCTTAAGGGTTTTTAAAATACACAGATATAAGGTCGCCATGCTACTTTCTGGACCTTGACAAGCACCTGATGATGTAATTTGAGAAGCCTGTTTGGGTTTCATCAGGCTACTGTCACCCTACTACCTGTTTTTTTAAAATTGAGAATTTCAATGACAGACACCTGACCACAAGGTGGTAGGCGACTGCCACCCTATTGCTTGTGAAAAATACCTGTGTATTTTATTGACAGGTGCCTAACCAAATTTCATCAGGCATATGCCACGCGACAGATTTCAAATTTTATAACGAAAAAATTTTTGAAAATTAGATTGCTTATGACTCACACTTGGTTTAAACTTGGACACCACTCCAAGTAAACTTGGGGAACAAGTTAAAAGATTTTCTACATCTATAAATAAGCCTCAAGACCAATGAATTCAATACCAAGAATCAAATTCAGCATTCAAACTCTTTCAAATGCTCTCAACACTCAAAGGCTCTCTCACTTTTATCTTGTGCACGAAAGATTCTGAGGCTTTGCTGATTCTGAATCACCAATCTTGTGCTACAATTATGAATTCATTCAATCATTGAAAGAACTATTCGGTGATACACTCCCTTGAGCTTCAATCTAAGTGTCATATTTGAATTACTTTGAAGTATATAGATTGAATGTGTACTAATCTTCTCTGTTTTGAGAGTATTCTTATACGCAGTGTTTACTTCATATTTCTTGTAGTTCTTGGACAATTCAAGGTGTTCTGATCGTTGACCAAGCATAGGGTATCGCTTGGAGAGGGGCAGCTCTAACCTAATTGAATGAGTGACCGAGTAAGGGGTATCACTTGGAGAGGCGATCTTTAGCCTACTGAAGGAGTGTGTAACGGTATTGTTCCAGCCGGGAAAGGAACTAGATTAGTGGAATCCTTTGGTTGTTTGCCAAAGGCAAGGACGTAGGCTGAGGATAAGTCAAATCTCGTAAAAAACTCGGTCTTACTCACTTTCCCTTACTCTCTTTATTTTCAACACATATAAATTGTGAGGATGTTTTAAATTCCTTAATCATATACACTACGTGGATTAGATATAAAATAAACTTAAGCTTAATTTATTTTTTGGATTGCGGAAACTGAAAGGGAGTACGTTGGTTGATCCATACTTAGCGGAAACGGTAAGAAAGTACGTTGATTGGTGAAACACCCAAAGACTTATTAACTGAGAGTTTGTCTAAAGTCTAATTTCTTGGAAAGAGTGTTGTGCTTCATATTGAGTAATCAATTATCCACAAGGCTTGCATTAACCACAGGGCTTAAATTAATTTCATATACACAGGGCTGCAAAAGTTGAGAATCAGTAAAGTGGTGAATATTGAATTTTGTGGGTGGAACACTTTGGTTGATTGTTTGGCTGAATGTTTAAGTTTTGATTTACTTTGTTGGTATATGTTTGTGGATTAAATATTTTTTTAAGTATTTGTTGTGTATTGGATAAATCAACAAGAAGTCAAGAATTCATTAAAAGAATTAAAGGAGGTTAAGGATTCTTGAAAAGAATTAAAAGAAATTTTTTAAATCCAATTCACCCCCCTCTTGGGACTACACCTTAGTTTTCAATTGGTATGAGACCGAGGTAATAGAAAATCTTATTTAGTAGTTATACAAAGATCTTAATGGCTCACATAGGAGTAGCTCCCTTTGGAGAGGGCCACCCATCTTTTGTGGTTTAAATTATACATTTTGGAAATAAAGGATGAGAATATATCGACAAACCATGGATTGGAAAGCTTGGAAGGTTTTCAAATATGGTGACTTAATTCCTACTGAAATAGTAGATGGAAAGGAGATACCCAAAGATGAGAAAGAATGGACCGACAATGACCATAGAATGTTACAAGTAAATTCAAGTGCTATGAATGCATTGTATTGCGCCCTTGATATGAATGAATTCAATAAAGTCATCACATGTAAATCAGCCCAAGAGATTTGGGATAAATTAGAAGTTACTTATGAAGGTACTATTGATGTAAAGGTCAATCGAATCGATATGCTCACTAGCGAGTATAAAGCTTTTAAAATGAAAACAGATGAATCAATCACTAGTCTGTACACTAGGTTCACCCACATAATAAACTCCCTAAATGTATTAGGAAAAACATACACCACTTATGAAATGATTAGAAAAATTCTTAGAGGGTTGCCACCTATATGAGAACCAAAGCCACTGTAATAACCGAAGGAAGAAATTTGAAAAATACCTCCTTAAATGAACTTATAGGTTCTCTCCTCACATATAAAATGGCAATGAATGAAAGAAGCAGAAAAACAAAAGCTCAAGAATCTATAGCCTTCAAAGTTTCAAAAGAAAACTCTAGTAGTGAAGAAGAGATGGATGAAAATTAACTAGCCTATATATCCAAGAAGCTAGCGAAAATTCTTAGAAGGAAGAATAAATTCAAAAGAAGAATCCAAAACTCATAATCAGATGAAGAAGAAACTAATACAAAAAAATCAAAGAATAAAATCCCCACATGTTATAATTGAAAGAAGGATGAACACATAAAATCGGAATGTCCATTGCTTAAGAAAGATTCTAAGAAGAAAAAGAAAAAGGCAATGAAAGCCACTACTTGGAACAACATGAGTACAAGTAGTTCTGATAATGAATCAAGACACCAAGAATTTGCTTATACTTGCTATATGGCTTGGGACCATGAGAAAAGCTCCTCATCCAAATCGGTTAATGGTAGTGATTCATCTAATGAATCCAATGATGAAAGCATGCCATCTTATGAAGAGTTACAAAATGATTTATTCAAAGTGCATAAGATGTTAGTTAATGTGACTAAACAATACACATCATTGAAAAATAAGAATGAAGGAATTATGAAAGAGCTAGAATTCATTAAGCTTGCTGCAAGTGAAAAAGATTTGAAATTCAAGAAAATTAAAAATAAGAATGAAGCTGTGATAAAAGAGTTAGAATATAAAAATCTTGCTGAAAAAGATAAAGAATTGAAAATCAAGAAATTAGAGAGCAAGAATGAAAAATTGATGAAGTAGAAGACTTAAGATCCCAATCCTATATGGAAAATGAGAAAGACTTATATATTTATGAATTAGAGAATAAAATTACTAAGATGACTAAAAACCAAGAAAAGGGTAAAAATGTAGAAAATTCAGAAATTTATGATCTTAAGAAAGAAATTGAGGATCAAGCCAAAATCATTTACAATTTCACTAAAGGAAAATAAAATTTTGACAAAATGATTGGCTCACAAAGAATGTCTTTGAATAATGAAGGCATATGATTCAATGGAGTTGAAAATAAAAGAAAAAAGAACCTCTTTATGGGGTACTTCACAAAAGCAACTAAAGATTATGTTAGCACCTCCTCAAATGCCTACACACATACCACATGTTTTCTATGTAAGAAAAAGGAACATGTAAAGTTTGAATGTTCATTTAAGAGGAAAGGTGTGAATACAAAACAAGTTTGGAGAATTAAAGAAGCATCATTTGTTAAACAATCCGCACCCAAGGAAGTATGGGTACCAAGATAAAATACTATGACTAAATCCTTCAACTTCAAATTGTTATCAAATCTATGGAAAATCATACAAAGATATTGAACAAATTGAATAGAGAATAAGGATAAAAATTATTCAAGCTTATTAATGATTATTGAAAGCTAATGAAAATTGCTGGCCTTGATCAATGAATAATTCATATAAGGCTTAAATTAGAAAGCATTAAGATATATGAAGTTTGGATGTTTATATGAAATCAAAAGAAAAGAAAATTTGAAGCAAATAGTGCTTATTGATAAAGAAGAAAGCTTGGAAGAAAAAATTATGAAAGAAAGGATAGGTCAGTCGACTGGACCTAAGAGCAGCTGACTGACTGAACAACGCCTTTAAGGAGAAAGGATAGGTCAGCCAACTGACTGAAGGTAAAAATTTTTAAACAAGTTTGAAATGAAATACTTAAGCAGCATAAGGACATTTCAAGCAAAAGTATAGTACAATGCACATGATTATAATATACTCCATGCTTATATGATATGCTATATGCTACATTTGTACATCTTGAAATTGGTATCTTGAAATCTCTAAAGACAATGAAAATATTGATGATTTATGACTTCTTATATATTGAAAATCTGAGCATAAAACTATTAAGCATGATTTAGAAACATGAATTTTGATATTACTTCATTAATTCTTGACCATATATGCTTATGATGAATCACATGGATAAATTTGCATCTAAATAATTTAGTATTCATGAACTGTGAATAATGTGACATTAGCATTGGTATCTATGAAGTATATTGGTATTCATGAATATATAAATTGGTACTTGAGCATGACAAGTATAATTGTATCCATGAGCATATTATGACATTACATGATATTGGCATTTGATATTAGTATCCATGAGCATATAAATGATATGAATTAATGTTTGAAACATGGGATGAAAATTTTAAAAAACATAATTGGTATCAAAACTGAATGTATTAAATTCAAGGGGGAGTATTATGATTTTTCCCTAATTTTTAAATTGGTATTATGAATTATTTTTTTAATTGGTATCAAAAATTTTCAATTAGTATTATTCTTTAATGTTTCAATTGGTATCACAAACTCAAATTTTCAATTGGTATTAGAATTAATAAAAATATCAATTGGTATCATATGCTTGATATGTGTGTTTGATATTCATATGCTCAAAATATGATTTATTTTTGATATCCCACTCTTTTTGATTGATGTCAAAAGGGGGAGAAGTTTTTGAACAAAAATTGAAATTGAATATGATATATGTATAAAAAGGGGGAGAAGTATTTAAGCTTGAATGATCTATTGAATGATGAATGAGCGTGCATGATCAAATAATGGATTTATAAATATGCATGATGAGCATAATGACCTTTTGAGTTTATGAAATGAATGCTATAAGAAAATAATGAAGTATATGAAACTATGTTATAATGTTAACTTTGAAGTTTTATGCTTATTGTAAAGGGGAGTCTTTTAAGGCTTACCTATTTTTGCTATTGATTTGTCATCATCAAAAAGGGAGAGATTGTTAGCATAAACCTGGCTTACGACTCTTAATTTTGATGATAACAAAGTAGCGTTATTTAATTTGCTTCAAAGTTGTGGTGTTTCAAGAAAAACATATATTGAAGCCTAGCATACTTCACAAGAAAACATTTGAAAGCTCATATCAAATTCAGGTGATCAATATGGAAAGATCAAGGATCAATAAAGCTCAGAATTTAAAACAATAAAGATTCGAAAGCTCATATCAAATTCAATATTGAAAGATCAAGGATCATTGAAGCTCAAAAACAAAGAGAACTCAAAGCAGCAATGAAAAGTTAAATGTGTCATTAGGAAATGCTTTGTAAGTACTTTAAGTATATTTCAAGTATGAATTTTTTTTTGAAGCTCATTAGGCAAAAGAGACTTAGAGACCTTATTGTAAACTTGGAAAATATTTTTTAAAGAAGACAAATTAACATTCCAAGAAGTGAGGAGCAAAGAGAGTTAGTTCAAGTATATTTTGAAAATTAGAATTTTATCTTGACAGGAGCCTGACTAAACTTGTCAGTCCGCTACCAACTTGAGAGTTTTTAAAATATACAGATAGAAGGTCGTTAGGCTACTACCTAGACCTTGATAGGCGCCTGGCAAGGTAATCTAAGAAGCTTGTTTGGGTTTCATCAAGCTACTGTCACCCTATTGCCTGTTTTTTTTTTTTTTTTTAACTGAGATTTTTAGTGACAGGCACCTGACCACAAGGTGACAGGAAACTACCACTCTACCGCTTGTGAAAAATACCTGTGTATTTTATTGATAGGTTCCTAATCAAATTTCATCAGGCTACTGCCACGCGGCAGATTTCAAATTTTATAGCGAACAAATTTTTGAAAATTAGATTGCTTAGGGCTCACACTTGGTTAAAACTTGGACACCACACCAAGTAAACTTGGGGAACAATTTAAATGATTTTCTACATCTATAAATAAGCCTCAAGACCAAGGAATTCAATACCAAGAATCAAATTCAGCATTCAAATTCTCTCAATTGCTCTCAACACTCAAAGGCTCTCTCACTCTCATCTTGTGCATGAAAATTTTTGAGGCTTTGCTGATTCTAAATCACCAATCTTATGCTACAATTCTGAATTATTTCAATCATTTAAAGAACTATTCAATGATACACTCTCTTGAGCTTCAATCTAAGTTTCATATTTGAATTACTTTGAAGTATAAAGATTGAATTTGTACTAATCTGCTCTGTTTTGAGAGTATTCTTGTATGCAGTGTTTACTTCATATTTCTTGTAGTTCTTGGATGATTCAAGGTGTTCGGATCGTTGACCAAGCATGGGGTATCGCTTGGAGTGGTGCAACTTTAGCCTAATTAAAGGCGTGACCGAGTGAGGGGTATCACTTTGAGAGGCGGGTTCTAGCCTACTAAAGGAGTGTGTAACGGTGTTGTTCCGCATGGGAAAGGAACTATATTAGTGAAATCATTTGATGGTTTTCCAAAGGCAAGGATGTAGGCTGGGGATAAGCCAAACCTCGTAAAAAACCTAGTCTCACTCTCTTTCCCTTACTCTCATTATTTTCAGCATATATAAACTGTGTGGATGTTTTAAATTCCTTAATCATATACACTACGTGGATTTGATATTAAGTAAACTTAAGTTTAATTTGTTTTTGGGATTGTGGAAACCAAAAGGGAGTATGTTGGTTGATCCATACTTTGCGAAAACCGTAAGAAAGTACGTTGATTGTTGAAACACCCAAGAGTTATTAACTAAGAGTTTGTTTAAAGTCTAATTTCTTGGAAAGAGTGTTGTGCTTCATATTGAGTAATCAATTATTCATAGGGCTTGCATTAACCACATGTTTTAAATTAATTTCATATACACAGGGCTGCAAAAGCTGAGAATCAATAAATTGATGAATATTGAATTTTGTGGGTGGAACACTTTGGTTGATTGTTTGGCTGAATGTTTAAGTTTTGATTTACTTTGTTGGTATATGTTTGTGGATTGAATATTGTTTCAAGTATTTGTTGTGTATTAGATAAATCAACAAGAAGTTAATAATTCATTAAAAGAATTAAAGGAGGTTAAGGATTCTTGAAAAGAATTAAAAGAAATTTTTTAAATCCAATTCACCCCCCTCTTGGGACTATATCTTACTTTTCAGTTTTGTATTACATACTTTATGAATCACGTGAATTTAATTATGACTGCATGCTATCTTATGAGTTGCTCAAAATAGATCCTTGTTAATACTCATAAGATATTGGGATATTTTTTTTTTTCATAAAGGGGTATATTGCTTTAAATACTTGAATAGTGTGTGTGATTAAAAATATAAATTTTTATATGCACTATTATCATCCTGAGAACCATAGGAAAGAAAAGCTAGTATGAAAATTAAAGTGTTATGTTCAATTTATGCTTAATGCAAATAGATATCCTTATGATCGGCTATTATGTAACAATATTGGCCGTAGAATGATTTTGGTTGAAAATTCCCTTTGGCTATTATATAGCAATATTGGCCGTAGAATGATTTTGGTTGAAAATTCCCTTCAAATGGGCAATGATTTTTAAATTGTGAAATACTTCTATATTTGCTCAAAATTAAAATAATTTAAATATAGCATACTTTTGTCCATCATACTGAAATTGAGCTTTAGAGAACTAATCATATATTGTATATCATATGATCCTAAACTCAACATGAAACTTAAATGTCTAAACATTTTCAAATGCATTTGCAGCTCATCCACTATTAGATATTATAGATTAGAGCTAAGCGTAAAATGATGAAAATTAAGAGTATAAGAGAATAATGCTTAGACGGTAAAACTTAGGGGGAGTTCTTTAAATGCATCCAATGTGCAATTAATCATATTGTGCTAAATTTAGAAATTATTTTATTAATTCATTTATATTGGATGACTTGAAAGCTGAACGCTAAATATCCATCTTTGCTAAATGATTATATTATGGATGGATTTATGCTTAATGTAAATAAATATCATTATGATTGACTATTATATAACGATATTGGCTGTAGAATGATTTTGGTTGAAAATCCCCTTCAAATGGGCAATGTTTTTTAAATTGTGAAATTTTTCTATATATGCATAAAATTAAAATATTTTAAATATAGCATACTTTTGTCCATCATACTGAAATTGAGCTTTAGGGAACTAATCATATATTGTATATCATATGATCCTAAACTCAACATGAAACTTAAATGTCTATACATTTTCAAATGCATCTACATATTATATTATGGATGGATTATATCATCTAATTTGCACTGAACACGTACTATCCATATTGTATAGAGTGATGATATCTTCATATGGATATTATATATTCTATTTTATATATTGATTAAACTGCTAAATGCCACTATCCATTACTCACAAAATGATCACATCTTTTGATGGATAGTTTATATTTGATTTGAACTGTTGCCTGGACTATTGGATTGCATGCTTTATCTGGAATGCCTTCTATATGACTGATGCAATGATGTGAATTGCATGCTGGTAGTGAAGATAGGTTCTTGCATGCTTGAACTGAATGATTTCTATATAATGCATATTACTATAAATTGCTTGCTAGAATCTATCAGGTTTCAGGTACATAATAAAATGGAAAAATGTTCAATTTACAGATGACATGCTGCTAAAATTTCGATAGAACTTTTCCCAAAAGTGAAACCATGTATTAAGAAAATAAGTTAATGCATGTTGAAAGATTTTTGAAAGGATGGGTGAATAGCAAAAGAATAATTAACTCACATCCTTAATTGAAAACACATGCAAAATAACCAAATAGTTCAGTATATGTAAAATCCAAACCGCTATATATTTTGAAGACATGTACACATTTTCTTTGTGTCATGGGATGAACTTAGTTCATGGACACCATTTGGTCTAAATATTTGGTTTATGTACTCTCACTTAGAACCTAAATGGTAAAGCATCATCATTGTAATCAAACGTCACATGCTTTGATGATGGTCCATAAACTAGGAAAAGTGCATGACTCAGGGTGAGTTTTAATATTGCACACACTTATTGCATATTAAGTTGTGTTCTTCTTGAACCCATATTGCATTACCTTTGAGTATAGCCTTAATTGGCTATCGTGTTAAATGAAATGCAATACGTCATGCATATGTGCTAAATGCCTATATTTGATGCATACTAAAATCCTTTGACAAGGATGAATACATGATGAGTGTCCTTAAATGACTATCATCCTTGAACTATAATGCAAGTATGTGTGCACGCAAATATACAGGAGGAGGTTAAGCCCCACCTTTAGGAAAAACGGATAAGAACTTCATGCCTAAAATCTCTTGCATGCTAAGTAATATTAAGAAGGATGAACATGTGATGATGTAAATGCACTTATGTGTGCTTGAGACCATACAGGAGACTTTTAGCCCCACTATTAAGAAAACTGAATAAAGTCACCAGCCCCATGGACTCACATTCTCATTGCTTACTTTTTGAGTCCGAAGCCTTTTTAGGTACCATGAACATCATATCCTTTACCTATTGAATCAACATTTGACATGGATTTTTCTTGGGGCACAGAACATTGCACATGACTTAAAATGTTAGACTTTTGGTGCATGAGTGCTCTAGGACTTATAATGTTCAATCACTTAACAAATTTTCACAATTAGTAAATAGTATAAGTAATTAACTTGATCTAAGAACATATTCAGATTGTTAGGGGGAGCATCTTAACCAAAATTCTATCTTGTTATGCTCACCAACATTATAGGCTTAGATCTATTCTGAATTTATTATGGTATGTGCTTAAATGTGATGTTTATATTGAAAATTTTTTGAATTAAAATGTTCCTTGGCCACAGTTATTTGTTTTGCCATATGATTCTATTTTTAAATTTATTTAATAACTTTAGATCTATACAGTTTCTTATTTCTGGTACTTTGTGATTACTACTTAAATGATATACTAGAAAAATAATTCTTTCTAGTAGTAGTTTTTAGGTTGTTGCATGCTATATGATTTATCTATTGAGAACACACTGCTGTCAGGTACAACTTTATTGAAAAATGTTTGATTTATTGACAACATGCTACTGAAATCTTATTAAAATTTTCCCAAAATAAAACCTGATACAAAGATGATTATGATGAAATAAAAATTAAAATAAATTTTGAAAGGATGAGTAAAAACTAAAATTGTTAAACATCATCCTTGCATAATCATAAAAATTTAGGGGAACTTACGTCCATTCTTATAAAAAGAGCATATATATCTCACATGCATCACTACGCTTTTTGAATATTGAGGCCCTTTTGAGAACCTTGAACATCATATCCAGTTCTTAAAGGTCTATAAATAGATTTGGATTGTTCTTGGTTATGAGCACAAATTCATGCCTCAATATATATTCTCTCATGCATCTGTGACCTATAGGGAGGATTACACTGGTCGAATGGTAAAATGAATAAATTTTAATCCATTATATTCGTTTTAAATGTTGTAAAAGTGAGTGCTTGTATGACTTGGAGTACTAGTGAAATTAATATTTGGACGGTATAAGCACTTTAAAACATCTAAGTTAGGATTCAAAATGATAGGGGGAGCATACTAAATTATAAGATATATCATATCATGCTCACCCACACTTTTAGCTTAGATTTGTTTTGAAATCTCTGTGGCTTGTGATTAATTATGATGATCCTAATCAATATTTTAAATGAAAATATATTCCTTTGCCACAAGCTCTTTATTTCTCCATATGATCCAAGTTTTATATGTTCAATATTCTTGGGATTTATGTAATTGATTTTCTTTGGTTATATTATGAAGTGTGCATAGATGCTTAACCAAGAAAATATTTGCTTGCTTGAACTTTAAGTATTTAATTTATTTTGATTGCAAGCATCCCCAGTGTTTATTGAAATTCATAAAGGGATATATATATATATATTCACATATATATATATATTTATATTTATATATATACATTTATATAAGCAAGAATTGAACTTATATATATATTTTTTTTCTCTTACTTATGTGCTTAAATTCTTTCATGACTTGTGTTTCGTTGTATTAAATATTTATGTCATGAGATTTTAATTTTCTTAGAGGGTGTTGCGTTACATAGCTGGTTCATGGATTTTACATGAAATGCATGTGAACTTGTTAGATCATTTTTATACTCAAACCATTTTTTTTATGTGCTGCATGCTTTTAAGTTCCAATCTTTTGCAAAGTCTTTTGTTGTGCTAAAATTGAAATGGTTTTTGCACATTTCTAACCTGACCTTGTTCATCATGTCATTTTTTATCTTTTAGATGACGAGTTAAACTGTTTTGTGGGCTTAATTACTATTTTTTTAAATAGTTCAAAATTTTTTATGCCCAAATCCTGTACCAAAAAGTAGGAGAGTTTTCTAAGAAAAAGTAAAATTTATTTTAAAAGGGGGAGTTCTCTTTTAAGCTAAGTCTATTTTAAATACTTAAAATGTTTTCTACTTAGTTTAGCCATTTTTGCTGATGCTAAAAAGGGGAGAATTTTATAAGCAAAATGTTTATGACTAAAAAAAGGAAAGTTTTTAGGGGCAAATATATGAGTATGTGCTTTAATGCAAAACTCAAATGCATATGTTTTGAAATGTCTTCTTTTGTGAATATGCTTGCTCTATATTGTTTAAATTTTTAAATTATGCATTTTTTTAGGAGGAGCCTTTTCAAGTTGTACCTATTTTGCTCTGGTGCGTTTGTCATCATCAAAAGAGGAGAGATTGTTGACTTTTTAAATCCAATCTTTGTTTGGATGCTAACAAAGCACAAGTTACTTATGTGTGTATTTAGTGATTGAATAGGTTATAAATCAACACACACATAAGGAGACTAACAATGGAAGCCTTGAAGGGCATAAAGACTATACACTCAAGCGCATTCCATGATGTCATAAGAGCGATGTCGAAGACATATTTGATTTAATTTGTATGTGCATTTAGGTTTTTATATTTTGATATGTAATAAATGCATACATCCTGCATGATATGACTTAATGCTCAGATAGGTCATAGACAGACTTTGGGGCAGACTTCGGTCGACCAAAGTTGGATTTTTGGGTTAATTTAATAGCCCCGGTCGACCGACCATAAAATGAACATATCTTTCTCGGTTGACCAAACCATGGAACTTGACTTTTCTACTATCCCTGGGTAACCAAACTTGTAGTTCAAAAACGATTCGGTTGACCAAACCTGAAAGATCGACAGATCAAACCATTCACTAGGTGACCGAAACCACGGAGCTTTGGAAAATCTCTTGGCTTAGCCGACTAGTTGTTGCCCACGGTCAATCAAACCCGAAAAATCACTTTTACTCTTTGTGAGTGTTCGGGCGATCGACCCTAAATGCCGGACGATCGAACCTCTCGAGTTGGGTTAATTTCCAGTGCCTAAACATGCTTAAATTTTAATTAAACAAATTCAAAAATACCAAGCGTGTCTCCAATGATCAAATTTTTTTGAAACTCTAAATATACCCCCTCATAACCTCAAATTAGCAACTTTGATTAGCAAACTTTTTCTCTCAAATTTTTTACTTAATCAAAGTTGCCCCACATAATCTTTTATTTTAAAAATTATTTTGGGGTTAATTTTTTAATACTCTCCAACTCTCTTTGTTACGTTCTTTAAAATATTTTTTAAAGAAAGTATTTTATTTGGGCATTTATTTTTTAATTGTACTTATTGCACAAATATATTTGAGCTTAAAATTCCAGATTTTTCAAATATTTTTATTTGTAAAAATCTTTGTTGGACAACATATTTCTCATTTATAAATATTCATATAATTTTATTTGTACAAAATTTGTTGAAGAGCAAAATCGTAGGTTCTCCTATATTTTTATTGAAATATATTTTTGGGAGAAAATTTTATTAGGGCCATATCTTTGAGTATTTATCATACATATCGTTCCTCAAAGATTGAAAATTTTGTTTTGAGAAAACACTTTTCTCTACTGAGCATATTTCATATCATCATTAGTGAGTGTATTTTGAGTTTAAACGTGTACATCTTTGCTTGTATTTAGAAGCATTTTATTATATACAAAAAAATTTTTATTGTATCAGTTGGGATCAGCTCATAATTGAACTAGGGAGTCTCAGCCCCGTAAGTGAGATCAATTGGGTTCATCCTGTTAATTTATCTAGGGAGTCTCAACCCCGTAAGTGAGACTGGTTCGGTTCAGTCTGAAAATTGAAATGGAGTGTCTCCGCCTCGTAAGGCAGATCAGTTGGGCTCGGCCTAGTAATTGAGTTGGGGATCACCTCTCTTTGTGAGGGGAGGTTGTAATAGCTTCTGCTCCATCCGTTTAAGTGAGCAAGGTTAGTGAGATCCTTAAGGGGTATACCCAAGGCAAGGACGTAAGTTGGTTTGGCTGAACCTTGATAACAAATATCGTGTGTTTCTCTCTCTCTCTCTCTCTCTCTCTCTCTCTCTCTCTCTCTCTCTCTCTCTCTACCTCGTTTAAATTCACACACTTTAATTTATGCACATGTATGCTTGTTCATTTATCGCTATCATTACTTTTGCATACATGCCCTTTATTTAAATGAGATATGCGTATTACATTTATGTTTACTTTCATTGCTTAATCATTTTCGCATACACGCTTTGAAGATTAAATGGAATATGAAATGGTGATTGTATGCAAGTATTTAATTTACTAAGAATGTCTTATTTGGCTTAAATATTTGCATACTTGATTAATTGGGAATGCTTAGACAGATCCTAGGTTATAATACTAGTTGAGAATTGAGTTCTACCTAGGAGAAATTTTTAATACCCAATTCACCCCCCTCTTGGGAATACACCAATTCTAAAAAATGAACAAGGGGAAATATGTTCGGATGATGATGATTACACTCCTTCTTATGATGATGTAGTGGATAATTGTGCTAAGTTGTTTAATGAATTAGTTTTAGTAAAAAGGAGGGAAAAAAATATTGAAAAAGAGCATGAAACCTTAAAATGGAGCTAAGTTGGAAGATAAATTGTTAAAATGCAAAGGAAAGGAATCTTGTTTTTGTTCCACCTTAAAAGAGGAAAATATTTCCCTAAAAAAGGAAAATGGGGAGCTATTGAAAAAGCTCAAAAAGTCGATGAATCTTTTCAAGTAGAGGTATGAAATTTGAAGAATCAAATTGAAAATATTTTAAAAGAAAATACTCTCTTGAAAAAGAAAGGGGAAGATCATGGTAAATCCATAAGAGGAAAAGAAAACTCCAATAAATTCATGGGAGTTAAAATAAATAAATTTTCCACAAAGAGTTTTAAATCCTCTTATTAATCACATGGTTATGCTTCATCAAGCAAAAAAAAAAATAAAAATGCAAATAAGTCAAAACCCTTATACACAAACAAATTTTGTTTATATTATGAGAGCAAGGGTCACATTCGGTATTCTTGCCTTTATGGAGGAGCTAGAGGCAAAGAAAGGAAGTTTGAATGGGTAGTGAAGAAGAAAAACCCCTTGGTACCCAAGGACGAATGGGTACCAAAAGGGAACACATGATATTTGAACTAGTGCTTCCTCAGAACCAGAATTAGGAAATTGGATTTTGGTACGCATAGGTAAAAATAAAAAGAGATTTTAATGTGCTTAAAGTTTAAAATCCCAGATTATGCATTATAAATTGTTTGATTACTTTGCTGGGAACTTTCGAAGATCAAGCCAATATTGATGAGTTCAAATAATGAAACTGTAGACACCCTATTTTTGCCCTAACCAGATAGAACAAGGGGTCAATTCTTATTTTCATTATTATTATTATTATTACCTTATTTTTATTACTATTATTATTATTTTTATTATTATTATTATTATTATTATTTTATTATCACTATTATTTTTAGTATTTATTATTTTTATTATTTTTATTCTTATTATTATTATTAGTATTTGTTATCTTTATTTTATTATTTTCTTATAATTATTTGTATTATTTATTATTATTACTAGTAGTATTATTAGTATTACTTTACTACTGTTATTTTGGATATATTTATATTCATTATTATTATTATTATTATTATTATTATTATTATTATTATTATTATTATTATTATTATTATTATTTTCGTATATTATTATTACTTTATTATTATTTCTATTATTTTACTATTATTATCATCATTATTATTATTATTATTATTATTATTTATCATTGCTTTTAATATTTGTATTATTACTTTATTTACTAATTATTATTATTATTATTATTATTATTATTACTATTATTATTATTATTATTATTATTATTATTATTATTACCATAAAAGTATAAAAAGAATAAAAATGAAAAAGGAAAAGAAGGGGGCGCTAGGGTTGGCAAAAATTTTATAAAGTGGGGGGCGCACAGCACAAACAACGGGGGGGCGCAACGAAGAAGCCAAAACAAAAAAAAAATCCAGCCGCACAGCAACCCCATCTGACTCTTCTTCCTCTTCTTCCATCGCCCTCATTCTCTCCATCCCACTCGCCCAGCTTTCATCCTCACAAAGCCCTGCACAGCAGTCACGAGCTCTTGCAGCAACTCTGCCACAGCCATCGCGATCCTACTCCGTCGTTATACCAGCCCAGCAACCAACGTCGTCGCCATCTCCGGTCATTCTCCTCCATTCCATCACAATAGTCTACTACTGCAGGAGAGAGCCATTGGAAGCTTCACCGTCGTTGTCGTCTTCGGCGGTCCTTACTGTCCTCCACCTCCGTCGTCGTCTCCGGCAGCCCTTGTTGTCATCGCAGTTTCCAGCCCCAGTTCTTCGGCGGTATCCCCCCTCTGCAAGTACCTCCACTGTAAGTACCTCCCTGCCCCTCTACTGTATATACATACACACATATACAAATATATACATATATTGATTCAGCTTGTGTTTTATTACATAAAGTTCAAGTTTTTTTTTATTTTTTATTTTGCTTCTACATCTGTGTGTATATCCTGCAAAACGCACACTGCACGCACACACAGCATACATAGAAACACACACACACAACATACACACAGCAACACACACTACAAAACACACACAACACACACAGCAACACACACACACACACACAGCACACACACTGCAAAACACACTGCACACACACAAAACACACACTGCACACACAGTAAAACACACATAGCAAGGGCTGCCGGAGACAACGACGGCGATGGAGGACAGCAAGGACCGCCGGAGACGACAACGACGGTGAAGGTTCCAGCGGCTCTGTCCTGTAGCAGTAGATTGTTGTGATGGAATGAAGGAGAATGATCAGAGATGGCAACGACGTTGGTTGCTGGGCTGGTATGACGACGGAGTAGGATAACGATGGCTGTGGCGGAGTTGCTACAAGAGCTCGTGACTGTTGTGCAGGGCTCTGTAAGGATGAAAGTTGGGCGAGTGGGATGGAGAGAATGAGGGAGATGGAAGAAGAGGAAGAAGAGTCAGATGGGGTTGTTGCGCGGCTGGATTTTTTTTCTATTCTGGCTTCTTCGCTGCGCCCCCCCGTTGTTTGTGCTGTGCGCCCCCCACTTTATAAAATTTTTGCCAACCCTAGCGCCCCCTTCTTTTATTTTTTCATTTTTATTCTTTTTATACTTTTATGGTAATAATAGATATAATAATAATAATAATAATAATAATAATAATAATAATAATAATAATAGTAATCATAATAATAATAATAATAATAATTAGTAAATAAAGTAATAATACAAATATTAAAAGCAATGATAAATAATAATAATGATAATAATAGTAAAATAATAGAAATAATAATTAAAGTAATAATAATATATGAAAATAATAATAATAATAATAATAATAATAATGAATATAAATATATCCAAAATAATAGTAGTAAAGTAATACTAATAATACTACTAGTAATAATAATAAATAATACAAATAAATATGAGAAAATGATAAAATAAAGATAAAAAAAAAAAATAATAATAATAATAATAATAATAGTAATAAAAATAAGGTAATAATAATAATAATAATGAAAATAAGAATAGACCCCTTGTTCTATCTGGTTAAGGCAAAAATAGGGTGTCTACAGCTGCCCCTCTTTGTAGGCTTAGTTGCTTCAATGTAACGGGTGGAACTCTCCTATGTTTTTTGTAGCAACATGCCTACAAAGATAAAAGACAATTTTTTTAGTTAAGCCATTCAACTCCCTATATATAGCTTTTCAAGTTAATCAAGAGTTGTTTATTTTTGCCAACCAGGGACGATTTGTACTGAATGTAAGAATCCAAGTTGTAGGGATACGATAATCCAGCCATTAGACACAATGATGGCTTGCTTCGAATGTAGGAATCTGAGCTGTAGGGATACGCTGATCTAGCTATGGGACACAATGATGGCTTGCTTCGAATGTAGGAATCCGAGTCGTAGGGATACGATGATCCAGCCATGGGACACAATGATGGCTTGCTTCGAATGTAGGAATTCGAAGCGTAAGGATACGATGATCCAGCCATGGGACACAATGATGGCTTGCTTCGAATGTAGGAATCCAAGTCGTAGGGATACGATGATCCAGCCATGGGACACAATAATGACTTGCTTCGAATGTAGGAATCCGAGCGGTAGGGATACGATGATCTAGCCATGGGACAAAATGATGGCTTGCTTCGAGTGGACGATCTCGAGGACTTCTCAGATGTAGGATTCTGAGAGTCTGCAGATTGCTCAAGTGTAGGATCTCGAGGACTTCTCAGATGTAGGATTTTGAGAGTTTGCTAATTGCTCGAGTGTAGGATCTCGAGGACTTCTTCGATGTAGGATTCTAAAAGTCTGTTGATTGCTCGAGTGTAGGATCTCGAGGACTTCTCAGATGTAGGATTTGCTAATTGCTCGAGTGTAGGATCTCAAGGACTTCTTAGATGTAGGATTCTAAGAGTCTGTTGATTGCTTCGAGTGTAAGATCTCAAGAACTTTTCAGATGTAGGATTCTGAGAGTCTGCGGATTGCTCGAGTGTAGGATCTTGAGGACTTCTCAGATGTAGGATTCCAAGAATCTGTGAATTGCTCGAGTGTAGGATCTCGAAAACTTCTCAGATGTAGGATTCTGAGAGTCTGCTAATTGCTCGAGTGTAGGATCTCGAGGACTTCTCAGATGTAGGATTCTAAGAGTTTGCTAATTGCTCAAGTGTAGGATCTCGAGGACTTCTTAAATGTAGGATTCTAAAAGTCTATTGATTGCTTCGAGTGTAGGATCTCGAGGACTTCTCAGATGTAGGGTTCTGAGAGTTTGCGGATTGCTCGAGTGTAGGATCTCGAGGACTTCTCAGATGTAGGATTCTGAGAGTCTGATGATTGCTTGAGTTTAGTATCTCAAGGACTTCTCAGATGTAGGATTCTGAGAGTCTGATGATTGCTCGAGTGTAGGATCTCGAGGGCTTCTCAGATGTAGGATTATGAGAGTCTGATTACTGTTCGATGGGAATTCTGGACCAATGGTTAATGATGACTCGGGTGTAGAATCCCGGTTAGCAAGGCTTTTGAGAAGGACTTGTGCTAGGTGTAGGATCCCGATGACTTGGGAGGGTGACTCGTACTGGGTGTAGGAACCCGAGTACTGAAGTATGAGGATGATGTGCATCGGGTGTAGGAACCCGAGTGCGGAAGTATGAGGATGATGTGCATCGGGTGTAGGAAAACGAGCGCTGAAATATGAAGATAATGTGCATCAGGTGTAGGAACCCAAGTGCTGAAATATAAGGATGGTGTGCATTGGGTGTAGGAACCCGAGCACTGAAGTGTGAGGATGATGTGCCTTGGGTGTAGGAACTCGAGTGTCGAATCATGAAGATGATGTGTATCAAGTGTAGGAACCTGAAGTATGAGAATGATGTGCATCGGGTGTAGGAACCCGAGTGCGGGAGTATGAGGATGATCAATCGGGTGTAAGATCCCGAGACTCTTTGAATCATAAGCTCATATGGGTTTTAAGTCTTGAAACATTGCTTCACTAGGCACGATTAATTAGGCGCTAGGTCCTGAGATCTTTTGGAAGGTCAGTATTTTGGAAAATGGTTGCTCTGCTGAGGGTAATCAATCGGGTGTGAGACCATGAAATTCTTTTGGAAAGTGTCCTCAAGTGTAGAGTTCAGAATTATCCCACCGGGGATTATTGATCGGGAACAAAATTCTGAGTTTCTTTGGCTGTCTTTAGATTACCCTCTTTAAGACTCAACAACCAATGCATCAATTGCTTCCTGGGGTCAACTGCCACAGTTTCAAAGTATGTCAATCTGTACATAGGGGCCAGTTGCCCCAGTTTCAAAATATGTCTAGACAAGAATGGCTCAGTCAAGGATGCAAAAGAATTATTCAAAAGTTTATTCAACTAGGCAAGTATGAATTAATGGTGCTCTATTGCTATATGTATCCATGTTGCTACCTAAGATGCTAGAATGCAGTGATATGTTGCTATGTGTGCATAATGATGCGTGAATGCAAAGATGTATGCATGTTGAATGAGATCCCCTTTGTATTTTCTTTCTTATGCAATGCATGGAATGTGTTGTAATGCATGAAATGTATGGTAATGCATGAAATGCATGGTAAAGCATGAATATTTTCTCCTTCCAACGTGTTTGTAATCAGCAACCCAATCTCTAATCTTGGGTGTGCTTTTAAATTCCAAGTTGCCCCTAATTCTGGCCATGTTTCAAATTCCAAAAGGCACTCAAAATTTGTGTTTACATGCCACTAGTCATGACCCTATTTTGGACTTTTATTCTGTCCTGAAAGCTCCTGGATTTTCTCCAATGGAACTTAAAAACTGCCCCAATTTTGATCCTCGTTCATTGATCTTGGCTATGTCATCATCGTGCACTCTGATATGAAGGCATCGGAATTATTCCAGACAAAACTCAAACCAAAATCTGCCCCAGTTACCATCGTTTGTTACTAATCTTGGCTTCAATTTGCTTGACTAATCCGGCCATGGAGGTGATTGGCTTGGCTCAAATGAAACTTGATCGCAAAATATGCCCCAGTTGAATGGATCTATAGCTGATCTTGACCCTATTTTCATATTCCAATATGGTAAGAAGGTGCTTGAATGGGTCCCACTGAGACTTAACTCGAAATTTGCCCTAGTTAAATTCATCTGCCACCGATCTTGACTCTATTGTTTGAATAAGAAGATTTTGACATAACATTTACCCCAGTTAGGCTACTCTTTCTCCACAGGTATCTTTTTCATAGAAAGTATTGTGATTTTGAAACTCTTTGACTATCCATCCTCTTTTAACGCTCTAAAGAGTAAGAAGGGTTTTTTTATTTTTTTTTATTTTGAAGGAACGAGGAATGATTATGCAATTATGACATCAACTTGCTAAATCAAAAGGCCATCCGCACAAAATAAATGTTTTACCATGTTTCAATGCTATCATAGGAGAAAATTCATACCAGTATTCAAGAGTCGTATAACATTGATTTCCTAGCCTAGACGACTGTCATTCTTTTCAACTGCCCCAATTCCATCAACCCATGCTTTGATCTCAAGATGGTCTTTAAGACTTAGGGCGAAACGTAGGCTTAGGGATGTAGGCTTTTAGAATAAAAGAGAAACTAAGGCTCAAAAATACCACCAGAAATAATGTTTTATACCCCCAGTTCGAGTTAAGGCGTTTTGCAAGATGTTGACTGAACTTGTTATTTAAACAAGCTGCCTATGTACCTTTTTAGGATCAGGTCATTACGTAGTTCAGACTCAATATTGAGTCTGACAAATTATTTGAGACAACAATGTATACCAATCTAGTCAGGACTTTCATTTGGACTGTAATGTAGGCTAAGGGTATGGGTTAATGAAAGAAAGATTTGAATAAGGCTCAAAATTTATCAATATTATCACAGGTATTTGCTAGTCAAAGATCACATATAGGTCACGTCCTTGATTTTTCTTCTTCCTTCCGCTTTCTTTCTTTTTTTCTTTCCTTTTTAATCTTCTTTTCCTTCTTTTACTGCAATTTTCACTTTTCTTTTTATAAAGAAATCTTGATTTCATTTTCATTTGAACTTCAATTGGGACCAATCTTTTAAAAACTACCCTAGTATGGGGTGTGATCCTTCAACAGGTTAATTAAAGAATGAATTTTTCAGGCTCAAAAGGGTTGTCAAGGGATTTCTTCTTTGACTCTCTTTTAGGTAGTAGAAAAATGGCCTACCATCCTTTTGGTAATGACTATTGTCTCAAATGATTCGCCAAACGCTAAGGGATCCAATCCTAGGTTAGATTTCTGGTGATTTGACTTTGAAGAAAAGGCTAGTTTAACATTCAGGCTCAATTTGGTTAACAAATGGTAAATCATTGCTTGGGTTCTTTTAGGGATAACTGGTCGACCAAAGAGGGTCATCCATCATTTGATCAAAACATGAGTGATGACATGAAATTATCAAAACAGCACAACCGCTTCGTTGAATTCCTTGAAAAGTAAGATACTTCTTCATAACATTTGAATTTAATGATTGTTTCATCCTTCTCTACTTTTGCCTCTTGGGTTAAATTTTCAAAAATTAACAGCTCTTTCTGGCTTGTGAATACTGGCAATATTACTTTCCCTATTCCTGCATGAAACATAAGCAAACAAAATTTGGCAACTGGACTCATGATGCAAGTGAGATAACAAAATGCATAATTCATTTTATTGAATATAGAAAATATTCCGAAACACAAGCGTCCACGGATTACAAAAGGCAGATAACAATGGGGAAAACAAAAGAGCACCAAATGAAAATTAGATAGTCAAAAGCTTGCTACTCGAGCACTTTAGCCTCTATTGATAACAACTGAAACGATTGATTTGGGAACCTCCCTGATATGTTAACCACTTCCTTCCTCGTGTTTGGGCAAAGGATTCCCTTGGACTCCCGGTTGCTTGACGTCAAAGGTTAACCAACCGGCCTCTCTCAATGATTGCACTTTATGCTTAAAGGCCCAGCATTTTTCAATTGAATGGCCTATTGCCTCAACGTGACACTCACAGCGAGCATTTGGGTTGTACCACCTTGGGTAAGGGAACCGTACCAACGCTCTAGGTGTAGGCGCAACTAGATGTCTTTCAACCAACTGTGAAAATAATTCTGCGTAGGTCATTGGGATACAGTCTGTCTTTCTAACTTTCCTCTAGACACTTCTATCTCATGTTTGAATATGGGCAAGCATGACCAAAGGCCTTGTGCCTACCTGTATAGTCTGCTCATCATGGTGTTTAAAAATGAGGTTGTTTCTAGATTCGATGTGCGGGACTATTTGACAACATTGCTTTTGTGTCATTTTGGCTTTCTTACTTTTCTTTCTATCAACCCATTTAACAAGGCTTCGTTTTGACTCCGAGCACTTTGCTTTCCCCATATTGATTGCATCTTCAATTTGCTCTTAGATGATTGCCCGATTGGGACTATTCTAGGGGGTGCTTTTAGGGAAACGAGTAACACATGGATATGGGTAAACTACTTTCCCTTTTCCTATCATAGGGCGACTCTGGGTTGTCATCTCCCTCTTTTGATAAGAGCGATCACTCGTCTTCTCCTCCTTACTCTTTGAGATTAGAACTGCCTCCTGGTGATATTGAATCATAAAACCGAAAGCTAGACCTCTCCATGTATGTATTTTTACTCGGCGACACCATTCTAGAGCTTCTCCTGTTAAACTACTTTAGAAACAATGGATGAGCAGATCATCATCATCACAATATGCGGCCATCTTCTGTAAATACATCCCCAAGTGAGCTAGTGGACACTCAGACCCACTAAACTTCTTAAAATTTGGGACTTTGAGCTTTGGGGGTAAGATCAAATTCGACATTAGACAAGGATTGAAAGCATCCGATGAACCAGACATGCTTGTTTTTTGCATAGGTTGCAGCTGTTCTTCCCAGACTTCATTTTTATGATCCATTTCTTCATTAGGTATCTGCTCTTTACCCATTTCTTTAGCTATTCCCCCTTCTTGAATATTAGGATTGATGAAGAGAGGAACTTGGACATCTCTCTCTGGTTAAGGTTTCAGATCCTGGGTTGATAGGACAAATGTGTGTAGTCTTAAGCCTAGACCAGCTAATGACTCCATCAACCATGGTTAGAACAAAGGCTTGTTTTCAACTGCCTGCTTTGGAGGTTGTGTAGTTTGGCTCCATGAGGGGGCTACCTCCTCCATCTGATTCTTAATCTTTCGCACATCTTGATGGACATCTTCAGGATTTGGTGCGGGAGAGCTCATCTGACCTTCTAGATCCTTCCGCATTAGTCTAACCCTTCGTCAAGAACTTAAAAGGATGTGCAGAGACCGTTCTATTTTGCCTGCTTTTAGAATACCAGATTTCAATTTCACCACCTTGGCACACTAGTTTTACAGGAAATTGGGATATGATTACCGACTCATCGGAGATGACTATGCATGCATAGTAATGAATTTGAGCATGGAATGCACGATTAGGTTATGCAATGGGTGTTTAAGCATGGATGCAACTAATGCACTTATATATACAAAAAAATATATGAGCGTGCATGCAACCTATCATGCATGACTATGTATGCAATGAAGTGCATGAATACTATGTAACCTAAATGACTACTTTGCCAGTATTCTCGAAAAATTCCACTAATGAGAGATTTCAAGATTAACATGACCATCAACGGGCCACGATTTCAATTCAAATCTTCCCTTAACCATTCATTTCCTAATTAATGGTCTATGTACCTCAGGTTCTATGAAGGGTCAGATTATGTTCTGAGGTTGGGGTTGACCCAGGCTAGTCAACTCGTTGGATTCATTCAATATGGACTTGTGGACTTTAGTGTGCACTTAGGCTTCAAGTATTTTAAAATATGGGCTTCGACCTATTTCATGATGGGCTAAGGCCCTAGTTGAAAAGGAATTGGGCTTGGATTACTTGAAAAAATGTTGGCCCAAATTTTTAGGCAATGGGGTTGAAGCCTCTTTTGAAATCTGGGTTTGATCATTTTTGAAAATTAGGCCTGGGCCGAGTTTTTGCTTAGGAAAAGGTCGGGTCCAAGTTTGTTTTTAAAGAATTGGGCAAAAGTTATTTGGAAAGGGTTAGGCCGACCCATAAAATGCTTAGGTCAAGTTCTTCATTCTTTAAAAGGATGTGTCATGGTCTCATTATTGGGCTTTTTCAGAATACTGGCTAAGTAGTATGTAAGTCTAAAATGGATGCAGAATGCATGGTATAATACAAGATATCTCACAACATATATACAATAGATGGTATGGGGAGAAGGATGTCCCAACCCAGGGTAGGTATGTATATGCAGTGTTCGTCATGGCACTATCTTAGTTAAGGAAAACTATATACAAGTATGTGTGGGTAGGCTCTAACCCTATTGAAAAAAGGTCCCCTGTTTGGAATTCCATCCTCCCTCATAGGGGTCTGGATAAAACCCGCACTGAGTGGAGTGGTTCGCGGGTCCCATCAAACTCTGCCACGAAGGGACTGACGCTATTACCCTCCTATCTAATCCTAGTAAGGAAAGCTCGGGTATAGAGCTTGAAAGTGTGTGAATTCAAATTTTAACCTAATCGCGCTATCCCTACATTTATTCACATGCTATTAAGAATATGGAAACAAGATATCTACTATTAATATATTTATTCAAAAGACATGGAAAAATAATATTTGCAATTAATATGTTGATTCAAAAAATTTGAAAACAAAATATTTTTAGTTAATATGCTTAAAAAAAATATGGAAACAAAATATTTACGATTAGTATACAAAATATCTATAATTAATATGCTTATTCAAAATATCTACAATTAATATACTTATCGGAAACAAAATATCTACAAAAAAAAAATTAAGAAACAAAATAATTTTAATTAAATAAGGTTGTTTGTAAATTATGGAAATAAAATATTTACAATTAATCAAGGTTATTTACAAATTACAATATTCACAAAATAAGGAGTAATTATAAGATTTATTAAATTTGAACTTTGGATAATTTCTAATTAATTACTAGCTCGACTCTCTAATGTCCCCAACGGAGTCGCCAAGCTATCGCGACATCCCGGAGTGCGTGTGGCCCGGGCGGCGAAATAAAAATAATGATTATAATTTTCAGAGAAAAACAAGGAATGTCGGAATCGCCACTAACCTTTAGTGTGGTTAGAACACATAATTACTACCTTGTTAAGGGTAGAATGAGTCTATGTTACCAGAGTTGGCTTCGGGAGTTCGGATATGCGAGGGGAAAGTACAAGCACCCCCTACGCGCTCATTCTTACAAACGGTACCTAATTAATTTGGAATTATCCATAAGTCAATCTAGTAAGTCTTTAAAATTACTCCTCTAGTAAATTTACTAATACACGTATAAAGTGGATAAACAAATAAATAAATAAGTAAATGAATAATACAAAAATATATATAAAATATAAATATTTACATATTCCCTCAGAACCAAAGATACGTAAAGCCCGAAGGCTCATACCCCAGCATTAAAATCATAGGGATAATAATTAAGAAAATACACTCTCAAATTTTGAAATTGTATATAAATTTTTAAAGGAAAATACTAGTATGAGACGTTTTAATATATATTAATAAGATAATAAACGAAGAAATTAAATTACCATAATACATGTAATAATAATAGGGATACATATATGCTAAAATATTACAAATATCAAAGTAAGTAATGAAATACCATGATACTATATATATTAAGACACTAAAGATACTAAAAAAAATAATAATAATTAATACTAAATATATCAAGATACTAAAAGTAATTAATACTAAATATATTAAGATACCAAAAATAATTAACATGAATGTATTAAGATACAAAAAATTATAATTAATACTAAATATATTAAGATGCTAAAAATAATTAATACTAAATACATTAAAATACCAAAAATAATTAATATTAAATGTATTAAGATATTAAAAATAATTAATACTAAATATATTAAGATACCAAAAATAATTAGTACTAAATATTTTAAGATAAAACAAAAAATATCACTATACATAACTATAATACCATAATAACTACATGTAAGGAAACCCTAAAAATACCTAAAACAATGTAAACTGATTAAAACCCTAAAATATATATACATGGAAACACATAAAGCCCTAAAATTAATATGTATATATACAATATTACATATGGAAACAAATCAATCCTAAAATTAATATACCAAATACAATAATAAGTATGGGAGCAACTAATGCAATTAAGGAGACAAATCAACCCTAAAACCAATATGCAAAACCACTAATGAAATTGGGAAACAATCCAATCCTACAATTAATGTGCAAGCTATACAATATGAAGACAAATCAATTCTAAAATTGGTAGGTACTTACACGATTATGAAGATGACACAAAGATAATGAAATTATGGAAACACTTAAGATCAATGTACATGTAATCTCTAAAGTTAGTATACAAGCCATATAGAAATAAATTAAATCTTAGACACAGAAACCAATCGAAACTCTAAACATGCTTAAATAATAATAAAACCCTAATTACAACCCTAAATAGTAATATACTATTTATTAAATAAATATATGACAATAAGAAAATTAAAACTTTAACAATAATATTCAATCAACCATAATGTTACCTATTTAACATATGTACAATTCAAAATTTTAAAAATTGAAACTAGCCCCCACAAATAAAAAGGAAACCTACAAAAATGAGAGAAAACCAATTACTATTTATAGTAATTATCAAAAAAAATTTAAACAAACATTACCACGAGATCATGAACATAATATTTAAAAATTTAACATATATATAATAAAAACCCTAAATGCGAATATTATTTACATACTATGATAAATAACATATTAATATAAATACCTATACAATGAAGTCTTAAGTTTTAAATATTAAAACAAGTCAAAATAAGAAAAGAAACAAAAAAATAAATAAAAAAATTCATTAATTAATAAATAAACAAATGAACATCAAATATATATATATATATATATATATATATATATATAACCTGAATAAATATTATTACAAAAGATGAAAAACAAAAAATCCTGCGAAAAATAAATTAAAGTTAGTATATATATATATAACATCAATTAAATGTATGATAAAGAAAAAAAGAAATTAAACTTTACATATATATGTGCGCGTGTGTGTGGCTTGCATGAAAGGAGTTTACCGCCGGAGGTGGATCGCCGGAGCTGGAAGAGGATGTCACCAGAGTGCTGGGCTACTGTGGTGATGCAGGTGTAGTGCTGCTGTGGTGATTGGAGATCCTGGTGCAGGCCGAGGAGGGAGCTGTGGTCGCCGGAAAGGAGGAGCTATGATTGTTGGTCGGAGTTGCAGAGTTACTGTGCGTGGCCGGAGGAAGGCTGGGAGAAGGCTTGCCGCAAGGTGGTTACTGTGTAGCTCTCGAGTGGTTGCAGCGGCAGAGAGAAGCAGCGTGACAACTCCAAGCTATGACGCTTGGCACTGGTGAAGGAGGATCGTCGGAATGTTCTGAGTATGCTGGTCATGGAGATGGCTTGGATGGAGGCAGGGGAGTGAATCGGAGCAGAGGGAGTTTGGGAGACGAGCAAAGACGCAAAGGGAGGCAGAGAAGATGGATTCAGGGTGCGCTAGGAGAAGGAGAGAAGATGGGAAAGGGTGGCGGCGGTGTGTATCTTCAGGAAGAATAAGAAGGCGCTCTCGCTTTCTTTTTGCTGCGCTCTCCCCCCTTTTATAAAATTTTCAACCCTAAAAATCCTTTTCTCTTTTCCTTTTTCATTTTTATTCTTTTTATACTTTTATGGTAATAATAATAATAATAATAATAATAATAATAATAATTAGTAAATAAAGTAATAATACAAATATTAAAAGCAATGATAAATAATAATAATGATAATAATAGTAAAATAATAGAAATAATAGTATATGAAAATTAATAATAATAATGAATATAAATATATCCAAAATAATAGTAGTAAAGTAATACTAATAATACTACTAGTAATAATAATAAATAATACAAATAATTATGAGAAAATAATAAAATAAAGATAAAAAATACTAATAATAATAATAAGAATAAAAATAATAAAAATAATAAATACTAAAAGTAATAGTGATAAAAAATAATAATAATAATAATAATAGTAATAAAAATAAGGTAATAACAATAATAATAATGAAAATAAGAATAGACCCTTTGTTCTATCTGGTTAGGGCACCCTAGGGTGTCTACAGAAACCAATATGTTTTTTTTGTATATGTTTGGTTAATTGGTTTATCTCTTTTAAAAGTATTGGCTATTACTTAGGGGATGAATTTACATGTACACTCTCACAAGCTTGTTCTTTAGGAGTAAATTTTTGAGTGACAAATGGATAAATCTTTGTAATTCTGATTTGAATATCTTTGGTGTAGAATAAAGATTCAAAACCATGCTATGATAGATAAATCCATCTCTTATAGAAAAGAGATATGCTCAGTAGTCACATAATCTTTTTTGATGATATATGCTTAAGTGTGAATACATAGTAAGAATATCTAAGCATAGCATAACCTATCCTGTACATGAAGTTGAGTTTTAATGGAGATAATCATACCAACATGTCGTATCATTGTGAGCGTATGTTTAGTACTTTCCCATTAGTGGCTTTTTGGGAGGATTTATCTCTTATCTCTTGGAGCATTGATAAATAAAGTCTAGTATACTCCTAAATGCTCTTTGCCAAGTTGTAAGGTGTTGACTCTATGAGTCCTTCCTGTTTTGATTATGACAAATCCAATGGTTTTTACCTGTGCATTGAGTTCTTTGAATAGGATCATCCGTTGCATGCACTAAAGGTAGAAACACAAGGAAGCCATAAGGAACGCAAACACCACATCAACTATGGTATTTGAAGAGCAAAGAGGCCAAAGAACCAAAAAGAAATGAAGACCATTTATTTATTGTACACTGCATTTTTATTTTAGGTCTATAATATTAAAATGGTCTATAATAATTGACCCATTGCATGCATGATAGGTAAAATAAGTTCAATGGCCATAGATTGACCTTAGGACCCCATGCACATAAATGAAAAATCGCTTAAGTTATAAATGTCAAATTTATACAAATAGGGAAAAAATTTAGGGTTAAAATTAGGGTCAAAATTATGCTTGTGAATAACCCTGGTCGACCGAACCAAACTACTAATAACTAGCTTGGTCGATCAAACACTTTGATGGCTGAAAAGTCAAAGTGTTGACTAAGCCTCGGTCTATCGAACCCCAAGCAATGTAAAAGTCTTGATCGATTGAACTGGTCAAAAGTTAACATGTTGACTTCACGCGGTCGACCATTCTGAAATGAACATATCGTCCTAGGTCGACCGAACCGAAGCATTTTTGACCGCTAACTTTTCGGCTGACCAAATGTGTAGTTCATTTTGGCCACGGTCGACCGAACCTAGATAAGCAGTCGACCGAACCTTAGCCATGGTTGACCAAACCTACGGAGGGTTCAAAATCACTTTGAGATGGTTGACCATTTCCGTAGTTCAAAATTGCCACGGTCAACCAAACTTAGTAATATGGACGACCGAACCTTGAAAATGGTCGACCGAGCCTTGCGGGTTGGCGAAATTTTTACCGAGGTTAAACTTAGTTATTCTTCATTAAACATAATTCAATATTTTCATAAATACCCATTAAGTCCCAAACGGTTATAATTTTTGGAGTATCTATGTATACTCCTTCATTTGTCTTGATTAACATCAGTTTAGAAAACATCATTAGCAAAAATCCTCTGAATTTTTGAATACTCATTTTTCTCATACAAGCTTACAAATCCCATTCTTACTCATCCTTCCTGTTAAAATACTTTGGTAAGAGTGTTAAAGATCTTCCATATAAGCTTACACTCTCATATTCTATGATTGTTGTTGATTTTTATTGAGAGTAAGCTTGAGTTTTTCCTTGCGATTTAATTCAAAAGTCTTCTTTGGGAAAACTCACTAAGGCTTGTGAGTCTTGTATTCTTGTTGCAAGATTCAAGAGCTTATCTTGTTCTTTTAGCATAAACATTTTTGACAAGCTAGAAATCCAAATATCTTTTATACTTAGTACTTGATAAATTATTTTTGAGATATTTGTTTGTGTTCTTAAAATCTTTGAAACCATATTTGTGATTGATATATATATATATATATATATATATATATATATATATATATAATATTGTTTCAAAGAATCTATCATAACACAGACTCACATATTACTTGTTATATTTGCATTATCTTGAGAGTACTTACATTAATCTTCATTGAGCTTATAAATCCTATCATATTGAAGTGCATTGGTTGTATTGGTACATATCTGCTTATTGGTGAAACACGTATATTGTAAACAAAATTTAGATTTCATTATTAGTTGTATTCCAGGGGTGGCCCGACGAGGTGTTAATCAAGCCCGTAAGGATTGGTTGTAAAGGTTGGGATTAGCCCTGTTAATATGATCTAGGGTTTCCCTTACCCAGTAAGGAAAGGGTGTTGTATCCGGTGTTGCTCAACTCGCAAGTGAGCTTTAGTGGAATCCTTGGGCGTGTGAGCTAAAGGCGGGGATGTTGGCACATTTGCCGAACCTCGATAAGACATCTAGTGTCATCTTTACTTTATATGCTTTTCTATATTGTGTTTGCTTGTTTAGAATTTATCTTGAGTAAATTAATTGCAATTGCATCTATTTGTTTATGTTTTAAATGCTCTAAACTGACTTTAGGTTTGTGAAATACTGCTGCTGGTTAATTGACTTAGAAAGAAATTTTTAAAAATATCCAATTCACCGCTCTCTTGGGATTACACTAAAGTCAACAATTGATATCATAGTCTAGTTACTTAAACTTTATCATTTTTCTGCAAAAGAAATCATAATGGCTCATATTAGTGTAACCACTTTTGCTGAGGGACATTCGTCCACACGTCCTTTTGTTTTCAGTGGTGTGAGCTACACTTTCTGGAAACAAAGGATGCGCATTTACCTTCAAAACATTGATTGGAAGGTGTGGAGAGTGGTCTTCAGAGGAAATTATATTCCCATGAAAACTGTATAGGAGGCTAGAGTACTTAAGACTGAGGATGAATACACTGATGATGACATAAAAATAATAAATGTAAATGCAACTCCTATGAATAATTTATATTGTGCACTTGATGCAAATGAATTCAACAGGGTTATGGCATGCACCACAACTAAGGAAATATGGGATAAATTAGAGATTACTTATGAGGGCACTAGAGATTTTAAGGATAGTAGAATTGACATGTTGACTAGTGAGTACGAGGCATTCAGGATGAACACTAGTGAATCCATACAGAGCATGTACACTAGTTTCACTCACATCACTAACTCATTACATGCATTAGGCAAAAAATATCCCACATATGAAATGATTTGGAAAATTCTTAGGAGATTGCCATCTATTTGGGAAGAAAGGCTACTGCTATAGTTGAGGCTAGAGACTTAAAGGCAATGACTCTAAATGAACTAATAAGGCCACTCATCACATACGAGACGACTATTAATAAGAGATCGAATGAGAAAAATAGAGTAAAGAAGGTAACTGCCTTAAAGATATTTGCTAACACCTCTATTGAATGTAGTGAACCAGAATCAGGAGAAGATATGGCTATGCTTACCAGGAAATTCAGTAAGATCTTTAGAAAGAATAGCAGACCATATAAAATGTTCAACGGGAAAAAAACGTCTAGTTTTCAAAATAGTTTTTTAACATAAACCCCCAACGCCCATATAACGGCTCGTTCACCCCTTTGCCTATAAATACAAGTCCATAGGCTTGATCAAACATGGTTTTGATAATTTTAATGAAAAATATATTTTTGAATACCAACCCAAAGCACTTTACATATAGTTTATCATCTTAAGTGCTCATTTTCTTTCGTGCTCTCTAATCTTGTTTGATTCAATACTTAGAGGTTAGTGTGAAGTTCGTTTTGTATTTGATATCAGCTCATTTGAAGAGCATTGATTTGTATCTCATCTTCTAATTGTAAAGGGATTGGTTTACGTATTGAAGGTTCTTGATGAACCATTGTTGAAGGTTCTTGGTAGACCAATTTGCAAGGCTTTTTAGTGAACCTTGCGGCTTTTGGTAAACGTTAAGGGATTTGTTCTCGTGTTGTAAGACTTCTCCGCCAGTGAAGGAGTTTTATAGTGGAATCCTTGAGTTGGTCTTAAGGCGTGGATGTACGCTTGGTACCGGTGTTGAGCTTTCTCTTCTTTGTACTCTTTAATTTTTTTGCATGATTTACACTTCACTTATTATGATATAATTGCTTATATCTTGTTAATAATTTTATTTTCTAGAGAAAACCCAAAATACGCGAAAGAATCCATTCACCCCCTCCCTCTAGACTCTACACTCGGGCCGACAAAAAGTATTTAACATTTATTATAATATTTCAACAATAAAGTGTCTCAATATTAAGTATAGATTTAGACAATTCAAAATGATTATTATTTTAGCCTAGTTTAACATAATCCTTGAATAATGAATAGTGGCATTACTACTTTATTTTGCATGATCGATTGTACTTATAAATTTGACTCTAGCGTGCAAACTACAATCCTATTTGTTTTATAAATTTAACTTCAATAATTAGCTAACATTATGTGTCGTAATCAAAACTAGTAGGATAAAAAAAAACACAAGAAAAAAAGGTTAGTCACCGCGTCCTTTATTTTTAGAATAAAATCAATTTCTATTAGTCGTATATTGGAGATCTTCTTTGAAATTTCATTTGTGAGAGTTGCCTTATATCCCAAAAAAAAAAAAAAACCCAATGAGGTTGAACTTAAGGCATAACACTTTAAGTTTTTGGATTAAGTCCACCTTCGCCAAGAAATTCTAATATATGCCCAAACAAAGTTATTTTAGCTATTATGTCCGTTGATATTTTTCATAAAAAAGAAAGATAAGGAAAAGAAAATTTTGCAAGGTGTCGTCGTTGTCAATGATGATAACAGGGGGATCGACGGTCAGTGCGAGAATCCAAAGCAAAGCGCCATGGCAGGATCTCACGGAGCTCTGGTGGTAGGCATTGCAGTGGCAAGAAACATTAAAGACAAAGTCACCACCTTTTAGGGCTTCCCAAAACGGCAACCACTATAACTCTACGAGGGACACGGCATGGGAATAAATGGAGTAGGATCAACGTATTAGGCTTTTTATGGAAATCAATCAGTGCGTGGGTATGCCCTACCACATGAGTCATGTCTAATCTTCTTTGCACCAATTTGGGATCTGATTTGGGTAGTGGCTTGTGTCTCCTTGGTGCCATTTTTGGGAAGAACATCTTTGCACCACACGTCGATCATATATATGGCTTCTTTGTTTCCTAATTTCAAAGACTTGATTAAATGACTTTATTGTTTTTTTTATGATGCGTGAACTCCAACCACCGAGGAGTTTTTTTCCTGGTTTATCATTATTTTAAAATAGTACCCTATTTGAGAAAATATTTTCTAGAATGACTAATCTCGTTACTTGGTCTAGTGAGATTTGTCACGGACAACGCTTCAGTGGTGACGTGTGACATTGTCTTCTTGCAAATCTCACTCAACGAAACAACGAGATTTGCTTTGAAAATAATCCGTGAGTTGACGCGTGGCAAATCTCGCCGGACCAAGCAGCGAGATTTGCTTCAGCCCTTCAACAACACTTTCTCCTTCACTTTTGTGCGCGAACAGAGAGCAGAGGATATGCAAACAAAGAGACAGAGAGGACTGCAAGTGAATGTTGCTGAGTGGAGAGGGCAGATTGCAGAGGTCGGATGTGTGCCAGGTGACCGCTGCTTGCCGAACGGTCATCGTGAATGTTGAGGAGTACCTATATGAACAGAGGAGACGAGGTAAGTTAAAATATATACCGTTTCCTTATTTATTTTGAAATTGAAATTCATATTTTTGATTGAAGATTTTGTTAGTTTAATTGATCAAATTGTTAGTGTGCCTTAAAAATTACTACGTAGTTCCTTCAATTTATTGATTGAAAGCTTCATTTGGAAACACACAAAAATTACTGGTTATGTGTAACGACCCAAAAATCTATACCATTTTTTTTTTTTATAAAATAAACTGCAAAATATAACATTATAATACTCTTGTATAATTTGCTATAACATCTCAGGCCCTAAGTGAGCACTAAGGAAAACTTGATTATATTACATACCTATGTAGCGGTAAAACATAAAATTGTTCATCCATATAAATAATACCATAATTTAGTAACTCTTTCCAAACCATACACACATATATACACATCACCCTAGTATCATCTACTAAAAAATACTATCTCTTGTATACACTTACAATAGATAGGGTAGTCTACTTGCCCTCTTTATCTGCGAGCCTGATCCGCTCGCCTAAATGGATCACCTGAAAAATATTAAATCACTGGGATGATACAACGCTCAATAAGAAGAAATATACTATTACTAGTGTGTGGCAACTGAGCTACATAAATACTATACTGATGAATATCTAAAATTGTAAAAACTGGTAGAACAATATACAGTACAACTTGCATCTTTTATAATTTAATATACAACTGTAATGTTTGAGTTTTCTACTTTTTCATACTTCTAGTATTATAATATATTTGCTGATATATTGTAAATTTGTATACATATACATAACTATGATATTCATCCTGAAAAACTGTACGTCATGATTTAACCCCTCATTACAGGATTGTGCGGTCTGTAGGAGGGACTTAACCTTGGTTGGCCTACCAGGTAAGTCAATTGTAACTCTACCAATCCTTAACTCGGCCAAACTGCAACCTCTCCTAGGCATGGTACTAGTACCTACCTTGTCAAACCGGTCACTTCAACCCAGTCTTTTAGGGAGTCTGCAATCCCTCCAAGTACGGTTGACAAAAACCTTCCGCACACTATCTAAGATGTGTGGTTGCACTTTAATCTTGAAATAGCAATGGTACCGTGCTCTGATAACTGAATATTTAGTAAACTGATTCATCAGGGTCTGATACTATGTAGTACTGATATACATAATTATCTTGCTGTTTCATCATGATTCCAAAATAACCATAACACTGAAAGCTAATCCAAAAATACTCAAATATTTGTACTGTAAAAACTAAATTACCATAATGTTATGGAAAACAACCATAACACTGAAAACTAATTTGAAAATACTGTATTATCTGAGTTGTATAAACTGCAATATCGTAGTGTTATGACTTTAATATTTTGGAAATCATGGTAATCTGCATATGCTGTCTATCTGTATAAACACTATAATTCATACTCTTGTAAAATCTGGTAAAACATTTCTCTGCATAATAATATAAATCTTACCAATCTGAAAATTGTATTGTTTCTATACTGATCCGATATGGTCTCATAAACATATATCTGTATAAATACTATAAATCATAATAATATGAGAATTGTATAATTCATATACTGATCTAATATTGTCTCATGCCACACAACTACATAAATAAATACTTCATATTCTAATACTGTATTTTCTTATATATATAAATAATTTATAAACTCAATAGTAGTCTAGAAAACATATAATTTATTAATAAATATTCTAAAATTCCTAGCATAGCATATTTCCTTTACCTAACTGACTAAAAGGCTTGCCTCCAACTCTACTCTTACGCCCTTGGCGTACCAATCTCAAAATCCTACAATAATATATTTATACAAATTCCTCAGTAAATCAATGAATTTCCCAAAAAAATTACCTCACTCATATTTCTTGAATCTACCTATTTACAATTTCTTAAACTTTAATATACCTGAACTCCTAAAAAAATATCTACTAGGGTCCTCAACCTATGCCTGTAGGGTCCCAAAAATACCCTAACCCTAAAAACTTAACACCCTAATTTTATCCCACAAAACTCCAGTATATTCCATAACTTAAAATCTAAACTCAAATAAGCCTGATAAAACTAAAACTACTCAAATAAGCTACATACCTTGATTTTGGGATGGTGCCTAAGTTGGCCTAACCAACAATCTACTCCGACAAACTTGAAGAGAATCTTCCTGGAGTAACGTGGCAGCTTCCAATCATTGAACTAGCAAAGAATGAAGCTGAAATTCTAGAGAGAAGGTGGGGAGAATGATTTAAGAGAGAGAGAGAGAGAGAGAGAGAAATTTTTCATGAAAATTTCGCTGAAAACCCGAGTTAGGCATATTTATACACTGCTGCCTCGTCGATGAGCCATGTTACCTCATCAATGAGTCCAAGAAGAGATTCGTCGATGAACACTTAACCCTCATCGATGAATTGCAAGCCCTGGAAACAACCCTCTTGTTAAATTCTCATCGATGAGGCACGCGTCCACGTCGATGAGCCCAAGAAGCCTGTTCGTCAACGAGATCTTGCTGAATAATCTTTTTGAAATTCCTTTTTTCTCCTTCTTTTAATTATTTAATTACCATAATTCTTCGAGTCTCTACATTCTTCCCTCTTTATAAAAATTCTTCCTCAAAATTTACTATCTGTATTGAACACTATCCATTAAGAAAAATGGGCTACTTATCTTATTACTTACCCTCACTTATGGTAGAGGAATATCGTGGTTACATTCAGGGTTCTGAGAGATGACAAATATACTTATAAAGTAAAATTCTCCTAAAATCAAAAACTACCTACCCTATAATCTAAAATACAACTATACATTCATCATTTTGTACTGAATAAAATAGAATTATCGTTACCTTAACAACACTGGCCATTACTGTATCCCACCAAGCAAGTGTAGGTAGTTCTATATGATCTCCTCTTAAAGTTCCCACAAGGCTTCTTCTATGGTATGATTTCTCCACAAGACTTTCACTAATTGAATTTTCTTTGTACGTAGTTCCTGTTCCTTTCTGTCTAAGATCTGCACTGGCGCTTCCTCATATGCCAGTGAATCTCTAAGTTCTATCTCTGCATAGCTAATCACGTGGGAAGGGTCTGGGACATATTTCATTAACATGGAAACATAAAATACGTCGTGTATTCTAGATAGGGATGGTGGCAGAGCTAACTTGTAAGCAACTGACCCCACCTTCTCAAGTATCTCAAATGGGACAATGTATCCAGAGCTCATCTTACCCTTCTTTCCAAATCTCATAACTCCTCTCAGTGGAGCTACCTTCAAAAATACCCAATCTCCCATGTCAAATTCTAACTCCAGGTGGCAAGTATCTGTGTAGCTTTTCTGCTGACTCGGAGCTGCACTAATTCTGTCTTTCATTAGTCGAAATTTATCGTACGCCTGCTGCACCAATTTTGGTCCCAAAACTCCCATCTCACCTACTTTATCCTAGTATAACGGAGAACGACAACTCCTACCATACAACGCCTCGAAAGGTGCCATACCGATTCTGGCCTAATAGCTATTATTGTATGCGAACTCAACCAAAGGCATAAACTGGGTCTAGCTACCCCCAAATCCAGTACATAAGCTCGCATCATATCCTCAAGTATCTGAATTGTCCTCTCTGTCTGCCTATCAGTCTGAGGATGAAAAGTTGTGCTGAATGCTAATTGTGACCCCATAGCCTCCTGAAAACTCTTCCAAAACTGTGATGTAAATCGGGGGTCACGATCTAAGACTATGGATACTGGCACACCATAGGAGCGAACTATCTCGTGAATACACAACTCTGCTAGCTTATCCATAGAATAGTTGACTTTGATAGGGATGAAGTGAGTGTTCTTCGTTAGTCGATCTATGACTACCCAAATAGCATTTTGTCCTCGTCGCGCTGATGGTAGCCCTATTATAAAGTTCATAGAGACGTGATTCCATTTCCACTTAGGGATGTAGAGTGGTTGCAACTCCCTTGCAGGTTTTTAGTGCTCAGCCTTTATCTGTTGGCACATTAAGCACTTCTTTATGAATTCAGCAATCTCCTTCTTCATGCTGCTCCACTAGAAGGCTTTTCGTAGATCCCGATACATTTTAGTACTACCTGGACGCACGGTGTATAGGGCTTTGTGAGCCTTCTCCAAGATAACTCTCCTTATCTGAGCATCTGTAGGAATGCATAATATGGTACAAAACCACAGGGTTCCGTTATCTAATATACTGAACTTTTTCTCTTGCTTGTCTTGTACTTTCTCTATCAAATCTGCTAGTTCTGGATCAGTTCTCTGGAAGACTTAAATCCTTTCTTGCAATGTAGGTTGTAACATAAGGCTGCCAATAAATTCCTGGTGATGACCCTCTATCAGCTCCATGCCTAACCTCTCCAAATCCATTTGGATAGGGTGCTGAAACTCTACTGCTGACACCGCTACTCCTGCTAGTTTACTGCTCAGTGCATCAACCACCACATTTTCTTTCCCTGGGTGGTAGCTGATAGTACAACTGTAATCCTTAATAAGCTCCAACCATCTTCTCTGCCACATATTCAAATCTTTCAGGGTGAAAAAATACTTTAAGCTTTTATGATGAGTGAAATTCTTGCACTTCCCACCATAAAGATAGTGCCTCTAGATCTTTAAAGTATACACCACTGCTGCTAACTCTAGGTCGCGCACAAGGTGATTCTTTTCATACTCTTTAAGTTGTTTAGGTGTGTAGACGATGACTTTTCCATGCTGCATTAACACACATCCGAGTCCCTTCAAAGATGCATCACTATATATCATAAATCCATCATCCCCTAATGGAATAGACAGTACTGGTGCAAAGACCAACCGCCACTTTAACTCCTATGCTCACAATCATCGGTCCAATCAAGCCTCACATTTTTCCTCATGAATCGTGTTAACGGACCCGACAATCTGGAAAAACCATCTATAAAGCGTCGGTAATAGCCTGCCAAACCTAGAAAAATTGACCTCGTGGACATTTCCAGGCCTTACCCAACTCACCACTGCCTCAATCTTACTTGGGTCGACTGATATACCATCCCCACAGATCACATGCACAAGGAAAATAACCTGCCTCAACCAGAACTCACATTTCTTTAACTTTGCATAAAGCTCCTTTTCTCTTAATACCTACAATACCAACCTCAAATAATGCTCGTACTCCTCAAAACTCCTTAAGTAGACCAGTATATCATTTATAAAAACCACCACAAAGTGGCCCAGGTATTGATGGAACACCCAATTTATTAAATCCATAAATACTGTCGGTGCGTTAGTCAACCTGAACGACATTACCAGGAACTCGTAGTCCCCGCATCTAGTTCAGAATGTTGTCTTTGATATGTCCTGTACCTTGACTTTCACCTAGTGATAGCCTAACTATAGGTCAATTTTAGAGTAGACCTGGGTGCCCTGGAGCTGATCAAATAAGTCATCAATCCGGGGAAGAGGATATTTATTTTTGACTGTTAATTTTTTTTATCTCCCTCTAATATATACACATCCTCATGGTCTCATCTTTCTTTTTAACAAACAAGATTGGTGCTCCCCAAGATGACACGCTAGGTCTGATAAACCCTTTATCCAACAATTCTTGCAACTGATATTTCAATTCCTTCAATTCAGTTGGAGCCATGCGGTATGATGCTTTAAACACCGATGCCAACCGTGGTAGTAGATCCACTGTAAATTCAATCTCTCAGTCTAGTAGTAAGCCAGGTAACTCCTCTGAAAAGACATCTGAAAATTCTTTAACCACTGGAATATCGGCCTATTTCAATTCCTCATTTGGAAATTCCTTTATGTATGCTACATATCCCTGGCATCCACCCTGAATCAGTCTCCTGTCCTGAATAGCCGTCACTAGCCATGGTGAAGCACACACACGTGAACCCACAAATCTGTATTCTTGCTCACCTAGGGGTCTAAAAATCACTTCTTTATGATGACAATCAATTCTGGCCTGATTAGCTTCCAACCAATCCATAACCAATATTACATCAAATCCCTGCATATCTAGTATCACAAGATCAGCTGGTAGTACTTTCCCCTAAATAGCGACTGGAAAATTTTGAAGTACCCTCATACACCTCAAAATAAATCCAGTCTGCTTGGATACCAACAACTCAACATCTAATAACTGTGCTCCTATCCTAGCTACTTTAACATACCCTGACGATACAAAGGAATAGGTGATACCTGCGTCAAACAAAACAACAACTTTATATGGTAAAACAGTATGTGTACCTGTGACAACATCTCTAGCAGTCTTAGCATCTCCCGGCGTCAATGCATAAACTCTCGCCGGTGTAGTGTTCCTCTATTGGCCTCCATGGGGTGCCTGCTGTCATCCACCCCAACCCGGTCTGGGAGCTGGTGCATAGATCGGTGGTCCCTGACATGATAGAGCCATATGACCGGGTCTTCCACATCAGTAATAGGCATTCTCTCCCATCCTTCAAGTCCTTCACCATGTGAAGCTTCATCTCTAATAATTTTTCTTTAATGAAAACCAAGCAATGCACTTGTCACCTCTTCCGAATTCATGCTATCCATGCCCCATGTAAGAGTTGTAACCAAATTCTCATAAGTTTGAGATGTAGGTAGGGAATTTAATAGCATCAATGCTTTGTCTTCCTCGTCGAACTTTACATCAACACGTGGCAAATCACTCACAATTTGATTCAAAGTATTGATATGTTGGTTCAAATCCGAACCCTTAACCATCTTAAACCAATACAACCTTCGCTAAAGAAAAAGTTTATTCAACAAGGATTTAGACATATACCGACTTTCTAACTTTTTCCACACAGTTGTTGGAGAATCCTCCTCCATCGCATGATAGAGAACTTCATCGGCCAAACACAGGCGTATTGTAGAAACGACCTTGGCTTCCAATTTTCCCCATGTTGCCTCATCCATTCCAACTAGTTGAACACCAAGTAGAGCCTTAGCCATTCCTTATTGCACAAGTATATCCTTCACTCTCCTTTACTATAAACCAAAGCTCCCAGTTCCATCAAATTTGACGAAGTCAAATCTTGTAGAAGATGATCCCGAAGCCATATCAAAAATCGCTCTGATACTAATTTGTTGTGATAATGGATTGGATATAGGAAGAACAGTGGAATAAAAATGCAACAAGCAGATTAAATTCAACCAGAAAACATGAAATAATAAGCACAACAACAAAATGTATATGGTTCGGAAAAGCCTACATCCACGGAAGCAATGACACATGAGTTTCACTAACGAAATGTCAAAGTACACAACACACTTCTCAAAAATCTTTCTTATATCTCACAATATCCTCAGATAAGGATAAATAAACTTTCCTTCAAAGGTTTCCCTCCAATTACCTAATCACCCCAACGTTCAAATTCAAAATTTGAATTTCTTCTCATAGCCCAGGTGCACTCATCAACGTGAACAAGGGATTCGTCAATGAGTCAAAGAAGACCACTCATCGACGAGTCTATCCTCTCGTCAATGAGTCTTTAACTCTATTTTCAGGCTTTCTATACCTACTTGTCGACCAGCACATGGCACTTGTCGACGAGTCTTCTACTGCCACCACAAGAAGACTTCTCTCACATTTTTTCCTTCCTTTGTTTGTGATCCCACTAAGTATAAGAGCCACACACAAATATAACATAAAGCACAAGCTATGAGACCAATTTGGAAACAATGGGTTTTAAGTGTTCCTAATCTAACAACCATATTTGTGTAAGAATGTTAATTCTCCAATTTAATTCTCTATTTTATAGGTGGGAATTATAATCTCATTCCTAACTCTTTTGTTAAGATAAATATAAGCCTCACCAAATTAAATAATAAATTACAAAAAAACACAAGTTAGTTGTCATAACAATAGCAACAATAACAAGAATAATAATTAAAAAAAGTAATAAACATCTAGTAAAATTAATAAAAATAAGCATTATAAGAATAACAATAGTTGTTATAAAAATAACAAAAAATAATAACAACAACAACAACTAAAAATAATAGTAATGATGATGACCACCACAACAACTACTACTACAACAATATTTATTATTGTACAACAACAACAATAACAACAAGCCTTAAGTCCCACTAAGTGGGGTTAGTTACATGAATTCTTTTCTGCCAATTCATCTGATTAAGAGTGTTTTCCCTTACTAGAGTAAAGGCTATTAACTCATTCTTCACTACCTCATTCCAAGTTATTTTAAGCATATCCCTTCCCCTTTTCATGTAAAAAACAACAACTAACTCACTTCTCCTCACATGTGATCTTCTAAAGGCATGCATTTCAAATGTTCAAACCATGTAAGTTGTTCCTCCCTTATCTTATTTTCAATCGGTGCTATGCCTAAATTATTATGTATATGTCCATTTCTTACTTTATCTTTTAATGCTAAACCACTCATGTAGAGACCCGAAGAATTATAGTAATTAAATAATAAAGGAAGAGGGAAACAGGAAAGTTCTAAAAGAGGATTTACAAGGTCTCATCGATGAACACAGGGCACTCGTCAACAAGCATCCCTCTTGGGTTCATCAACGGGGACATTAGTCTCGTTGACGAGAAGTTACTGAGAGGACCGTTTTCAGGGCCTGAGTCTCATCGATGAGGAGTAAGCATTTGTCGATGTGATTACTGCTTGGACTTGTCAATAAGGTGACGTGGTTCATCGATGAAGCCACATGGACAGCATTTTATATATAGCCTTGGAATGGATTTTAATAGAAGAAAATCATTTTACAGTTTCACTCTCTCTCTCTCTCTCTCTCTCTCTCTCTCTCTCTCTCTCTCTCTCTCTCTCTCTTCACGGTTCCTCTCACTTCTCTCTAAGTTTCCAGCTCTATCTCTCCCTAGTTTGACGATCAGAAGCTACCACGGTGATCTAGGGGGAGATTCTTTACAACATAGCTGGAGTGAAATGTTGATTTGAGAAGTTTGGGAACCATCCCAAAATCAAGGTGAGTGGATTATTTGAACATTTTTCAGTATTACCGAGTTCATTTGAGGTCATATTTAATATTGTGTACGAATATACTAGAGTTTTGTAAAGTAAAATTTGAGTATTATATTTTCAGGAATAGGATGTTTTGGGCCACTATAGTCATGGGTTGAGGACCCCAGCAAGTATCTGTTCAGGAGTCTAGGTAAATTATATTTCAAGAAATTATAAATAGGCAATCTCAGGAAATATTGGCGTATTGATTTATTGAAAAATTTGTATGTGTAAATGCAGGTTTTTGGGGTTGGTACACTAAGGGTGCTAGACTTGAGTGGAGGCTAGCCTCCCAATCAGATAGGTAAGGGAAAATATGCTATGCTATACATTTTAGAAATTACATCAGTAGTATCTATATGTTTCGAGGTGAATTCTATGGGGTATAAATTATCTTTATTATCTAAAAATACAGATTTTAGTATAAGGAGTTGTTATTTAGTTGTGTGGCATGAGTTAATATTGGGACAATTCAAAATTTATGTGAATACTATGTGTTACAGTATTTTTGCACAGAAATATGTTGTACCAGATTTTACAGAATTATAAATTACCGAATTTTATGATTTCCAAAACCAAAACACTCAGACATTATAGATTATTCAGTTAGATATTACAAATTATTCAGTCGGATATTTCAGTTAGATATTACAGTTATTTCACTCGGATATTTTAGCATTTCAGATAAGATTTATAGTGTTATGTTCATTTTGGCATAATAATGAAGTAGCAAGATAATTATATATATTAATAATATACAGTATCAATTCTCTGATGAATTATTTTAGATAGATTTTGTCAGCAGAGTACGATACTATTTTAATTTTTAGATGTCATAAAGGGTTAAATGATGACATTCAGTTTCCAGGGTATTATAACAATTTTTTTTTATATATATAAAAAAATTATAGTACAACAGCAGATTTATTTTAATACTAGAATTATGTGTAACTAGAAAACTCAGATATACAGTTGTATTTTAAACTATAATAAATGTGATCTGTACGGTATACTTGACTAACAGTTTTATAGTTTCAATATTATATCTGTATTTTGAATGTATAACTCAGTTACCACACACTAGTGATAACATATCTTCTCTTAATGAGCGTTGTCTCATCCTAGTGACTTAACTCTTTTTAGGTGATCCAGTTAGGTGAATAGATCAGGCTCACAGGTAGAGAGGTTCTTACACTGCCCTTTTTGAAGGGTGAGTGTTTCTTGGGTGTTGGTTGTTTGGGTAGATTCTATGGTTTTTGATGGATGTAACTAGTAGTTTTGTAGTGTATATTTTGGGACTTTTAGATTTTTGGTATTGTAAATATAATTTACAGTTTTATGTTTACCGCTGCTTAGGAATGTAATGTGAACAGAGTTTCCTCAGTGTTCCTTTGGGGCTTGAGATGTTTTTAGTAGATAATACTAAGAGATTTTCTATATATGTTTAAGGGGGAAAAAAATGGCATGAGAAAGCAGGTTGTTACAATCATCAATCATCAGAGTCCAAGTTGCTAGGTTTTGTAGACTCTAGAGTGCAACGGAAACAATACCAGATTATAATAAAATGATTTGAGGTTTTGTTATGTGGTCTGGGTACAGGATTTTCGTGGTGGTTTCTGTGTCTTTCTTGGGGTGACGATCTCAAGAAAGCCATAGTAAACTATTGACAAGTTCTGGGTCTAGGTTGTAGGATTGGATTCTGAGTTAGGACCAGAGAGGGTAGTTAATAGTGAAAATGCGATTTCAATTAGATGAAATAAATTAGATCGGTATGGGAGATAGTGTCCTTATTATGTTCTTCATCTTTTCAAGATGGACCTAAGGAGCAGTAGTACAAATGCTGGGGGTGACGGAGCAGGTACTTCTAGCATGGGGGGTAGAGATTTTGAGGCAATACGGCGCAACGTCACCTAGCAGGTGATGGCTAGGAGCTTGGGGGAGCGTGGCTGCACGATCAAGCAATTTACGCTGATGAAACCTCCATCTTTTGCTAGAGGAGTTGACTCGATTGTGGCTGAAAATTAGGTTCAGGGCATTGAGGAGATATTGGTGGTGCTTTCATGTACAGACGAACAAAAGGTGTCATTTGTGTCGTTTAAATTAACAAGGGAGGCAAAACGATGGTGGAGATCGGCAAAGCTGATTGAGGAGTAGAGGCCTGATCCTATGCCAGTGACGTGGAGTCGGTTCAAGGAGATGTTCTTCAAGCGATATTTCCTAGCTATCATTCGGAGTACGAAGGCAGTACAATTCCTGCATTTAGCTCAGGGGCAGATGACTGTATCATAGTATGCAATGTGACTTATTGAATTGTCTCGATTTACCCCACACTTGGCACCAGATGAGGAGAGGAAAGCAAGGATATTTGAGGAAGGTCTGAGGCAGAATTTTTTTTAGCTGGTCATTGATTTTTGGGCTCAGACATTCATGGAGGTGGTGGACAGAGCTGCTATTATCGAGAGTGGCATGTAGAGGGGTGTTGTAGCTTAGAGTCAGAGGAAAAGGCCCATGCCTCAGGATTTCTAGGCGGGTCCTAGCCGGGAGCCATGGAGGGGAGATTGATATGGACGAAGTTAGGGACAAATGATGGAGTGCAATGGTTCTCAGGGTGGACAAGCTATTCCTATTTTTCCAAGATATGGCCGGAGGCATCCAGGTGAGTGTAGGATGGGAGAGAATGTCTATTATAGTTGTGGGAGACCCAGGCATAGGCCTTGGTCATGTCAAGGATTGCCAAACCCAGGCATCCGCTCTTAGGTTATTTTAAGGTGGTTATCAGGCACCCTATGGAGGCCAGCAGAGAAACACTGTACCAGCGAGGGTCTATGCATTGACGCCAAGTGACGCCGAGGCAACTGGAGACGTAGTTATGGGTACCTTTACTGCTTATTTGTATAAATATGTTATTTTTTTTTATATAGGTGCCACCCATTCTTTTATTTTGATGGGGTATACTAAATTGGCTAGGTATGAGGCACGATTGTTAAATGTCGAGTTGGCTGTAGATACACCCACTGGATCAGTGGTGAGGTGTAGGAAGGTACTTAGGGATTTTTTAGTGGCCATTTAGGGAAAAATACTGTCAGCTAATCTTGTGATATTAGACATGCAGTGGTTTGATGTAATTTTTGGTATAGATTGGTTGGTAGCTAATCATGCAAGTATTGATTGTCATTTGAAAGAAGTGGTTATCAGACCTTTTGGTGAGCAAGAATATAGAATTATTGGTTCATGTGTGCGCGCTTTGCCACAACTTATATAAGTTATTCGGGTGAGGAAACTAATTCAAGATGGTTGCCAAGGACTTGTTGCCTATGTAAAACAATTGCCAAAAGAAGAACTGAAACAAGTCGATATTCCTATGGTCAGAGAATTTTGAGACATTTTTCTAGAAGAATTACCTAGTTTACCACCAGACCGTGAAATTAAATTCACTGTGGATCTTCTACCGGGGTCAGCACCGGTATTTAAAGCACCTTACTGAATGGCTCTAGCCAAGTTAAAGGAACTAAAAGATCAATTGCAAGAATTGTTGGATAGAGGATTTATCAGGCCCAGTGTGTTGTCATGGGGAGCACCGGTCTTGTTCGTGAAGAAGAAATATGGTACCATAAGGATGTGCATAGATTATAGGAAAATAATAAACTGATAGTCTAGAATAAATATCCTTTTCCCAGGATCGATAATTTTTTTGATCAACTCCAAGGGACCCAAGTCTATTTTAAAATTGACATTCGGTCAGGTTACCATCAGGTGAAAGTTAGGGCAGAAGAAATTTCAAAGACGACATTTCAAACTAGATATGGCCATTACGAGTTTATGGTGATGCCATTTGGGTTGACTAACGCACCAACAATATTTATGGATTTAATGAATTAGGTGTTCCATTAGTTTTTGGATCAGTTCATTGTACTTTTTATAGATGAAATACTGGTCTACACGAGAAGTTCTGTGGACCACAAGCATCATTTGCGACAAGTGTTGCAGACATTGAGAGAAATAAAGCCTTAGCCAAAATTCAAGAAATGTGAATTTTGGCTAAGGCAAGTTTCTTTTCTCGGCCATGTGATCTCTAGGGCTGACATATCAGTTGACCCGAGTAAGATAGAGGTAGTGGTGAGTTGAGTGAGACCAAGGAATGTCCAAGAGGTTAAAAGTTTTCTGGGTTTGGCAGGCTACTACCCACGCTTTGTTGATGGTTTCTCCAGATTATCGAGTCTACTGATGCAACTCACCAAGAAAAATGTAAGGTTTGAATGGACCGATGACTGCGAATAGAGTTTTTAGAAATTTAAGCAGTGGTTGGTCACCGCCCCAGTGTTAGTTATTCCATCAGGAGAGGATGGGTTCGTAATATACAGTGATGCATCCCTAAACGGACTTGGGTGTGTATTGATGCAACATGGTAGGGTTATCGCATATGCTTCTAGGCAGCTTAAAGAATATGAGAAAAACTGTTCTGCTCATGTTTTGGAACTAGTAGCAGTGTGTATGCTCTCAAAATTTGGAGGCATTATTTATATAGAGGGAAATGTGAAATCTTTATGGACCACAAAATTTTAAAATATTTCTTCATTTAGAAAGAGCTAAATATAAGGAAAATAATATGGCTGGAAATTATTAAAGATTATGACTGTACTATTGGCTACCATATAGGAAAAGCAAATGTGGTGGCTGATGCATTGAGCCGAAAGTTAATAGGAGCAGTATTATCAACAGTGGAGATTTAGCACTTTATTCTGATGGATTTGGAGAGATTAGGCATGGAGCCGATAGAGGATGATCACCAGTCATTCATTGCTAACCTGGTGATTCAGCCTACATTGCAAGAAAGGATTAAAGCTGGCCAGAATTTTGACCTAGAGTTAGTGGAGTTGATAGAGAAAGTGCAAGACATATGTGAAGAGGATTTCAGCATATCAGATGATGGAGCCCTGCGGTTCCGTACCAGACTATGTGTTATTACAGATGCCGAGATCAGGAGAACTATATTAGAGAAGGCTCACAGATCTCTATACACGTACATCCAGGTAGTACTAAAATGTATCAGGATCTATGGGAATCCTTTTGGTGGAGTGTCATGAAGAAGGATATCACTGAATTTATAAACCAGTGCTTGATGTGCCAGCAGATAAAAGCTGAGCCCCAGAGACGTGCGGGGCAGTTGCAGCCACTCTTCATTCCAGAGTGAAAATAGGATCACATCTCTATGAATTTTGTTACTGGGTTACCACCAGTGCGATATAGGTTGAATGCTATTTGGTTTATCGTTGATCGTCTGGCGAAGACCGCTCACTTCATCCCTATTAATGTTAGCTATTCCATGGATAGACTGGCAGAAATATATGTTCAGGAAATAGTTCATGTCCATGGTGTATCGGTATCCATAATCTCATATCAAGATCCCTGATTTACTTTACGATTTTGGAAAAGCTTTCAGGAGGTTATGGGAACACAGTTAACATTCAGCACTACTTTTCACCCTTAGAAGGATGGTTAGAACGAAAGGATGATCCAGATATTAGAGGATATACTTCGTGCATGCGTGCTAGATTTTGGGGGTAGCTAGACCCAGTTTATGTCGTTGGTTGAGTTTGCTTACAATAACAGCAATCAGGCTAGCATCGGCATGACACCATGAGGCGCTTTATGGTTGGAGGTGTCGTTCTCCTCTTTTTTGGGATGAAGTAGGTGAGAGGCAAGTTTTGAGTCCGGAGATGGTGCAGCAAGTGTATGATAAAGTCTGACAAATTAAAGAAATAATCAGTACAGCTCAGAGTCAGCTAAAGAGCTACGCAAACACTCACCACCAGGAGTTAAAATTTGATGTGGGGGATTGCGTATTCTTGAAGGTAGCTCCTTTGAGAGGGGTTATGAGGTTTAAGAAGAATGGCAAGCTAAGCCCTAGGTATATTGGCCCTTTTGAGATACTTGAGAGAGTGAGCTTAATTGCCTACAGGCTAGTTCTGCCACCAGCTTTGTCTAGAATGCACAATGTATTCCAAGTTGCCATGTTAAGGAAATACATCCCAGACCTATGTCACATAATCAATTATGCAGAAATAGAGGAATTGTGCACCAAGGAAATTTAGCAACTGAAGTTTTTTGGAGTAATGATGTTATAGAAGAAGCTTCGTGGGAGCTTGAGGAAGAAATTAGACAGAAATACCAACACTTATTTAATGAATTATAGCATTAGTCAGTCTTCTTTAGATGAAGGCATAGTTTGTTTAGTGTTGAGTGATACATATATGGTTGTATTTTAGATTATAGGATAGGTAATGTTTTGGTTTCGGTAGAATTTTCTTTTATTAGTATAACTGTAATCTCCCAGGACCTTCAATGTAACCACAATATTCCTCTGCCATAAGTGAGGGTAAGTAATAAAATAAGTAGCCCGTTTATGTTAAGAGTTGTGTTCAATATAAATAGTAATTTCGAGGAAGAAATTTTATAAGAAGGGGAGAATGTAGAGACCCGAAGAATTATAGCAATTAAATAATAAAGGAAGAGGGAAACAGGAAAGTTCTAAAAGGGGATTTACAAGGTCTCGTCAACGAGCGCCTTGTGTTCATCGACGAGCATGCCTCTTGGGTTCGTTGATGGGGACATTAGTCTCGTTGATGAGAAGTTACCGGGAGGGTTGTTTTTAGGGCTTGAATCTCATCGACGAAGAGTAAGTGTTCATCGACGAGACAACTGCTTAGACTCATCAACGAGGTGACATGGCTCGTTGGCAAGGTGACGTGAACAACATTTTATATATAGCGTTGGAATGGATTTTAATGGAAGAAAATCATTTTACAGTTTTTCTCTTTCTCTCTCACTCTCTCTTCATGGTTACTCTCACTTCTCTTTAAGTTTCCGATTCCGTCTCTCGCTGGTTTAACGATCAGAAGCTACCACGGTGATCCTCGGGAGATTCTTTACACCATAGCAGAAGTGAAATGTCGATTTGAGAAGTTTGGGAACCATCCCAAAACTAGGGTGAGTGGATTATTTGAGCATTTCTAGTATTACTTAGTTCATTTGAGGTTAGATTTAGAATTTATATGCGAATATACTATAGTTTTTTGAAGTAAAATTTAAGTATTATATTTTCAGGAATAGGGTGTTTCGGGCCCTTATAGTCATGGGTTGAGGACCCCAACAAGTATCTATTCAGGAGCTCAGGTAAATTAGAGTTTAAGAAATTATGAATAGAAAATCTCAGGAAATGTGGGTATATTAATTTTTGAGGTTGGTACACCGAGGGTGCAAGAGTTGAGTGGAGGCCAACCTCTCAGTCAGATAGGTAAGGGAAAATATGTTATGTTAGACATTTCAGAAATCACATCAGTAGTATCTATATGTTTCGGGGTGAATTCTATAGGGTATAAATTATCTTTATTATCAGAAAATACATATTTCAGTACAGGGAGTTTTTATTTAGTTGTGTGGCATGAGTTAATATCAAGACAACTTAGAATTATGCAGTCTTTCAGAATACTATAATTTACACTATATTTTTGCATAGAAATATGTTGTACCATATTTTACAGAATTATAAATTACAATATATATAGACAGATATTTTATAGTTATTTTACAGATTGATTTTATAGCATTTACAGAATTCCATGATTTCCAAAACCATAACATTCATACATTACAGATTATTCAGTTAGATGTTACAGATTATTTAGTCCGATATTTCAGTCAGATATTACAGTTATTTCAGTCAGATATTTCAACATTTCAAATCAGATTTATAGTGTTATGGTTATTTTGGAATCATAATGAAACAACAAGATAATTATATATATTAGTATTATACAATATCAGATCCCTAATGAATTATTTTAGACAGATTCAGTCAACGGAGCACGGTATCGTTGCTATTTTCATATCAGAGTGCAACCACATATCTGAGATAGTATGTGGATTCCATCAACCATGTATACGGAGAGATTGCAGTCTCCCCAGTATTCTAGGTTGAGGAGGCTGGTTTGACGAGGTAGAGATTAGTTATCGTGCCCGGAGAGATTGCAATGGGTCGAATTGATGATTGGTAAAGTTTTAGATTGACTTACCTGGTGGGCCAACTAGTGTTAAGTCCCACCTATAGGCTGCACATCCCTGTCATAAGGGGTTAAATCATGACATTCAATTTCCAAGGTTTTATAACAGTTGTTTATATATATATAGAATTACAGTAGAGGAGATTTATTATTATACTAGAATTATATGTATCTAGAAAACTCAGATATACAGTTGTATTTTAAACTATAATAAATGTGATCTATACGGTATACTAGACTAACAGTTTTACAGTTTCAGTAATATATCAGTATATTGAATGTATAACTCAGTTTCCAAACACTAGTGATAGCATATCTTCTCTTACTGAGCGTTGTCTCATCCTAGTGACTTAATATTTTTTAGGTGATCCAGCTAGGCGAGCAGGTAGAGAGGTTCTTGCGCTACCCTTTTTGAAGGGTGAGTGTTTTCTGGGTGTTGGTTGTTTGGGTAGATTCCAGGTTTTTGATGGGTGTCACTGAGAGTTTTGTAATGTATATTTTGGGACTTTTAGATTTCTGGTATTGTAAATATAGTTTACGGTTTTATGTTTACCGCTGCTTAGGAATGTATTGTCAACAGAGTTTCCTCAGTGCTCCCTTGGGGTCTGAGATGTTTTCAGCAAATAATACTGAGAGATTTGCTATATATGTTTAAGTGGGAAAAAAATGGCATGAGAAAGCAGGTCGTTACAACTCATCCAACATTCTAAACCATAAAGCATAACTAGCTTTACAGTCATCTTATAAAACTTTCTTTCATTCCTCCATTTTACCAAACCAATTTTAATTTTATGTATTACATATTCTTCAATTTCCCCTTTAGCTTGCATAATAGATCTTGGATATCTAAATATACCAAAGTTCTATTAATCTCTTGAATATTAAGTTTAATATTCTCTCTATTTTTACTCCTTACATTACTAAAATTAAATTTCATATATTCTCTCTTATTCCTACTTATCCTAAACCCTTTAGACTCTAATGTGGCTCTGCAAAGTTTTATCTTAGATTTCATCTACAAATAACATGCACCGAGGGATCTCATTTTAGATCTTCCTAGTTAGTTCATCAATTACTAAAGTGAAAAGATAAGGACTCAAAGTAAAACCTTGATGTACACCTATTGTGATTGGAAAATATCTAAATTATCCTTCTATAGTCCTAACGTTAGTCACTACTCTATCATACATGTTCTTAAGAACTTTCCTAGCTAGGTACTTTATCATAAATGTTCTCTAGGTCAATAAAAATCATATGCAGCTCCCACTTCTTTTTCCTAAACTTTTTCACTAGGCATCTTAAAAGATAAATAACTTCGATTGTTAATCTCCCAAACATAAAACCAAATTGATTTTTAATAATCTTTGTTTCTAATGTTATTCTATATTCAATTACCCTTTCCTATAATTTCATCATTTGACTCATAATCTTAATTCCTTGATAGTTATTACAGTTTTGAATATCACCTACATTTTTTTACAAAGGAACTGAGTACGTTTCCTCAATTTTTTCTAGCATTTTCTTGGTTTTTATAATAGTGTTCAATATATTAGTTAACCAAATAATTCCTTCATCCCTTAAACATTTTCAAACTTAAATTGGTATTTTATCTACTCCTATAGACTCCCAATTTTTATCATTTTTAATGCCATCTTAACTTCAAGGACTCTAATTTTGTGAAAGAATCTCCTATTTTTAGTCTTCTCCTTATTTTTTACTTACAAGTTCAATCTTTCATTTTGATTTTCATTAAACAATGTAACTTATCAAAGTATCTCTGTCACCTCTCTTTTATGTTTTCTTCTCTAGTTAAGATATTATCAATCTTATCATTTATATATTTTACTTCACCTAAATCTTTGCATTTTCTTTTTCTAACTCTAACCAATTTATAACTGTTTTTTTCTCTTTTTTTGTATCTAGTTTAGCATATAAAGCATCATAAGCTCTATATTTAACTTCACTAATAGTAATTTTTTTATTTTTTTGCATTTTTTCTCACTTCTTTATATATTTTCAAGATTTTTTTTTTTATTTTATATTTCCACAATTTTTCCATATTTTATACCAACTTATTTTTTTCTTATTGGCTTTTTGGACTTCTTGATCCCACCATGAACTTTCTTTACTATCCCAGTATATTCCTTTTGACTCACCTAAAACCTCTTTTGCTATCTTTACGATGCAATTTGTCATTTTATTTCGAATCGTATTTGCATCAACCTTATCCCCTACTATCTAATTGAATCTTTGTTCATTTTTTTTTTTTTAATTTTACTATATTATCTCCTGTCAAGTTCCACCATCAAGTTCTCTTGTGTTGATTTATGCTACTCCTTCTCTCCCAATTTTTTAATATGTATATGTAATCTTGAGGCTCTATGTTGTGTAGCTAAACTTTTGTTGGCCTAACATGGCTTACGAACCTTATTTTGATGATAACAAATCAAGGATATTTAACATGTTTTGGTTAAAGTGGGGATGTTTCAGGAATCAAGTACATTAGTTCAAGACTAAGTAATCACAAGCCTTATTGAAAGATTACATTCCAAGGACAAGTTGAAAAATGAAAGCTTAAAGAGTATGAAAGCATGGATTCAAAGATGATTTGATGATTGCTTAAAAGAGTATTGAAGCTCAAAGTGAAGATAGGTTCAACAAATGATAAACATGGAGACTCCGAGCTTAGAACATTTTTAAGTCTTAAGAAAGTTTTTATGTAAGTACTTAAGTCAAAAGTCAATATGGATTCTTTGAAGCTTATTAGGATAAATCATTGACTCAGAGACCATATTTTGAAAAACCCGAGATAATATTTTCAAAAGTCTCAAAGTGTTTTGACAAGCATAAAAGAACACAAAAGATTTTGGAAACAAAATGGAAAACATATTTTTTGAACTTTCTAGGTGACTGACCCTTGTTGGCCCAGTTGAATGAACCTTATACAGAACAAAATTGGGCAGACAGAAAAGGCCCATTGGACTCACTCCAGCGAGCCCAAACGACTGACCCTACACTAACTTTGAAATTTCTCTATTTTTAAATAGCCCAAGCGACTGACTCCTTGAAGTCTAGTCGACTGACCCTTCAAAATTCAAATTTTTAAAAGTAACGGGAAGTTTCCAAAATTGAGTTTTTGAATTCTAAACGTTATGAAAACTTGGGAAATACTCCAAGTCATTTGGGGAACATGAAATACACTTTCTTGACTCTATAAATGCCCCCCTAAACAAAGGATTCTATACTAATCAAGAATTAAAATCAGCCATCAAGCCTTATTGCTTACAATCTTAAAAAGCTCTCTCGCTCACATACTTGCTGAAGTTTTCTACTGAGTCTGGTTGAGATTTTCTCACCAATCTTTGCGCACAAATTTTGATTCTTTCAATAAAAAGAAGAAGATTATGGTGATAGAGATCTAAAGCTTCAAATTCTCTATATTTGATATTTTGATTTGAAGTATATAGTTGTGCTTTAAACTTGTACTAATCAAGCTCTTGTTGAGAGTGTCTTTGTACACCAAATTCTCTTGCTGTTTTGTTGACGGTTTAGGATTGTTGAATTGTTGTACCAAGCGTGGGGTATCACTTGGAGAGGAGGGTTGTATCCTATTAAAGGAGTGTTGTAAAGATTTGTTCTACCCATAAAGGAGTGGTATAGTGGAATCCTTAGGTGTGTTGCCTAAGGCGAGGACGTAGGTAGGGATAGCCAAACCTCATAAACTCTCGATATCACTGTCTCCCCTACTCTAGTTAATTTTTTGCACATATATCAATTGCATGGATTGGATATCAAATTGCTAAAAATTAATTTACTTGTGGGAATTGTGGAAACCAAAATAGAGTACGTTGGTTGATCAATACATATTACAGAAACCGTAAGGGAGTACGTTGATTGATTAATTCCTAAGACTCATTAATATTGAATGCTGTTTATTTAAATTCTGAGATTTGGAAGCTTGGTTGAATTCTTTATTTCTTTTCATATCGAAATCCAGCTTATCTTGTTGAGTGGGTTGTCATATTCAAAAGCTGAATCTTGGAAGTATTGCTGAAATTGATACATTGTTTTATATTGTGAAGCTTATCGTGGTTGATTGAATTGGTTTATTTGGTGTTGATTTAAACTGCAGGAATAAGTCTTGGTAAACTTATGTAGTATTCAATTTAGTTTTCTCATTCACAAAGACTTAAAACTGAATTAATTCTTGGTTCAACGTGTGATTGAAATTCATATTAACTGTACATGTGTGATTGCTACAATTAAAAAGAATTGAGAAAGATTTAATAAAAGAGGTTATAAAAAAAATTTTAAAATCCCAATTTACCCCCCATCTTGGGAGTCCACCTTCCTTTTAAATTGGTATTAGAGTGGGGTTGTAGTAAATCTTAACCTAGAAACTGCATAAAGATCTCTATGGCACACCTAGGTGTATCTCCTTTTACTGAGGGTCAATCCTCAACTAGACCTCTTATTTTCTACGGTGTAAACTACACCTTTTGGAAACAAAGAATGAAAATCTATTTACAAACCATGGATTGAAAAGCATGGAAAGTTATCACACATGGTAACCACATCCTTACTAAAATTGTTGATGGCAAAGAAGTGCCTAAAGAAGAAAAAGAGATGACCGACAATGATTTTAAAATGCTACAAGTAAACTCAAGTGCAATGAATGCACTATATTGTGCTTTGTACGTAAATGAGTTTAATAGGGTCATGGCATATAAATTAGCCAAAGAAACAAGAGACAAACTAGAGGAAACCTATGAAGGAACCATTGATGTTAGAGATAGTAGAATAAACATGCTCACAAGCGAGTATAAGACATTTAGGATGAACTTGGATGAAAATATCACTAGCATTTATTCTAGGTTTACTCATATAATAAACTCCTTAAATGCTTGAGGGAAAACTTACTTAACTTATGAAATGATTTGAAAAATCCTTAGAGGATTTCCTCCAATATGGGAACCTAAGGTCACAGCAATCACGGAAGGAAGAAACTTGAAAAATACTTCTTTTAATGAATTGATTGGATCGCTTCTCACATATGAGATGACAATAAATGAAAGAAATTTTGAAAAATAGCAAGATTAAGAAATCAATAGCCCTTAAGGCTACCAAAGAAACTCTAGTTACGAAGACAAAGATAATGAATGAGATGATGATGAATTAGCCTTCATTACTAGAAGACTTGGAAAGTTTTTCAAAAAGAACAAGAAGTTCCCTCAGAATTTTAAAGGATCAAAAGCTGATAAAGGAGAAACAAATAAAAAGGAAACCAAAAATGAACCTCCTACTTGTTATAGCTGCAAAAAGATTGGACGTATTAAACCTAATTGTCCATAGCTGAAGAAAGAGAAGAAAAATAAAAAAGAAGGCAATGAAAGCTACATGGGAAGATACAAGCTCAAGTGAATCGGAGAGTGAATCAAGTGAACAAAGAATGGCAAACATATGCTTCATGGCTCACAATGCTGAGGTAAACTCCTACTATAGTTTATCTAAAGAATCAAGTGATGAGTCATGTAGTGATTCATGTGATAATATGCCTTCATACAAAGAAATCCAGGCTGAATTATTTGCCTTATACAATAGATTCATAAAAGTAACTAAAAGAAATATAGCTTTGAAAGAACAAAATGAAACACTCAAAAATCAACTAGAAACCTCAATATCTGCTGAAAAATAAAAAAGACACACATATTGATAATCTTATGAAGAAAATAAATGAGATGTCTCAAGAGTTGGTAAAAAATCAAGTAAATGGTGAAAACAAGAAAGAGTTAGAAATAAAAGATCTTAAAAGTAAAATTGAGGATAATGATAAAATCATCTGCAATTTTAAAAAAGGAAAAGAGAACTTTGAAAAGTTGATTGGAACCCAAAGAATGTCATTAGACAAAGAAGGAATTGGATATAATGGATTTGAGAACAAAAAGAAAAAGAATCTATATATATGAGATACTTTGTAAAGGAATCAAAGTATTATGCAAGCACATCTTCCACAAATATCTATGAACACACTATATGCTTCTTGTGTAAGAAAAAAGGACATGTAAAATTTGAATGCCCAAAAAATGTTGAAGTCAAGGAAGTATGGAAAGTCAAAGATAATAAATCTGAAATAAAAAGACCTAAGAAGGTTTGGGTACCTAAAAATAACACATTGAACCCTTCTTGTAAGTATGCTTTAGGACCACTCCATGAAAGGACAAGTGGTACTTGGACAGTAGGTGTTCAAGGCACATGACCGGGGATAAAACAAAATTCACCACCCTAATGCAAAACGATGGAGGGTATGTCACCTTCAGCGACAACGCTAAAGGTAAAATCATTGGAATCAGAAAAATAGGTAAAAAACTTTCTTTAACCATTGATGATGCTTTGTTAGAAGATGGTTTAAAACATAATCTTTTAAGCATAATTCAACTAAGTGATAAGGGGTTTGACATAATATTTAAACAAGATAAATGCACAGTTGAAAATCCAAGAAAACATGAAGTTTTATTCATTGCTTATACAGTTAATAATGTATATTGTATAAACTTCGAAAATTTAATTTCTCAAGAAGTTACATGCTTAGCTACCATGAATGAAGCTAGTTGGCTTTGGCATAGTAGACTAGGACATGCAAGCATGGAATTGTTATCAAACCTATCTAGAAAGAAGTTAGTCAAAGGTTTACCTAGCACAAGATTCATAAAAGATAAAATTTGTGATGCTTGCCAACTTGGGAAGCAAATTAAGACAAGCTTTAAAAGGAAGAAACATATTTCTATTAGTAGACCTTTAGAACTTATTTATTTAGACTTATTTGGTCCTACTAGAATACAAACCATAGGAGGAAAGCAATGTGCTTTTGTCATAGTTGATGACTACTCTAGGTTTACTTGGGTACTTTTCTTAACCTCCAAATATGAAGCATCCAAGGTTCTAATAAACTTGTGCAAAAGACTTCAAAATGAAAGAGGATATGGTATTTTAAACATTAGGAGTAATCAAAGAAGAGAATTCAACAACAAAGAAGTTGAAAAATTTTGTAATGAACAAGGAATCAATCATAATTTTTCATCATCTAAAACTCCACAAAAAAATGGAGTTGTTGAAAGAAAGAATAGGTCCCTTCAAAAGATGGCTTGGACCATGTTAAATGAACATAAGCTACCTAAGTATTTTTGGGCTGAGGCAGTAAATACCGCATGCTATGTGATAAATAGAGTATCCATAAGATATAGCCTAAACAAAATTCCCTATGAATTATGGAAAGGTAGAAGACCTAACATATCTTACTTTCATGTATTTGGATGCAAGTATTTTGTATTAAATGATAAAGATGATTTGGAAAAATTCGATGCTAAATCTGATGAAGGAATATTCTTAGGATATGCATTAAAGAGTAAAACATTTGGAATATATAATAAAATAACCCTTACAATTGTAAAATCTATTCATGTAACCTTTGATGAAGAAGATCCATTCACTAAAACAATAAATGTTGCAGAGGTTAAAGCTAATGCTACACAAAACCCCAAAGACTTAGAAATCATAAAAGTAAAGGAAGAGAAAACTAAATTAACTTCAAATGATGATCTTATAGAAAATTCTGAATCACCTATAGATTGGAAATTTGTAAGAGACCATCCAAAAGATCAAATCATAGGAGAACCCTCAGGAGGTGTATCTACTAGATCTTCTTTGAAGAATCTATGTAATCATTATGCATTCTTATCTCAAGATGAACCCAAAAACATTGAAGAAACCTTAAGTGATGATTCATGGATAGATGTTATGCAAGAAGAGTTAAATCAATTTTAGAGAAATAAAGTAGGGAAATTAGTTCCTAGACTGGATGACCATTCAATAATTGGAACAAAGTGGTTATTTAGGAATAAAAAGGATGAAAAGGGCATTGTGGTAAGAAATAAAGTTAGACTTGTGGCTCAAGGATATGACTAAGAAGAAGGAATAGACTATTATGAAACATTTGCTCCCATAGTTAGAAAGGAAGCCATAAGATTGTATTAGCCAAAGCATCTCACAAGGAATTCAAACTTTATCAAATGGATGTGAAGAGTGCATTCCTAAATGGTTTTATAAATGAAGAAGTCCATGTGACAGAACCTCCAGGATTTGAAGATATTCAAAACCCTGATTATGTGTTTAGATTAACAAAAGCCTTATATTGGTTGAAACAAGTATTTAGGGCTTGGTATGAGAGGCTGAGTGGATTCTTACTGGAAAAAGGATTTTCTAGAGGAAAGGTTGACATCACTTTATTTACAAATTCTAAGAAGGAAGATATGCTCATTATCCAAATCTATATGGATGATATCATATTTGGTGCTACAAATGATGATTTATGTAAAGAATTTGCAAAATGTTTGCAAAAGGATTTTGAAATGAGCATGATGAGAGAATTGACCTACTTCCTAGGACTACAAATTAAGTTAGCCAAGAATGGAACTTTTATAAATCAATCAAAGTATATGAAGGACATGCTTAAAAATTTTGACATGGAAAGTAGCAAGCCTATAGGAAATCCAATGAGTACTTCCATAAGTCTTGATAAGGATGAAAAAAGAAAATCAGTTGATATGAAATACTACCGAGGTATGATAGGAAGTTTGTTATACTTGATAGCTAGTAGGCCGGATATAATGTTTAGCGTATGCATGTGCGCACGATTTCAGTCAGCTCCTAAAGAGTCTCACCAAATAGCAGTAAAAAGGATATTAAGATACTTAATAGGTACTATTGACTTAGGACTTTGGTATCTTAAGGACACCATATTTGAGATGATTAGTTATTCAGATGCTGATTACGTTGGATGTAAGATTGATAGGAAAAGTACAAGTGGTATGTGTCATTTTCTAGGACGATCTCTTGTATCTTGGTTCTCTAAGAAGCAAAACTCTGTAGCTTTATCTATTGATGAAGATAAGTATGTGGCAGCAAGTAGTTGTTGTGCACAGACACTTTATATGAAGCAACAATTAAAAGACTTTAATTTAGAATACTATGCTATACCTGTAAAGTGGGATAATACCAATGCTATAAACATTTCCAAAAATTCGATATCACACTCAAGAACCAAGCATATAGACATAAGACATCACTTTCTAAGAGATCATGTGCAAAAAGAAGATATCTTACTTGAATTCATGAATACAAGTGACTAATAGGTGGATATCTTTACCAAACCTCTTCTAGAAGATAGGTTTATATCAATAAGAAGAGAATTTGGCCTATTACACAGCAGGGAAGTGGTTTAGGAAGGATATAAGATGAGTGAAATAGGAAAAATTGAAAATTTGGAGAGGTCGGGCGACTGAGCTCAGGACCCCAGTCGACTGACAAGCCACTGACTTGCAAAAATTCAATTTCTCTAAAGGTCAGACAACTGAACTCAGGGATTCCAGTTGACTGGACTTACGAGACTTTAAATATTCCCTTTGTGAAACCCTAACTTTCTTCATTCCAGTCAACTAACCCTGTTCTAGCAACTCACCCGAACTCATGTATCCTTCATCTCCTTTGTTCAAAACCTAAAAACCTCCAATCAAAGTGTGGAAATCATCTTCCCACATCTCATACCTATGGATTTCTAGGGGTTCTTCACCATTCATCCATAAAAATGCCATGAACAAAGAATATGGCAAATCGTGGTGCTACTTTAGGAAAGGAAGACGAGAATATTGATCAATGGCTTGTTACTCCTCAAGCCAAACAACGATATCGAAATCATTTTCGCGCCACCGAACCAATACTTGGTAAGATCATTGATACAAATTTCTTTGATTCAGATTTTCCAAACATCCTACCAATGTTTAGGGAGATAGGTTGGAAGAAATTTTTGGTATATCAATCAAAAGGACTATATCCCAATATCGTTAAGATATTTTATGTGAACATGGTTCAAGGACAATCGGTACTCACTACCAAAGTTAGAGGCAAGAAAATTGTCTTAACTTCACAAACTTTGGCCCGCATTCTCCGTATTGGTCAAGGAGACTTCGAGTTTCTCGCGTTTACACAAAATTGGATCATGGAACAAGGTTTTACCCTCGAGGAATTCCTACCATTAGTTATGGTTGAAGAGCCAGAACAATTTAGGACTCCTCCTCAGTATAAAAAATTGAACCTCCAAGTGCAAATTCTTTAGAAAATTATCACGTACAATATTTTACCCCAAGTCAGATCACATGATTATATGTCTTTCATTGACTACTTCACTATATGGTGCTTATTGAAAGGAAAGAAACTTGACTTGCCAAGTTTGATTGTAAAATGGATGTGGACAAGATTGGACTCTCGACGAGTTACTCTTCCATATGGTGTTATTCTTACCTAGCTTTTTGCTTATATTAATGTCACCACTCCCACTAAGTTATTCATAAAATATACTAGATATGATATTTTTGGCTCCACAACTTTGAAACAAATGGGATATGAGAAACACAAGCAAGGTTGGTTTCTAAGAGAAAGGAGACCACCAAGACAAGCTGCTGAACCAGCTCCACCTCCTGTTCAGCAACCAACTCCTCTACTTGATGCACCTTCATGGTTTATGTCTTATCATCAATAGTTTAGAGAATTTAGTACAAAAATGCGTGCTAACTACAACACTCTTCAGGCAAACTATGTATCTCTAGACACAAGACGTGTCCAGATTGAGCAGCATATGACCAACACTTCCTCTTCACGTGGAAAGGCTCCAATAGAAGACGCTTTTGATGAAAGTGAAGAAGGATATGAAGAAGAAGGAGAAGATGATGAGTTTGATGATGATGCTAGGAGCGCTCAGATTTATTTGACTTTTCTGAATTTGTATTACAAACAACTTTGTGCCTTATTTTATTGCTCATTGCTCATATTACTTATCTATTTGAAAGCATGTTATTGCTATGCCACGTTTTTATGTTTAGGACTTCTTACATGGCACATGACATTCTCTGTTTTTGTGCTAAATTCTCATCTTTGTTTTAGTATGCATATACTCATTGCTTTATCTCTTTTTGTTTGATGTCAAAAAGGGGAGAATTATAGAGAAAAATTGAGACACGTATTGTTGTTTGTCCTTGGAAAATGGACTTAAATGAAGTCTAAAACTAAATCTGATATTACTGATATTACTTGATACACCATCATAAAATTAATTGTCTTACTTTCCAAATATTGTTAAAAGTATGCTTGTTGTAAGGGGGAGCCTTTTTAAGGTTCACTCATTTTTTTTGCTCCTTGTTTGTCATCATCAAAAAGGGGGAGATTGTTGGCCTAACATGGCTTACGAATCTTATTTTGATGATAAAAAATCAAGAGTTTAAAATGTTTTGGTTAAAGTGATGATGTTTTAGGAATCAAGTATATAAGTTCAAGATTAAGTAATCTCAAGCCTTACTGAAAGATTACATTCCAATGATGTTGACTTTTTAAGTTCGGTCCTTTGTTTTGATGCTAATAAAACACATATTTCTTATGTGTGTATTTAGCATGTGAACAGGTCCATTAATTTAACACACACATAAAGAAACGACAATGAAAACTTGCAGAACTAAAAGCCTATATGATCAGGCGTATTCCATGAAGTCAGAAAAGCAAAAGAAGAAGAAGAGGACATTTATTGTTTTATCTTGTAATGCATTTAAGTTTTATTTTTAGAATTTGGTCTGTAATAATGCATACATCTTGTATGATATGATTTGAATGCTTAGGGAGAACCATAAATAGACCATAGGGAACCAAAGGCCATAGATAGACCTTAGCACATTGAATTTTTCATTAAAATTTTTTTTCATAAAAGTTAACATCATACAAAGGCTTTGAAATGTCCTTAGGGTTTAAATTGGGGAAAAAACACCTCTTTGGTCAAGTGACGTTTGATTTTTAGGCTTAATGTAAAAGCCCAGTCAACTGAACCCTTGGCAGTATAAATGCCTCGGTCGACCGAATAGGTCAGAAGTCAACATGTTGACTTCGCTTGGTTGACCATACTGAATTGAACGCACCGTCCTCGGTCGATCGAACCATCAACCTCTGACACCCCAAGTACTTGGTCAACCAAACCTTATAATTCAAATTGGCCTTGGTTAACTGAATCTATATAAATGGTCAACCAACCTTTACCTTGATCGACCGAACCCACGAAGGGTTCAAAAACACCCTGATATGGTCGACCAAACCTATAGGTCAAATTTGCCTAAGTCGACCGAACTTATAAAAGTGGTCGACCGAACTTATAAAAGTGGTCGACCGAACTTTGTCCTTGGTCAACCGAACCTCTTGGGTTGGCTTAATTTTTAACTACTAATCGTCATTAATTTTTCAGTTAAACATTTTCAAAACGACGAGTGTCACTCAATGGTCAGATTTCCTGAAAATCTATAAATACCCCCACCATAACTCATATTAGAAACTTTGATAACTCCAAATTCTATCTAAACCCTTGTTAATCAAAGTTCCCCCAAATCAATTTTTTTGTCAAAATTATTCTTTTGAGGCAAAGTCTTTTAAATAAAACTCTCCAACTCTCTTTCCATTCACTTATTTCAAAATCACTTTGGAAGAGAGTATATTTATTTTGGGCATTTATTTTTATATGCACATGCACATATTCTCACTTTTTATTTATTTTTGAAAATTATTTTTTTGAGAGTATAGCTTTGGTTTCTCCCGGTTATTTCTTTTGATAAACATTCTTGGGGGAAATTTTTTATTGCATAAATATTTTTGAGCCTAACTCCCAGATTCTCCAAATATTTTTTATTTGCAAAAAATCTTTGTTGAACATATTTATCATTTATATATGTATTTGTGTGTGTATATATATACATTCATATATATTATTTGTGCAAAAATTATTTGAAGAGCAAACCCTAGGTTCTTCTATATTTTTATTTGAAATATATTTTGGGAGAAAATTTTATTAGGGTCATATCTTTGAGTATTTTATCATGTACATCATTTCTCAAAGAATGAAAATATTGTTTTGAAAAAACACCCTTTCTCTACTGAGCATAACTCATATCATATAAGAGTGCATGTATTTGATATTTAAATGTGTACATCCATGCTTGTATTTAGAAGCATTTTAATATGTACAAAAATGATTTCTTAATGTATCAGTTGGGTTCATCTCGTAAATTAAACTGGGAAGCCTTAGCCCCAAAAGTGAGACCGGTTGGGTTCAGCCCGTAGTTGAATTGGGGTGTCTTCGCCCCGTAAGGAGAGGTTGTAACAGCTTCTGCTCCCCCCATTTAAGTGAGTAGGGAGTGTAATCTTTGGGGGGTATTCCCAAGGCGGGGACGTAGGCTGGTTTGGTAGAACGTTGATAACAAATATTGTGTGTGTCTCTCTCAATCTCATTTACTTTCTGCACTTTTATTTCCATATGTGTATACTTGTTTATTTATTATTATAATTATTTGCATGCACACATTTGAGTTAAATAAGATATGTCGCATGTGTATGTTTGAACGTATAGCTTCGTCGTTTTTCATACACACTATTATATTGAATGAGATATAAACTGTGGTGAATCAGTGTAAATTTTTAAATTTAGCCAAAAAGTTTTTAAAACCCAACTAACCCCCCTCCCCCCCGGCGGCGCTCCTGGGATCACACCATTTCCAGCAAAGGACAAGTTGAAAAATGAAAGCTTAAAGAGTATAAAAGCATGGATTCAAAGATGATTTGATGAAATCTTAAAAGAGTATTGAAACTCAAAATGAAGATGGACTCAACAAATGGCAAACATGTAGACTCCAAGCTTAGAACGTTTTTAAGTCTTAAGAAAGGCTTATGTAAGTACTTCATTCAAAAGTCAATATGGATTCTTTGAAGCTTATTAGGACAAATCATTGACTCAGAGACCATATTTTGAAAAACCCCAGATAATATTTTCAACAGTCTCAAAGTGTTTTGACAAGTATAAAAGAACACAAAAGATTTTGGAAACAAAATGAAAAATAGATTTTTTGAACTGTCCAGGTGACTGACCCTTGTTGGTCCAGTTGACTAAACCTTATACAAAACAAAATTGAGTAGACAGTAAAGGCCCATTCAACTGACCCTAGCAAGCCCAGACAACTGACCCTACACTAACTTTGAAATTTCACTGTTTTTAAATAGCCCATGCGATTGACCCCTTGAGGTCTAGTCGACGGACCCATTCGAAATTCTAATTTTTAAAAGTAACGGGGAGTTTCCAAAATTGAGTTCTTGAATTCTAAACATTATGAAAACTTGGGAAACACTCCAAGTCACTTGGGGAACATGAAATACACTTTATAAACTCTATAAATACCTCCCAAGACAAAAGATTCTATACCAATCAAGAATTAAAATCAGCCATCAAACCTTATTGCTTACAATCTTCAAAACCTCTCTTGCTCACATACTTGCTGAAGTTTTCTACCAAGTCTTGCTGAGATTTCTCACCAATCTTTGGCACAAATTATGATTCTTTCAATAAAAGGAAGAAGATTACATTGATAGATATCTAAAGCTTCAAATTCTCTATATTTGATATTTTTATTTGAAGTATATAATTGTACTTTAAACTTGTACTAATCAAGCTCTTGTTGAGAGTGTCTTTATACACCAAACTTTCTTGTTGTTTTGATGGCAGTTCAAGATTGTTGAATTGTTGTACCAAGTGTGGGGTATTGCTTGGAGAGGAGGGTTCTATCCTATTGAAGGAGTGTTGTAAAGGTTTGCTCTGCCTGTAAAGGAGTGGTATAGTGGAATCCTTAGGTGTGTTGCCTAAGGCGAGGACATAGGCGGGGATAACCAAACCTCGTAAACTCTCGGTGTCACTCTCTTCCTTACTCTATTTAATTTTTTGCACAAATATCAACTACGTGGATTGGATGTCAAATTGGTGAAAATTAATTTGCTTTTGGGAATTGCGGAAATCAAAAGGGAGAATGTTGATTGATTAACACCCAAGACTCATTAATATTGAATGCAGTTTATTTAAATTCATGGAAGCTGGTTGAATTCTTTATTTCTTTTCATATCAAAATCAACCTTATCTTATTGAGTGGGTTGTCATATTCCAAAGTTGAATCTTTGAAGCATTTCTGAAATTGATACATTGTTTTATATTGTGAAGCTTATTTTGGTTGATTGAATTAGTTTATTTGGTTTTGATTTAAAGTGCTGGAATAAGTCTTGGTAAACTTACAAAGTATTCAATTTAGTATTATCATGACGTTCCCAGACATAAACTTGGGATGACTAAAAAATGATATGATTTAAAAGTGTGTGGATTTTGAAAATGTAATTTTCATGGAAAACAAAGTGTATGGAGTTGCCACTAACCGTTTGGAATGTGGTTAGAAAACCTTATTACTACCCAAGTAAAGATTGAATCGGTCTGCACTACTAAAGTCAGGCTCAGGAGTTCGGTTAGGCGAGGGGAAAGTATTAGCACTCACTACACACCAGTTCTTTGACTCACTCAAAAAATGAGCAGCTCGGAAGCTATCTCAAGTATAGGAGTTCTGTCGTGTAATATTCAGCCCAAAGGCTAGATCGTCTCCTCAGGGAATGCAGTTCAATCTTGAATTTAATGTTTTCCCAATCGAAATTAAAAAGTTACTGAACTCAGTTCAAATTCGGGATTTTCAAGATTTTTTGAGATTTACTTTTGATAAATTAAACAAACACCCAAATAAAACCCTAATCCTAGCATGCACTGAATAAAATAACAAGAAAGAAAAACCTATGTCTTATCAGGTAGACATCGAAACACGCGTTAAACTTCAGAATAGAAACTAAAGATGGTAACTTTAACACGTAATTAAAACACACAATAATGAAACTCACACAAACACAAATGCAAACGATAAAAACCGAACCTTTAACAAAATCAAGAATTTGAACCAAAATTAAAATTTAAGGGCAACCAAGAACTCGAGCAAAATTAGATCTTTAATGACTTGAACAATAACTAGATATGAGAAAAATACGAACTTTAATAAGACTTAACCTTAAACTAAATCGAGCTTCAACAAAAATTAAGTTTTAAAAAGAACAACTAATTTAATTTCATAAAAAACAACAACCTTTTTTTTTTTTGTTTTTGTATTTTATTCTTTTTTTTTTTTTGGAACAAAACCGAACGTTACTAAATTAATTAAATAACTCAAAACATTAACTAAATCTACGACAAAATTTAACTAAGAGAAAATAATAAACAAATAAACTGCAATAATAATAAACACCCTGAACAACATTCAAAGTTTAAACTTTCAAATAAACCTATAATACAAAAACATTAACAATATTCAACTAAAATAAAAAAAATAAAAAATAAAAAGAATTAAGAGAGAGAGAGAGAGGAAGCAAGTCATGGTTGTTCTGGAGGTGGTGAGGCTGGTCTCGGGTGTTTGTTGTTGGCAGCAGAGGAGAGCAGGTTCTTGAGGGGTCTCAGGTGTGCTTGGCAGCAGGGCGAAGGACTCAACAGACAGCAGCTGGGCGTGGCTTTCTCCTTCAGCAGCAGCAGAGATGGCTTCCTCCTTCAGCAGTAGCCGCGGCTTCAACACAGCAACAAGGAGAACTTCTGGAGAGGCTGGCTATAGGTGGTTTGGACAGCAGCCGAGAGGGTGGAGTCTTGGGTTGTAGCAACTGGAGCAGCCGCAAGGGGTTCCTAGGTATGTAATAACTGGAGTAGCAGACAAAGAGAAGGGGAGACGAGCAGAGAGGGAGAAGAAGAGACTGAGGGAGAGAGAAAGGCCTTAAATGCTGGAGTTACAAGGGAGGAGAAGGAGAAAGAGAAAGAAGAAGAGGGAGCTGCAGGAGAGAGGGGGAGAAGGAGAGGGAATGAGAGAGTCGAGTGAGAGAGCAAGTCAGCGGGTGTGGGAGAGAGGAAAAATTATATAAAGGGAGGGGGTACGCTACCCTATGCCTACAAGAGAGGCCCAGACCAAAGGGATCCGACCCGACTGCATGGTCGGGTCACATCCATGTATGTAATTATTATTATTTTTTATTCTTTTTCTTTCTTCTTCCTTTTATTTCTCTACGAACGAGCCCCATTTTGACTCCTCTAGAGCCCATATCTCTCGAAACTCAAATCACAGAAGATGTAAATAATCTTCTCATCTTTCTCCATAATTTTGAATCGTCTCGATCGAAACTCAAACAAAAAAAAGTTATGCATGAATTACGAACTGATGCCAGTTTTAGCTCCCGATAATTTTTCTACAATAAAAAAATGCCAAAAATTCATAAATTTCTCAATTAAACCCAGAGATTATAAATATGACACCTTGTTAAAATATTGAGAGTAGTTGGCATTTAATTAAAAATATAAGCCCTAATACCCTAATTAAAACGCCTAATTACGCATTTTAAGCGCGTAATCACACCCCCCCCCCTCCCAACTAACATTTTTCTAGTCTCTAGAAAATAACGTGAATGAATTTCAAGGTGATGTCCACAATTACTAACTCCAGCAAACATGAAATTTGCCTGTGCAACACGATCATACCGTTTCACATACAAGAATATATCTAAATTTCACATAAGCTTGTTCATATTCAGCGCACACAACTCCAAAGCATGTCACTCATGCAAGTTTCATCATTTATATAGTAATTAAGAATAGTATACTCACATAAATTTAACCAGCGGTACAATTCAGAGTTAATGCAGTCATATAAGTTCGAGTATAATCAGGTAAAATCTCGAGGTGTGTGTGACGTGTGTGACTCAGTACACCTAGGACACCAGTGGACACTTATAGAACGGTCACTTTGACTCGACCGAACTGGTATACCCTCAAGAACACTTAGAAGGAATGGGTTCACTCGTCATATGTGAGGAGGAGTGTCATAATCAAATATCCCACATATTGAAAGGAACAAACACTAAGTATATGGAGCGGACTAGTCTGAAAGGGATCTAGCTTATTTGTGAGGTGTTGGGTCTTTCATCCTAACATCTTCTTACTTACTCACCATGTCCAACTGAGACCACCCTAGATGAACCTATTCACAAACTTATCGTGAATACATCTGAGACATTAACCGATTGAAGAATCTTCATACTTGGAAAACATGTGTCTTGTCCTTGACTTTTTTTTGCAGTATTTGTATGGGGTAGGCATTAGCATTTCATTTCATGTGCATTTCTATTTCTTATTCTTTCTTCTACTCATTCTTTATTTTCTATCTTTTCTTAGGCAATTAGGACAGTCATTACACTTCTTTTGTTGTCTTCATACCATCAATGGGAATTAAGCTCGAATAGTGGTCCATGAACTAAGTCTATTTCTAGGGGTGACTCAGCTTTCACATCTTGAGTAGGTTAGCAAGTCAAAAATAGAGACTAGTGTACAAAGAATCATCCAGAAGAAAAAATAATTGAGTTTCGCGAACTCTGATTTGATGTTAACACTCAAAAGGGCGATAAATAGCTCAAGGATATCTCACAAGGTGTCATAGTCGTGACGGGTGTTCTCTCAGTGTTCACAAGGAACCCAAAGTGCAATGAATCATGTGAATGTTTCTATTCAGCCTCATGAGATGTCATGTAAATACAAGAAGTTATATAGCCAAATTAACACAAGTGTACTACCAATCAATTCTTCATGGAGTTACAAAGTCATATAAAGAGAAACTACACATAAATGACTCAAGTGTGTAATTCTTAGGTTATATGCAAGTATGTGAAGGGTATAAGTCATTGTTAATCATGGCATTATTCAGTGTAATTCGTCATTACTCTTCCTTTCTTTTCTCATTTATATTCCTGCACCATTTTTTATAATATATTATTTGTTTGTGTTTTTTTTTTTTTTTTCAAATTAGTATATAAAACCCAGCAAGTATACGTGCACAGTGTCACATGCAAATGCTCCCCCTCCCCCCCCAACTAAAGTGGAACATTGTTATCAATGTGAAAACGTAGGAGAAATAGAAAAAATGTTCACAGATGTACAAACTAATAGAGCATCACTACCAACTAATGCGATTGAAAAAAAAAAAAAATAGATGCAAATGAAAAACAATAAAACAAAAAGGAAAAAAATGAAAAAAGAAAATATTAAGATAAAAAGGTCAAAGGACTCTCCTAGGGTCTTGCATGAGCAAGACCTCTTTATTGGGATCGAATGGGATCGTGGAAGGCTTGAGCTGCTGTTCCTTGACCATGACACTGTTAACATTCGTTGGATCCACTAGTTCTACTGTGCCGTGGGAATGAGCATGTTCAACGATATACGAGCCACATCAGGATCTTAGCTTCCAAGGAAACAGATGGTATCTAGAGTTGTAGAGAGAATCTTGCTGCTTTGGGAAGGGTTGTGTATCCTTGAGTTTATGCAGCACCTTCATTTGCTTCTTCTCCAAGTGGTCCTTGTCATAGACTTTCCTCTTGGCTTCCGTGAGCGCACGCACATGCAATTTTCTCAACCTTATGGCATTATCAAGCAAAAAGTCAATCTGTTTTATAATCCAAAATACATACTGCTGAATTTTAATAGGTACATAACATGCCTTACCATAAATCAACCTGTACTGAGTTAACCCTAAAATTTTCTTGATTGCAATTTAGTAAGCCTAGCGCGCATCAACCAATTTCTTGAACCAAGCTTTTCGGTTAGGGCAACCCGTCTGCTCAAATATGATCTTGACTTTTGAAAAGAACTGTCGCTTATCCTGCATTGGTGTTTGATTGGTGGCAAAGTAGTTCACAATATCATCAACCCAAGGGCCGCATGTCATGTCGGTGATAGGATAAATGATGTCTGACATTGTCAACTCCTCCGGTCTCCATCGCACATCATGGATCGGTATTGCATCTATCTCTGTGGACTGCCACTCTGATTCAAGAAATGCGCTAATTGATGGAACTTTTTCATTAATTACCTTAGGTTGTTCAGGAGCTTCCGTCTCAAATGCACCATCAGGACCAAATGCTGAAAATAGCTCCAGCGTATCCACGTCATCTACAACATCTAATGCATGTACTTCCGAATCATCACACCCACTCGACGTCTTATTAAAAATGTTCATTTTCAGTGTCATGTTTCCAAACATGAGCTTGAGTACTCTGCTTCGACAATTAATTAAGGCATTAGAAGTAGCAAGGAATGGTCGGCCAAGAATAACAGGGGCCTGATATATAGTGGAAGCAGGTTGCTGCATTTCTAGAACTACGAAGTCCACTGGGTAGTAAAATTTGTTGACTTGAATCAATACATCCTCAACAATGCCTTATGGAGCTTTTATGGATCTGTCTGCTAACTGTAGCATCATAGTAGTCTTCTTCAGCTCACCTAACCCCAACTGTTCATATATTGAAAACGAAAGTAGGTTCACACTACTCCCCAGATCAAGTAGAGCTCTCCCGATATGAGATTCACCAATCATGATCAAAATAGTGGGAGAACTAGGGTCTCTAAGTTTCTACGGAGTCTGACTTAGTATCAAAGTGCTAACTTGCTCAGTCAAGAAAGCTTTTTTTCTTCACGTTTAATTTCCTTTTTACTGTGCATAGGTTTTTCAAAAATTTTGCATATACAGGGATTTTTTGTATGGCCTCTAGAATGGAATATTGATTTTCACCTGTTTGAATATTTCTTAGATCTCAATGTGATACTTATTCTTTTGACCAGATGTCAGCCGCAGAGGATACTGTACAATAGGTTGATACTCCTTAACCGGCTCACCCTCCTTATTATCTAACTTTGTTAAACTTGAGCTAGTTTCATCTGATTTTTCTTTTTCCTCGTCTGGCTCAGTTGTCACTTTAGGTGGGGGAGTGATTGTTTGTTGATCAGTGGGCATTTCAGGATAGGCAACTTGTTTTCCGCTTTGCAAGGTAATAATTGCCTTAGTTGACTCAAAAGCATCCCCTAAGACATTGTGCACCGGTTGTTGTTGTTGTCTATATATCTGAGGATTATGCTAAGGATGTGCTGGAAATTGCCCTTTTTCCAAGGTATTCACCTGTGTACTCATCTTGTTCATGGCATCTCTCAATTCTCCATTGGTCATAACCTAAAGCTTCATGAATTGCTAGAGCATGTTTGCTATCTGTGCCATGCTATCATCAGAAGATTTCTTTGCTGGAATAGGAGCTAGAGTTGGTTGGAATCTCGGTGGTGCATAGCTCTAAGAAATCTGTTGCGGTTGATAGTGCGATTGAGGAGCTCAATTGGGTGATATGTCAGTTGCAGATACAGTGCATAAGGTTGAGGAACTTGCTGATATCGCAAGGATGATGGACCAGGCTGATTATTCCTCCATGATATGTTCAGATGATTCCTTCATCCTAGGTTATAAGTGTTCAAGAATGGTTGATTCTGCTTTTTGTTGACCCAATTCGTCGATGGCACCCAATCAAATCTACTCTCTTGTCATATTGGTAGGAATTGATAGTGCTAAGGTCTGTGGTCTGAGGTCTCACAGATAGAGCAATCCTCAACTTTCGCTTTTTCTGATTCCATAACCTCCAGTTTCTTTGACAACGCAGCAACAAGAACCTGTAAGCTAGTTTCCTCTTTGACCTCGTATTTGCCTCCACCACTAATCGCTCTGAGAGGTTGTGCTACTATCCGTGCCCGTTCATGACGTGTGTTCCATTGTTGGGCACTCTTAGCTAAATAATCGAAGAATGATAAAGCTTTATCTAGTTCCTTGCGAAAGAACTTCCCGTTGCACATAGTCTAAACAAATAGTTTACACGCAGGGGTTAAAGTAGTATAAAAATAATTCACTAACCTCCAAGATTTGAATCCGTGGTGTGGACATATGTTCATTAGGTCCTTGAATCTCTCCCAGAAAGCCTAGAATGTCTTGTCATCATTTTGCATGAACTAACTGATCTGCTCCTATAGGTACCGAGTCCTCTAAAAAGGAAAGAACTTATGTAAGAACTCACACTGCATTTTAGCCCAACTAGTAATAGAGTTAGATCACAGAGAATTAAACCAGATTTTTTCCTTATCTTTAATAAGTGAAGTTTGATATATTCATCAAATCCAGCCCTATTAATGAAAGTGGTGCAAACTAACTCAAAATCTGTCAAGTGTTGGTATGGACTTCTAGAATCCATCCCGTGAAAATAGGGTATCATAGATAACATGTCATGCTTATAATTGAAGTTCAGTACATGTTGTGGCAACACAATGCATGAAGGTGTAGATGTGTGTGTGGGCTGTAGAAAATCCTGAAGTGTACATGGTGCAGGTGCAGCCATAACTTCCTCAAAAAATTGGTCGAACAGATTGCTCAAAATAATATCAGAATCACTCTTAAAACTAACAGGAGAATAGTCAGATTTTGTGCTTTGTGTGTTCCTACTGGTGTTAGGTGAAATTTTTGACAGTTTATTCGAGTTATCTCAAACCCACAACATCAAACATCAATTCAAGAAGTAGAAATCTATTAACACAACAACAAATAAGCATTTACACTTTCTTTTCTTTCAAAATTTTTAAATTTTTATTTTTTTTTATTTTTTGATTTAATAAAAACTCACAAATAATTGGAAAAACACAAAATTTGAAATTAAAACTGGCCAAGTATAGGAGTTCTATCGTGTTATATTCAGCCCAAAGGCTAGATCGTTTCCTCGGGGAATGCAGTTTAATCTCGAATTTTATGGTTTTCCAATTGAAATTAAAAAGTTACTGAACTCAATTTAGATTCGGGATTTTCAAGATTTTTTGAGATTTACTTTAGACAAATTAAACGAACACGCAAATAAAACCCTAACCCTAACATGCACTAAATTAAATAACAAGAATGAAAAACCTACATCTAATCAAGCAGGCATCGAAACACGCATTAAATATCAAAATAGAAACTAAAGACGGTAACTTTAACACATAATTAAAACACACAATAATGAAACTCACACAAACACAAACGCAAACGATAAAAACCGAACCTTTAACAAAATCAAGAATTTGAACCAAAATCAAAATTTAAGGGCAACCAAGAACTCGAGCAAAATTAGATCTTTAATGACTTGAACAATAACTAAACATGAGAAAAATACGAACTTTAATTAGACTTAACCTTAAACTAAATCGAGCTTCAACAAAAGTTAAGTTTTAAAAAGAACAACTAATTTAATTTCTTAAAAACAAAAACTCCTTTTTTTATTTTTTGTATTTTATTCTCTTTTTCTTTTTTTTTTAGAACAAAATTGAACCTTACTAAATTAATTAAATAACTCGAAACATTAACTAAATCTACGGCAAATTTAACTGAGAGAAAATAAATAAACAAATAAATTGCAGTAATAATAAACGCCCTGAACAACATTCAAAGTTTAAACTTTCAAATAAACCTTAATATAAAAACATTAACAATATTCAACTAATATAAAAAAACAAAAAAAGTTAAGAGAGAGAGAGAGAAAGGAAGCAGCCTGTGGTTGTTCTAGAGTTGGTGAGGCTGGTCTCGGGTATTTGTTGCTGACAGCAGAGGAGAGCGGGTTCTTGAGGGGTCTCGGGTGTGCTTGGCAGCAGGGTTTCTCGTGCTTCGGGTGGCTGCAGGAACTGGAATGCCAGTTAAAGCTCTTGGCCGTGGGTGGAGGACTCAGTAGATAGCAGCTAGGCCTGACTTTCGCCTTTAGTAGCAGCAGAGATGGCGTCCTCCTTCAACAGCAGCTGCGACTTCAACACAACAGCAAGGAGGACTTCTTAAGAGGCTAGTCGTAGGTGGTTTGGATAGCAACCGGGATGGTGGAGTCTTGGGTGTGTAGCAACTGGAAGAGCCGCAGGGGGTTCCCGGGTGTGTAGCAACTAGAGCAGCAAACAGAGAGAAGGGGAGATGAGCAGAGAGGGAGAGGAAGAGATGTGGGAAAGAGAGAGAGAGGCTTGAAATGCTGGAGTTACAGAAGACAAGGGAAAGAGAAGGAGAGAGTAAGGGAGGAGAAGGAGAAAGAGAGAGAAGAAGAGGGAGCTGTGGGAGAGAGGGGGAGAAGGAGAGAATTTGAGAGAAGGTGAGGGAATGAGAGAGTCGAGTGAGAGAGCAGGTCAGGGGGTGCGGGAGAGAGGAAAGAATTATATAAAGGGAGGGGATGTGCTGCCCTATGCCGACAAGAGAGGCCCAAGCTAAAGGGATCTGACCTGGCTGCATGGTTGGGTCACATCCATGTATGTTATTATAATAATAATAATTATTATTATATTTCATCTTCCTTTTATTTCTCTACGAACGAGTCCTGTTTTGACACTCATAAAGCTAGTATCTCTAAAAGCTCAAATTACAGAAGTTGTAAATAATCTTCTCATATTTCTCTAAAATTTCAAATCATCACAATTGGAGCTTGGACGAAAAAGTTATGCACGAATTATGAATTGATGCCAATTTTAGCTCTCGATAATTTTTCTGCGATAAAAAAATGCCAAAAATTCATAAATTGCTCAATAAAACCCAAAGATTATAAATAAGACACATTGTTAAAATATTTAGAGTAATTAGGCATTTAATTAAAAATATAAGTCCTAATGCCCTGATTAAAATGTCTAATTACGCAGTTTAAGCGCGTAATCATTCTTATGAACCGTACCAAATCAATCAAAAATTATCCCATAAATCAAACTTAATAAGCCTTAAACATTACTTCCTTCAAGAAAGTGTAAATAAAATGTACAAAACAACTACTATATTGATATTCTCTCAAAACTGGGGCATATCAAACTCCGAAGAGCTCATGCCTCTCTTTTAAATCATCGAGATCGAAAAATCGAGAAAATAGTTTACAAAGATGCACTCTCAGGATTTTGAAATTTTTATAGAATTTCCCTAAGTATGAAGAATAATATTCCGGGAGGTTTTTGGACTCATTTAGGACTAAAAGTTTGCAAAATGATTTTTCAAGTTTTAAAATATTTTTCCTGATTTTTTCTCTATTTATTTTATTTTTTGAATTTTTTCAAATTTTCCCGAATTTTTGAATTAATGAACAGCAAGGCAATTCAGCAAAAACAACAAAGATTGAATCAGAATATATTTAGAATTTTCACATGAATTTTATAAATTTTTTTTTTGTGATTTTTCTAAGTGCAGACAAAAACCAATTTTTAATCTAAAGAAAATATTTTTTGTGAAATTTTGTATTTTTTGAATTTTTTTATGATTTTTAACATAATAATTATTTTCAGAAGAAAAAAGCAATGATAACTACATTAGAAATATTCTTAGAATTTTTCCAATTTTTCTTGATTTTTTTTTAAAATGTTTCTAAATTTATTGTGAATTTTTGATAGTTTATTATAAACTCAAACCCGTTCCATACCGGTTCAAAGAACCCGAGCCGGTTTGGAGAAGAATTGGTTCAAAAAGGGGGCAACCTGTTTAAGGTCTGGTCAAAACCATAAAGTCAACACACGTTGCCCTCCGTGTGGTGTGTGCTTTAGTGAGTGTAGTTGGGTGTGTTTCAGATGTTTGTGAGTATGTGTGTGTGTAAGTCTCGTACTCTTCCTCCGTAAAGTTTGGTCCATGGTTCCCAAGCTCTCTCAAAATTAAAAATGAAGTCTAATGCACTAAGAACTCAAACAAACTTACCCTTGCAAAAATCCTAGGGAGGAGCCACAAGAATTCCCTGCTCGTAAAGAATGTGGAATACTTGCTTCATTGGTAAATAGACATCCAAAAAATGACCCTGCCCGAGTCAGGAAGCAGCACAGTATGCGTAGATAAAAATATAAAAAACATTAAACATACAACCTAGTAATTTGATCAACAATTTAACTCAATCCCAGCAGTCACATTAAATTTGCAACCCAGCAATTTGATTAACTCAACCCCAGCAACCATAATAAATCTACAACCCAACAATTTGATAAAAAATTTAACTCAATCCCAGCAAACACATTAAATCTGCAACGCAACAATTTGATCAAAAATTTAACTCAGTCCTAGAAAATCAGAGCCACCGAAAACTCCTCTAAACCATCCACAAAAAAAAAAAAAAAAGAAAAAAAAAAAGGCTACAAACATTTAGATATATAACAAAAAAATCCAAACACAGATTTGCAACTATATTGAATCTAAAACCCGATATCCAAAGCTGTATAAATAAACAAAATAGAATCGAAAATTTTATGATTTTACATAACAACAAAAAAGAAGCAATCCAAAGAGAGAGAAAGAAAAAAGGAGATATATATATTCTGTTGGGGAATAAAATCTGGAGCAATAATCACACACGAAGAAAAATTCAAGCACATCCACAATGAAACACTGGATTTACGTGGTTCAGTCCAAACTGACCTACGTCCACTGGAGCACGCACCACTGCACTATAAACTGGAGAATAAATACAACGAGGAGGAGCCACACTGCTCAACTCTACTCTCTCTCTCTCTATCACACCTCAACTCTCTGCACAACACACTCTGCACTCACAACACAACACTCAGTTCTCTCTGCAACACACCTCACTGCATACGAAGCTCTCCACACTCAACACATATATACAAGAGGGAGCGGAGAGTTCAAAGAGGGTGGCTGCAGATTTCAACAAAATTTGCAGCGTAGGTGGCCGCCGGTCTTCAGTGTCAAAGGTGGTGGCTAGGTTGGTGCGGCTGTCGGCAGCTCCACACCTGCAAATTCAACAATCTCCCACTTGGAGGCGGAGACAGCATCTTAACCAGTGTATATGCAAATGTTGTGCTCATGTCTGTCTTCAATCATGAAGACCAACTGAAGTTGAGCATAACTTCAGTTTCTCTGTAGTTACCACCTTTGTCAACATGTCAGCTGGATTTCTGCTGCCTTGAATCTTTTCAAGTGCCAGTACTCCATCCTCTAATAGAGATCTGATGAAGTGATTACGCAATCCAATATGTTTGGTTCTGGAATGAAATGCAGAGTTCTTTGTCAGATGTATCGCACTCTGACTGTCGCTGTACAAAACATTCCTCTCCTGCTTTAACCCAAGCTCTGTCAACAAACCCTGAAGCCAAATTATCTATTTGCTGGCTTCTGTCACTGCTTCGTACTCAGCTTCTGTAGTAGATAGGGCAACAATCTTTTGTATCTACGACATTAAACTAATAGCTGTTGTGCCAACAGTGAATACGTATCCGGTGGTGCTCCTGCGGTGATCAATTTCACTAGAAAAATCGGCATCTACATACCCTTTGACTTTCAAGTCTCCTTTGCTGAAACATAAGCACTTATCAATAGTGTCTCTGAAGTACCTGAAGATCCACTTCACTGCTTCCCAGTGAGTCTTTCCTGGATTAGACATGAATCTACAAACTGCTCCCACTGCTTGGCCAATATCCGGTCTTGTACAAACCATAGCGTACATGAGACTTCCAATGGCTGAGGCATAAGGTACCTTAACCATGAAGTCCTTCTCTTAATCAGTCTGGGGAACCTGATCCTTGGAGAGGCGAAAGTGTCCTGCCAAAGGTGTATTTACTGCTTTGACGTTGCTCATGTTAAACCTCTGTAGAACACGGCCAATGTACTTCGACTGAGATAGCTGCAATGTTCCTTGTCGCTTATCTCTGGAGATTCACATCCCAAGTATCTACTTCGCTGAGCCTAAGTCTTTCATGTCCAATTCCATTAACAATTGCTGCTTCAGTTTCCTAATCTCTTCTATATCTGGTCCCGCGATCAACATGTCATCCACATATAACAACAGAATGACATAACTACATCGATACCTCTTGACGTAGCAACAGTGGTCGACATTACACTTTATAAAATCATTCCTGTGCATAAAGCCATCAAATTTTCGGTACCATTGTCTGGGAGCTTGTTTAAGACCATACAAGCTCTTCTTTAACCTACACACCAAATTCTCTTTACCTTTCTCTGAGAATCCTTCTGGTTGATGCATGTGGATTTCCTCATCAAGATCATCGTGAAGAAACGTTGTATTCACATCTAACTGCTCAAGATGTAAACCCTCTGAGGCAACAATACTCAGAACAGATCTGATGGTTGTCAACTTCACAACTGGTGCAAAAATGTCGGTGTAGTCAATTCCTTCCTTCTGCTCGAACCCTTTAATTACCAACCGAGCCTTGTATCTCCTGGAGCCGTCATGCTCCTCTTTGATTCTGTACACCCACTTGTTGTGAAGGGCCTTCTTACCTTTGGGCAACTCAGCTAGTTCCCACGTTCTGTTGGAGGTGAGGGACTTCATCTCGTCCTTCATTGCAAGTTCCCACTTGCTCGTATCTCCTGCCTGACATGCTTCATCATAGCATTCAGGCTCTCCTCCATCTATAAGAAGTAAATAATCTATATACCTTCTGTTTGGTACATGGGGCCAAGTAAATATCCTAAGCTCCGGAGCTGGAGTAGGAGACGGTGATGCGACGATCTACTCCACTAGTTCCTCCCCCTGAGGATTCTCGGCATTTTGCTGTTATGTCCCGACACACTCTGGGACATCATCCATATCTACACAGGTTGATTCTCTTTAAACTGGTTCGGTGGATTCAGCTGTGTGCCTATCTTTGTACATCATCTTTTCATCAAAAATCACATCTCTGCTTCTGATCACCTTTTTGTTTTCATCATCCCAAATGCGGCATCAAAATTCATCTCCACCATAACCGATGAAAGTGCATTTCTGGGATTTTAGATCTAGCTTATCCCTGACATGATCATTGATATGTATATATGCAACACAATCAAAAACTTTCAAATGTGAAAGTCTTACCTCTTTGTTACTCCAAACTTCTTCTGGTAAGCAATAGTCCAATGGTACTGAAGGACTTCTATTAATCAAATAAGCTGCTGTGTTGACTGCATGTGCCCAAAACATCTTTGGCAAGCCTAACTGCATACGCATGCTTCTGGCTTTTTCTGTCAACGTTCTGTTCATCCGCTCGGCTACGCCGTTGTGTTGAGGCGTACCTGGCATAGTCCTTTCCATTTTGATACCATGCTCAAAGCAGAATTTCTTGAACTCGGTGTCAACATACTCTCCACTGTTATCAGTTCTCAGCCTTTTGATTTTCAAACCAGTTTCGTTTTCTACCATCACTTTCCAATTTTTAAAAGCATCAAAAACATCAAATTTATACTTCAGGAAGTAAACCCATACCTTCCGTGAATGATCATCGATAAATGTGACGAAGTAATGCTTTCCTCTTGTAGACGAAATGGTTGTTGGTCCCCATACATTTGAATGGACTAGCTTAAGTTTCTCCTTCTTCAAGGTATTGATATTCGCTTGGAAACTAACTCTCTTCTGTTTCCCAAATATGCAATCCTCACACGTGTTGATCTTCACCGACTGTAAATCACTCAACTTACCCTTTGAGTGCATCACCTTAAGTCCTTTCTCACTTAGGTGTCCGAGTCGTTGATGCCATAGGTTGCTATCATCATTTCCTATAGCAACTGTAATAGACATACATGTATCAGGAGTTACATAAAGAGTACCACTTTTCTTGCCTTGAGCAATTTTCAAAGCACCCTTCGAAATCTTCCATTCATCACCAATGAAAGATGTGTTATAACCTTCATCTTCCAATTGACTGACTGAGATCAAATTCTTCCTTAGTTCTAGAATATGTCTGACATCCTTCAGCTTCTATACTGACCCGTTCATTTTGATCTTTACTATCCCCTTACCGGCAATGTCGCAAGGTTGATCATTGCCCAAATATACTTTACTGAAATTACCTTTTGATCTAACACCCAAGACTCCGTTTTGCTTTCCAAAGAGCAGATCAACAAATCATCAATTTTGAAAGCAATATTTGCTTCTGTCTTTGCCCTCGTCTCTTTCTTTTGACTTCTACACTGGTTCTTGTAATGACCAGTCTTTCCACAGTTCCAGTACTCAATAACTTTTCTGCTTTGAGAACCTGTGTCCTGAGTACCTCTGGAATCTCTGGATTTGGACCGCCTGGTCCTGGATCTACCACGATTATTAGATCGTCCATGGCCGCTTACCTTTCCTCGGCTTTCCACATTCAAAGCTGAACTTGAAGTGGAGTCATTGTTCAATTGCATTCTAATCTCCTCTATCAAAATCATGCTGATAACCTCGTCGTATTTCAGCTTCGATTTTCCTGTAGAGCTATTGATCACAGTGACAATACCTTTCCAACTCTCAGGAAGCTAACTAAGAATTAATAGGGCACGGATCTCACTATCAAAGGTAATCTCGACCGACGCGAGTTGATCCGACAACTCATTAAAGTTGTTTAAGTGTTTGCTGAATCTTTCACCTACAGACATGCTCATGGTAAACAATATCTTCATTAAATGTACCTTATTTTTGGCCAATGGCTGCTCGTACATGTTAGATAGTGCATCCATAAGGGCCTTGATGGTTGTCAAGTGCTTGATGTTGAAGGAACCAGACTTTGCTAACATCATCCTCACGGCTCTGAGGGCTTTTCGGTCAAGCAACTCCCACTCCCTCTCCTTCATGGATTCTGGCTTCTCCATCAGTGGTAAGTGCAACTCCTTACCAAACAAGAAGTCCTCAATCTGCATTTTCCAGAAACCAAAGTTTGTGCCATCAAACATCTCGATGTGAGAGCTCTTTTCGTTTGACATCTTGATTCACTAATATACATATGGAATTGGCTCAATCAGACAGCACGATTGGATCCGAAACAGCCGAAAACCCTAGAAATGGCTTAAGTCGCTCGAAAAACGGACCCGAAATGGCTTCGAAAAGCCAAGTCAAACTTTTGGTCAAACCTGGTCAAACTCGGTCAACCCTGCTGACGTGGTAATGGGACAGTCTGCTGACGCTGCACCTGGGCCCACTGCTGACGTGGCACTGTGGGGCCAACTGATGACGTGGCACTATGGGGTCCACTATTGACGTGGCACAGTGGCCCACCTACAGACGAGTAACTGTGGGGCCCACTTGATGACGTGGCGCTGACGTGCGTGTGGGGCTCGGCTGACGTGGCAGCTCTCTCAGCTGCTGACGTGGCGGCAGCTAGCTTGCCGCTTACTTGGCAATGACATGGCACTGATTGGGCGGGGTCTACTGACGTGGACCGTCTTCTTCCTTCTGCTGAGTTGCCGGTCAAGCGCCGACACGTGGACGCGCGTGTAGGGGCGTGGAAACGTCCCCTTGTCGCTGGCCGCACGTGTGGTCGCGTGTAGTGTGTTTCGAGCTCCGATTACCTGTGTTAGCTTCGTCTCGTCAAGAGGAGTTCGATGGCAGCCTCAAAAATCAAATTTTGAGCTACTAGATAGAGGCTCAAAATCCAGAATTTTTCTCGATCTGGTGATTTTACTCCAACCAAGCTCTAAAACCAATTGTTGGGGAATAAAATCTGGAGCAATAATCACATAAGAAGAAAAATTCAAGCATATCCACAATGGAACACTGGATTTACATGGTTCGGTCCAAACTGACCTACGTCCGTGGGAGCACACACCACTACACTACAAACTAGAGAATAAATACAACGAGGAGGAGCCACACTACTCAACTCTACTCTCTCTCTCTCTATCACACCTCAACTCTCTACAAAACACACTTTGCGCTCATAACACAACACTTAGTTCTCTCTCCAACACACCTCACTGCATACCAAGCTCTCCACACTCAACACATATATATATACAAGAGGGAGCGGAGAGTTCAAAGAGGATGGCTGCAAATTTCAACAAAATCTGCAGCATAGTTGGCCGCCAATCTTCAGTGTCAAAGGTGGTGGCTGGGTTGGTGCAGCTTTCGGCGGCTCCACACCTGTAAATTCAACATATACTAGTGAGTGTAGGTGTTGTGCGTGGGTGACTGCAAGAACTCTGTATTTTAGAAAGAGAGAGATAGAGAGATATATAGTGGCGAGTTCGAGTATTGTGCATCTGCGAGGGAAGAGCTGGACATAGAGGGTAGAGGCTGTGAGTCTGTCAGAGCTAAGGTGGCGGTGAGCAAAGAGTTGTCGAAAATGATTCCACTGGTATGACAAGAGGAGACGTTCACCGACCTGATGGCTAAGTTTCTGGGTTTTAGAGAGTGAGATATATATACCAGCGAGCTTGAGTGCTGTGCATGGTTGAGTGCATGAGCTCCAGAGGGTGGAGGGCTACTGTGATAACGGAAATGGAATAGAAGGAAGGAGATCGAGAGAGATGGAGAGTGGACTATGTGGAAGTTGAGCGAGAGCGGTGAGGCCAGGAAGGGGTAGTTGTGCTTTATGTGTGATAAAGAGGCTCGACTAGCTTATGGAGGATGGTTAGAGATAGAGGTATGCTCGGTGGTGATGTTGTTTGGAGAGATATCAATAAACAACCACAGCGAAATAATTCTTCTCTCTATATGCAAGAAAATATAGTGTATCTCTACTTTTATACGTGCTGGAAATAATAAGAGAAATAATCAATCACACCAAGCCACAAGAATACAAGCAATTTTTTACGTGGAAAACTTCCCCAATGTGAGGAAGAAAAAGCACGGGACCTAGTCTAGTTAAAATCTCCACTATCAATCAAATAATGGGTACACAAAGTCTTCTCTAATCATAATTAGAGGATATAAATATCTCTTATCAAGATATCAACAATCTTGGCAAATACAAAGAGAATTGGAGAGAATATACAAAATTCGTGGTTACTGTTCATGGGCAAAAATCTCAACTCCTGAGCTTCAAATCCGATCTTCACCGTTTAAATTGTAGCTCCTTGAGTCATGAACCTCTCCTCAAAATTTTAGCTCGATCGAACCACAAACAAAATAGGATTGGGTTTTTGATGAAATTTGGGCAGCATAAGAAAAATCACGTTTTTCTCTCTTTCTTTTGAGAAGTGACAACTCCTATCTTCTCCCCTCTCTTTTTATAACTTCCTTTAGATTTTTTAACACTAAAAGGGCTGGGCTTTGGGATTTCCTCCACATGGAAGGAAATAACCCAACAAATATCCCCCTTTCCAACTATGTGGAGGGAATCGCCATCCCGGCGATTGAACAACAAACTTCAAGCTTCTCCCTTGGTAGTGTTTTTGTCAACATATCAGAACCATTATCATCAATGTGAACCTTCTCAAGTTCCAATAACTTATCGTTCAACGCATCTCTGATCCAATGGTATCGTACATCAATGTGCTTTGATCTTGCATGGAAACTGGAATTCTTAGCAAGATGCATATCACAAAAAAACACACACCTCTGCTGCTCAAAACCAAGTTCTCTCAAGAACTTCTTTGCCCATAACAACTCTTTAGTTGCTTCTTTTTCTGCAATGAACTTTGCCTCTATCGTAGAAAGAGCAATACAGTTCTGAAGTCTCGATTGCCAAGCTATAGCCCCACTTGCAAAAGTTATCAAATAGCCCGAAGTAGACTTACGAGTGTCCACATCCCCAACCATATCTGCATCTGTGTAGCCAACTAACAATGGTTGTCCGTTTCCCAAACCAAGTCTCAAACTGGAAGTGCCTCGAAGATACCTCATGATCCACTTCACTGCATTCTAGTGCTCTCTTCCCGAATTTGACAAGAATCGGCTAACTACACCAACTGCATAGGCTATATTTGGTCTTGTGCAAACCATTGCATACATCAAACTTCCTACTGCTGAGGTGTAAGGAACTCTTTCCATGTCTTCCTTTTCCTTATCTGTAGAAGGACATTCCTTTGTACTTAGTCTGAAGTGGGTAGCAAAAGGAGAGCTTTCCACTTTAGATTTGTCCATATTGAACCTCTGAAGCGCTTTCTCAATGTACTACTCCTATGACAAATATAATTTCTTAGCACTTATGTCACGACTGATTCTTATGGCAAGAATTTTTTTTGCTGGCCCCAAATCCTTCATAACAAATGACTTACTCAATTGCTTCTTCAACTGGTCAATCCTTGAAGCATTCCTACCAACAATTAACATATCATCCACATAAAGCAATAAGAAAATAAAATCATTATCAAAGAATTTCTGAACAAATACATAGTGATCTGAAGTTGTCTTCTTGTAGCCTTGCTCCCCCATAACAGACTCAAACTTCTTATACCGCTGTCTCAGTGCTTGTTTCAAACCATATAGACTTTTCTTCAGCTTGCACACATAATCCTCTTTCCCTTTCGCTGTAAAACCCTCTGGCTGCTTCATATAAATCTCTTCCTCCAAATCACCATGAAGGAAGGCAGTTTTCACATCCATCTGCTCAGCTTCAAAGTCAAGACTAGCTGCTAAACCGAGTATTGTACAGATCGATGAAATCTTTACAAATGGAGAGAAGATCTCATCAAAATCAATACCTTTTCTTTGACCAAACCCTTTTACAACCAATTTAGCTTTGTATCGTGGTCGTGAAGAGAACTCATTTGGTTTCTTCTTGTAAATCCACTTCTTCTCCAAAGCTCTTTTTCCTTTAAGTAGCTTCACTAACTCAAAGGTGTGGTTATCATACAATGACTGCATCTCATCTTGCATGGCCTTAACCCACTTTGTCTTGTGTTCATCTTCCATGGCTTCTGCAAAACACCAGGGCTCTCCCCCGTCAGTCAATAACACATATTTTTATGTTGAATACCGAGTGGAAAGATGTCGGTCTCTAGCTGACCTCCTGGATGGAATCTCTGGTGGAATCTCTAGCACTTTCAACTGCTCATCAGTCTCAACATCTCCCTGAACTTGTAAGAGACCATCCATATTACCTCTACCCTAGTGGTCATCCTGAACATCATTCTCAACCTGAGATGAAAAATTCTTCAAAGGAACTAGATCCACATCAATCAAATTGTCACCCTATTGAGACATAGATTTATCTACCTTCTCAATATCCTGAATCGTCTGATCTTCTACAAACACAACATCTCTGGTTCGCACAATTTTCTTCTCAACTGGATCATAAAGCTTGTATCCAAATTCATCTTGACCGTAGCCAAGGAATATACACTATTGCGTTTTCTCATCAAGTTTGGACCTTTCATATTTTGGAATATGCACAAATGCTTTGCACCCAAAAACACGCAAATGATTATAGGAAACATCCTTATCTGTCCAAACTCGGTCTGACATATCAAATTGTAGAGGAACATAGGGTGTAAGATTCAACACATGAACAACAGTGCTCGATGCCTCCCCCTAAAAGGATTTTGGCAACCGGGCTTGTGAAAGCAAACATCTCACTCTCTCAAGTAGTGTTATGTTCGTCCTTTCTGCTATGCCATTCAATTGAGGAGTTTTCAGAGGAGTCTTTTGATGTCGAATACCCTGCTGTTTGCAATACTCATCAAATGGACCAGAATACTCTCCACCGTTGTTAGTCCAGATGTATCTTAGTTTCTTCCTAGTCTGTCTCTCAACTAGGGCTTGAAATTTCTTGAACTCAACCAACACTTGGTATTTTGACTTCAAGATATACACCTACAACTTCCTTGAATGATCATCTATGAAGGTCACAAAGTATCTGGAGCCACCAAGTGTTCTCGTCTTCATAGGGCCACACACATCCGAATGTACTAAATCCAGTATCTCTGACTTTCCAAAATGAGGGGAATTCTTGAAGGAAACTTTGCTCTGCTTCCTTGACAAACAATGAGTACACCTTTTCAGAAGTGTACTTTTCAGTCAACATAGTAGAGTTTTCTTCCCTAGTAAAGCTAATCCTTTCTCACTCATGTGAGCCAGTCTCTTGTGCCACAACTCTGCTATACCATTATCCTCCATTGCATTAATAATGTCGTTGGAGATCTTTGCTTGCAGAATGTACAATACAGAATGCTTCATGCCTCGAGCCACAACCATAGCACCCCTGGTGAGCTTCCACAGGCCGTCACTGAAAGTGCTGCAGTACCATTCGTCATCAAGTTTACCTGCAGAAATCAAATTCAAACGAATGTTAGGAATATGTTTCACATATCTAAGAACTAAACTCATGCCATTATTTGTCTTCAGATACACATCCCCAATTCCAATGACTTTAACCAAGCCATCATTTCTCATCTTTACTATTCCAAAGTCACCAGATCAATAGGATGTAAAGAAATCCTTTCGAGATGTAGCATGAATGAAGGCACCACTGTCAATCACCCAACTGGTCTCATGATTTGCAACATTTATCATCTCATCATCATAAACAATGAAGAATTCTGCAGGAGTGGTAGTAGCAACTCTATCATCACCATCTTTGTCATCTCCATTCTTCGTTCCCTTCCCTTTCTCATTCTTGTTTTCTTTCTTCAATTTCCTGCAATATTTCTTTATGTGTCCCTTTTTCCCGCAATGATGACACTCAACATTTGCAAACTTGTTGGACTTGCTTCTACTATTATCTTTGTTCTTTGGACCTTTGCTCTTACTTCTCCCCCTATTTTCTGTAACCAAGATCTCTGACTATGAAGATGATCCCTATATTTTTCTTCACATCTCTTCATTTAGCAAACAACTCTTGGTCATATCCATTGTGATTACACCTTTTGGAATAGAGTTAGACAATGAAGTTCTAAGCGTCTCCCACGAGTCCGGTAATGAACCAAGCAACCATAACCCTTGTATCTCATCATCAAACTTAATACCCATCCCAGCCAGCTGAGTAATAATTCCTTGGAATGTATTCAGGTGATCAGATAAAAGAGTCTCGTCCTGGTACCTCAAAGCCATCATTTTTTTAATCAGAAACAAATTATTATTTCCAGTATTTCTGGCATATAACTGTTCAAGCTTATTCCATAGAGAATGTGCATTTGTTTCTCCACTAATATGGTTCAAAACATTATCATCTACTCATTGCCTGATATACCCACACACCTGTCGATGTAACAAAATCCATTCCACATCAAACTTTTTTTTTGGTTTTTCAGCACTAAACACCGGTAGGTAATAATCTTTCACATTAAGAAGATCCTCCATTTTTCCTTTCCATATGTGATAATTTGAACCATTGAGATTAATCATTCTACTAGTATTTGCTTCCATAACTCAAACTGCCAACCTGACAATTTGTTAACCAGACTTTAATACCACTTTGTTGGGAGAGATATCAATAAACAACCACAGCGGAATAATTATTTTCCCTATATGCAAGAAAATATAGTGTATCTCTACTTTTATACATGCTGGAAATAATAAGAGAAATAATCAATCACACCAAGCCACAAGAACACAAGCAATTTTTTATGTGGAAAACTTCCCCTGTGTGAGAAAGAAAAAGCACGGGACCTAGTCCAGTTAAAATCTCCACTATCAATCAAATAATGGGTACACAATGTATTCTCTAATCATAATTAGAGGATATAAATATCTTTCATCAAGATATCAACAATCTTGACAAATACAAAGAGAATTGGAGAGAATATACCAAATTTGCGGTTACTGTTCACGGGAAAAGATCCCAACTCCCGAGTTCTAAATCCAATCTCCACCATTCAAATTGTAGCTCCTTGAGTCATGAACCTCTCCTCTAAATTTCAGCTCAATCGAACCACAAACAAAGCGGGATCGGACTCTTGATGAAATCTAGGCAGCATGAAAAAAATCACGTTTTTCTCTCTTTCTTTTGAGAAGTGACGACTCCTCACTTCTCCCCTCTCTTTTTATAAATTCCTTTAGGTTTTTTCACACTAAAAGGACTGGGCTTTGGGCTTTTAATAAAGCCCACTTGGGCTTTCCTCCACATGGAAGGAAATAACCCAACAAGTGTCGATGATGCTGATGTAACCCAGAGGTCACACAATGGCAATGGAGGCATGAGCAGGATTAGGGTTGGAGTAAGAGAGGACACGGGAGATGGGTAGGAGATCAATGATGGAGATGGAGCGTGGGAAACGAAGGTTTCGTGTATGGTGAGATCAGAGAATAAGTTGGCGAGAGGGAGTCAGCTTAGGAGAGAAGAGGTTTAGCTGGTGTTGCTGGGTGGTGATGCCGGTGATGGTAACGTAACTCGGAGGTCACCCAGCGGCAATGGAGGCACAAGCAAGATCAGGGTCAGAGTAGGCGAGGACACGGGAGATGCGTAGGAGATCGGTGAGGGAAATGGAGTGTGGAAGATGGAGGTTTCGTGTATAGTGAGGTTAGAGAATAAGCTAGCGAGAGGGAGTCGGTTTGGGAGAGAGGAGGTTTGCTGGTGGTGTTGTGTGGCCGAAGGTGTGATGGGTGGTTCCATGAAGTGTTGCAGTGGTGATAGTGGGAACTGCGGTAATGGCGTGCAGTGATGGTGAGGGAGAATGGTGAGTGATCCGTGCCAGAATGAGAAAGATAAAGAGTTGAGAAGGTAGTGAGTTGGTGAAAGGTAGAGAGAGATGGGAGAAATGGAGGTTCCATGGAGAACAAATGAGGGTGATGAAGGAATAGTAAAAAATGAAGAATAACCCCCCACCTGTGCGTGTAGGAAGCTCACGACTTGTGGAAATGGTTGTGTTGCTAGTGCGTTCGGGTGGTCGTACATGCTGGGTGGTCATGCTCCTTCGGCCGCACATAGCTGTGCGTGAACAATGATGGAGAGATGGGACTAAAGGTGGCCGGAGAAATACTGGGTTTCTTTACTGTCTATAGGTTGAGCAAAGGAGACGGAGGGCGTGTGGCATTTGCAACAGTCGTCGCTATGAACCAGAGCTTTGCCCAACTAAGATAATGTCGATTTTCTCACCGAAAATGAACTGCTGGAAACAAACCAGCGAGAAAAGATGAACAGCCGAGAGAAGTAAAGGTTAGGCAACGCTAGTAATGGCGGTGATCAAGTGACTTGGCCGGCAATGGTGGTTGGAGAGCAGGGAGGAGACGATTCAGAGCAAAGGTCGGCGGGGGCCAGCGATGCTGTTGTGATGCAGAGGAGATCGCAAGAGATACTCTGGAGCTGGGTTACCAAGGACAAGTTGAGGTGGTGACGGGAGTTCGTGCGAGGACGGGAGAGAAAAGAGAGGGATGGAGGTGACGATGAATAGTTCCTATGAGCGAGACGAGGGAGAGAGATGGGGAAACCGAAATGAGGGAACCGAGAGAGTGGGGAGAGGCGATGTGCAGTGAATGAAGGTGGTGAGTGAATAGTGAATATGGAGACCTCCGCTGTGCCTTTCCGTGTGCGAGAATCCCTCTCTCTGCATGTACCCGCGAATAAACTGCTGGTAGGCCTTTTTATAGGCTTGCACTGAGGGTTTCGCCAGCAAATCGTTCGGCGCCTAAAGTTTGTTACAAAAGAATATCTCGCACACTTTTCCTTTTCCCCCTTTTTAGTATTATTTCTTTGGATTTTCTCCCCATGTACCCCCGTCAGCCCGTGTTGCCTATGATGCAACATGTGTTTGTACGTTTTTTATGTCCCCAAGCTTTGCATTCTTATTTTTTGTATTTATTTTATTTTCTGTATTGCAGGCAGGTGCCCTTTCTTTCCTTAAAATATGAGCTTATGTTTGTATTTTTTCAATTTTGACTCGAATTTTGACTAGTCTTGCTCCCAAAAATATCCGGCAATAAAAATGCCTTAAAAACTCCAAAAATACTCGATTTTAAAAGGCTCAAGTAAAACTCAAATTTAAAATCTAGGGCTCATATTAAAAATTAAAAACTTGATTTCTAAGGAAATTTAACTAAAAGTTAGAAGAACTCAAACCTTTAAAATTAAACTTAAAAGGACTCAATTTTTGAAGATACTAGCTTCGTTTCAAAACTCTAGCCTAATTACAAGACCTTGACTTGGAACTAAATAACAAGGACTCAAAATTTTCCTTAGTACCACGACTCGAATAGGGACCAAAAAAATGGGGCTCTAATTTTGAAAATGCCCTTTCTGAAATTGTTGGACCCCAACAACAAGATTAAGAAAACAAATGTTGAATGATACCAGGATGGGGCTTATTTCATACTCCTAATGAGATTAATTTTGCAACTAAAATCATCTCCAAAACCTGGTTTGGGACTAAAAATGGGAAGAATTTTGAACACACGGGTTTTATGGAAAAAATTAATTTTGAAATGAATGCATCAACAATAACCGATATCGAGACTCAACGTGGAAACTCCGGACTTTAAGCGGGACTCAAATTTTGAAAAAGATTCAATTGAAAACAAACCGAGACTCTTCTTGAAAATACGATGACCAGGGCTTGCTTGGATTTAAAACCAATGTTATTACATTAGGTCTTTTTGGGTAGGTTTGGTAAAAATCAGGGTGTCTATAGTTGCCCCTCTTTATAGGCACTATTGCTTAAGAATAACAATGGAGACTACTCCTTTGTTATTTTAGAGTAACACGACTATAAAAATAAAAGACACCAAATTTTACCAAGCTAGAGCACATTGATCATCGGGGTGAAACAATTTTTTTTTTTTTTTTTGGGAATGGTGATTCAAGTGAATTCCATGGTGTACTAGATTTGAGAATCCAAGTAATATAGCAATTGGGCATGGCTCGTACCGGCATTGAGACCCGAGCACCATAGTAAATGATTGATGGCTCATACCAAGGGTGAACCGGAGTACCATAGTAAATGATGACTCGTACTGGGGGTGAACCCGAGTGTCATAGCAAATGATGACACGTACTAGGGTGAACCCGAGTATAATAGCAAATGATGACTCATGTTGGGGGTGAACCCAAGTACCATAGCAAATGATGACTCGTATTGTGGTGAACCCGAGTACCATAGTAAATGATTGATGACTCGTACTAGGAGTGAACCTGAGTACCATACTAAATGATGAGTTATACCGGGGTGAACTTGAGTACCATAGTAAATGATGACTCGTACCGGGGTGAACTCGAGTACCATAGCAAATGATGACTCGTACTAGGGGTGAACTTGAGTACCATAGTAAATAATGACTCGTACCGGGGGTGAACCCGGGTACCATAGTAAATGGTGACTTGTACCGGGGTGAACCTGAGTACCATAGGAAATAATGACTCATACTGGGGTGAACCCGAGTACTACAGTAAATGATTGATGACTCGTACCAGGGGTGAACCTGAGTACCATAGTAAATGATGACTCGTACCAGGGTGAACCCGAGTACCAATGTAAATGATGACTCGTACTGGGGTGAACCCAAGTACCATAGCAAATGATGACTCGTACTGGGGATGAACTTGAGTACCATAGTAAATGATGACTCGTACCGCGGGTGAACCCGAGTACCATAGTAAATGGTGACTCGTACCGGGGTGAACCTGAGTACTATAGTAAATGATGACTCATACTGGGCATCAAACGGAGTACCATAGAAAATGATAACTCGTTTCGGGGGTGAACCCGAGTACCATAGTAAATGATAACTCATATCGGGGTGAACCCGAGTACCATAGTAAATGATGACTCGTACTGGGGGTGAACTCGAGTACCATAGTAAATGACGACTTGTACCGGGGTGAACCAGAGTACCATAGTAAATGATGACTCATACCGGGGTGAATCTGAGTACCATAGTAAATGATGACTCGTACTGGGGTGAACCCGTGAACTATAGCAAATGATAACCCATACCGGGGGTGAACCCGAGTACGATAGTAAATGATGACTCATATTCGGGGTGAAGTTGAGTACCATAGCAAATGATGAATCGTATTGGGGGTGAACTCGAGTACTATAGTAAATGATGACTTGTACTGGGTTGAACCCGAGTACCATTTTAAATGATGGCTCATTCTAGGCATGGGGACCCGAGTACCATAGTATATAGAGGAAAATTGTAGAAAAAATCATCTGAACATTGGAGACGTATTTTGGGGTTCAAAGACTCGTGCCCCAATTTCGACTAGGTATGTGCATGACTCGTACTGGATTCGTTGACCCGAGTACCATAGTATTTGAGCATGACTTGTACTGGGTGCATTGACCCGAGTACCATAGTATTTGTGCATGACTTGTATTGGGTACATAGACCTTGGTACAATAGATAATGAGGAAAATTCTATAGAAAATCATATGAATGTTGGAGAAATATTTTAGGGTTCAAAGACTTGTGCCCCCATCTCAAAGTGGTCATTTTGCCTCTGGGTCAGCTGCCCCAATTTCAAAGGATGTCATTCTATGCCTAGGGTTAGCTGCCCCAGTTTCAAAGGTCATTCTGTGTCTGGGGTCAGTTGCCCCAATTTCAAAGTGTGTCATTATGTGTCTGGGGTCAGTTGCCCTAGTTTCAGACATGTCATTATGTGCCTAGGGTCGGTTGCCCCAGTTTCAAAGCATGTCATTTAGTGCCTGGGGTCAGCTGCCCTAGTTTCAAAGCATGTCATTCTGTGCCTGGGGTTAATTGCCCCAATTTCAAAGCATGTCATTTTGTTCCTGAGGTCGACTGTCCCAGTTTCAAATATTATCAAGACAAGAATGACTCAGTCGAGGACACAAAAGAATTATTCAAAAAACTATTCAATAAGACAATTGTGAATGAATGATGCTCTATTGCTATATGAATGTATGTCGCTACTTTTGATGCTATAATGTAGAGATATGTGCATGTTGTATGAGATAATGTGTGTGTAGTTTGTATTTTTTTTCTTTTTTAGCCAATGCATGAAATGCATGAACTTTCTTCTTCCCATGTGCCCGTAATTGACAATCCCAACTCTGACCTTGGCCATTTTTCAAATTCCAATCCAAATGAGGGTCCCTAAATTGGTTCGTTGGAAATTCAATCTATCATTTGTCCCATTTGTATTCATTTTTCATTGATCTTGGCCAAGCTTTCAACTTCTATTCTAATGTGCAGGCGCCAAAACTGGCTACTATGAAGTTTATCACTGAATTTTCCCTAGTTACATGCATCTGTAACTGCTCTTGGCCATGTTTAAGAATTCTACTCTGATGTGAAAGCACTGGAACTAGTTACCGTGAAGCTTATCATGGAATTTGCCCTAGTTAGATTTGCAATTGCTCCTGGCCATATTTTCAATTTCTAACTCTGATGTGAAGGCATCGAGAAAGGCTACATTGAAGCTTAACCAAAAATTTGCCCCAGTCACATGTACCTGTAAGTGCTCCTAGCCGTACTTTCAAATTCTACCCAAAGTAAGCGAATCTATGAATTGGCTCCGAGCTTTGCAGGATATTTCATTGACTATCCAATCGTATTTTGGAGCTTTTGAAGATGAAATAGGTTCTGAGGGTGAGTGATTATGCATTTTGGACATCAAAATCAAAAGGTCATATGCACAAAATGGATGTTTCATGTTCATGTTATTTTGAAAGGAAAATTTTATACCAGTGTTCAAAAGTAATGTGACATTGATGTTAGTCTATCAGGCTGGATAGATAACTTTCCCTCTTTATCGATTGCCCTAGTTTAGTTGAAGGAAACATTCCCTCTTCTGTCTTTTGCTGGGAAACCAATGTTGTTTTCTTGTTCTGGCTATTTGTTGATAGTTTACTGAAGTTGTACCTCTATTTTGATCTCGAGATCGATTTTGGGACTCAGGATGAAACATAGGCCTTAGGATATAGGTTCTTAGAAAGATAATGAAACCAAAGCTCAAAATTCCCTTCCCAAATGATATCTTCTGCCTCAGTTTGTGGCGATTTGCAATGTATTGACCGAACTTGTCATTAGAACAGGCTACCTACGTACTTTTCAGGATCAAGTTATTACGTAGTTTAGACTCAACATTGAGTCTGACAAATCATTTGAGACAACAATGTGTACCAATTTGGTCAGGACTTTCACTTAATTCATAAAGTAGGCTTAAGGGATAAAGGTCAAAGAAGAAAGCGACATAATGAGGCTCAAATTTTTTTGTTGTTATTAAAGGTAGTCATTGGTCAAGGATCACATGCAATGTATGTCCCCGATTTTTTCTTTCTTTCTCTTTTTTTATTTTTCCTTTCTTTTCACATCTTCTTTTTTACTACACCTTTCATCGTATTTTTATAGAGGAATCCTTAGTGTGGGATGTAATCCTTTGAAGGGTTAAATCAAGAATTGAATATTTTGAGCTCAAAGGGGTTAGCAAAGGGTTCTCATTTCTTGACTTAGGTAGCAAAAAAATGGTCTGTCATCATTTTGGGTAGTCAATTATTGTCTCATATAATTTTTCAGACCTCTGAAAACCCTGAACCTAGTTTAATCTTTAGGAAAATGAATTTTTAGAAGAAAAGGTTTGACATTCAGGCTCGAATGGTGTAACAAGTGATAAATCAGTGCTTGCTTCCTTTTGGGAAAATTGGTCAGCCAAGGATGACTATCTATCATTTGATCAAAACAAAAGTGATGAGCATTATGAACAAACAATGTTATTTAATGGTTTCTAAGAAAAATGCTTCTTTGGTGCATGAATCCATAGGATGAGGAAAATTTTTCATCTTTTTTATCTTCCCTTTCTTGACTTGAATTAAGTTAATGTTGACTTTTTGAGTCCGGTCCCTGTTTTAATAATGACAAATCACAGTATCCCACTTGTGTTTCTAAGTGTGAATAGGTTTATATTTTTGTAAGCACAAGTGATGAATGCAAAATGTAAGTCGTCAAGAGTACTGATAAGAACACCAATCGGCATATTCCATGGAGCATTAAGGAGCAGAAGACACGAAGACTTTATTTATTTTCCGGGTTGTAATAGTAATTAAGGTTGAATGTGCATGCATCTTACATGATTTAAAATTGAAGTTCTACCTAACCTTAGATTGATCATAGGACCTCCAAATAACATGAAAAACTCTTTTCATAAAATGGCTAACTTATACAAAGGTTTTTAAACGGTTTTAAAGTTAAAAGAAGACAAAAACTAAACTTTTTAAAGGTTTCGGTCAACTGGCCAGTTGACCGAATGTTAGAAATGAGCAATTTTCTCACTCAATTCGATCTCATCTCAAACCATGTTCAACATGAAAATTGTGAAATTTTACCATAGCTTGAGTTTGATACCAAGAACGTCCGAATTGGAGTTACACAAAAAAAGTTATGGCCAAAACACTGAGACGTGTCCCTCAGAGAAAAAAATCCCTTCATGTTTCTTCCATCTCATTGATGGGAATTGTTCTCAAAACAAAACTCATTTTCGTCAACTTTGTTCAACAGGAAAGTTGTGGGATTTTCTTTCACCTTTCTATTGATATCAAGAATATCCAATTTGAAGTTGTATTGAAAACAATATAGCCAAAACACTGAACAATGTCTGCGTAGAAAAGTCGAGGCCGGTTGACCGAACCTTCACTACGGTCGACTGAAACTCGTGGATTTCAAGCCTCGGTCGACCGTACCTTGAGCCTGGTCGACCGACCTTCTCGAGAAAGTGTCCCAACGGCCAAAAAATGGCTAGTTTTCAAAATAAAAATATATTTTAAGGTCCCAACGGCTATATAACGGTCACAAGGGGTTTTTACCTATAAATACAACCCCAGAACACTTGAAAATCGTTGGAGAATCCCTTTGTTAATTTAGTTTACCATTCTTTGATTTTCCCACACTTCTATACCCCATTTGTTCTTTAAATTCTCATTTTTCGCCTACTTTTCTTTATTTGAAAATCATTTTGGGAGAAAATATTCTTGGGGGTTTTATGTGAAGAGGCTTGAGCATATATCATATACATATATATTGCTTGATGGCCTTCTTCTTTCATTTGTGATATATTTTCAAAGATTAAAATGTCTCCTATTCTCTTCTTTTGAAAACCATTTTTGGGGAAAATATTTTTGGGGTTATATTTGAAGAGGCTTGAGCATATAACATTCTCTATATGTATATTGCTTGAAGGCCTTTCTATTTTTCATGTTTTCAAAGATTAAATTTCTACCATATTCTTTTATTTGGAAAAATATTTTTTGGAGAAATTTATTGTGAATAATGTCTTGAAGGCTTGGGCTAATATTCTTGCTCATATATTTTACTTGAATGCCTTCTTGGGATTAATTTTACTAAGGTCAATCATTTTGAAGAAAACCCTAATATTCTCCTACTCTTATCTTGACATACATTTGTTGGAGAATTTCTTTGGGTTATACAAGAGGGAGCCTTGAGCATATATCAATTTAATATATACTTGTTTGATGGGCTTCTCCTTCTATTTTATAATGGTCAATCATTTTAGAAAAGAAAATCATTTTCAAAACTCTCAAGCTTTACTTGAAAAAATATTTTGAGAGAAAACTCATACTCTACATGAGCTTCATTTCAAAATCATATGAGAATGCATATTAGATTTTAATGTTATACATCTTTGCTTGTATTTTAGAAGCATATTTTATGTACAAAATGATTTTATTGTAACGGTTTGGTTCAGCCCATTAATTCAACTGGGCAGTCTCAGCCTCGTAAGTGAGACCAGTTTGGTTCAGCCCTTTAATTGAATTGGAAAGTTTCAGCCTCGCAAGTGAGATCGGTTCGGTTTAGCCCGAAACTGGGGAGTCTCAGCCCTGCAAGTGAGACCAGTTTGGCTTAGCCTAGTAATTGAGTTTGGGTTTTCCTCGCCCCATAAGGAGAGGATGTAAAAGGCTTTTGCTCCGCCCAGTTAAGTGAGCAGGTATAGTGGAATCCTTGGGGGTAAGCCCAAGGAGGGATGTAGGCTGGTTTGGCCAAACCTCGATAACAAATCTGGTGTCTTTCTTTCTATCTTATTTAAACTCTTACACTTTAATTTCAGTATGTGTATGAATGTTTATTTAATGTCGAAATTATTTTGATGCACACATTTGATTTAAATATGATACTGCACACGTGTATGTTTGCTTTTATTGTTAAAATCGCTTTACATACACGTATACATGTTGAATGGGATATGATACTGTGGTGAATCGGCGAATTGTTTAAATTAGCCAAAAAGTTTTTAAAACCCAATTCACCCCCCCCCTATTGGGATCACACCAATTCCAACAATTGGTATCAGAGCCTCGTTGCAAAAGGCTTAACTGCTTATGCATAAAGATAGCAACGACTCAACTTTTTGGTGTATCCGAATTTTGAGGGTTAGCTCTTTGCAAATCCTCCACTGTTTTATTGCATAGAGTTTACTGTGTTAAATCTGAAAATATGTTTGTAAAATCAAATGATTGGTGGATTTGGAAAGTATTCATGCTTGTTATGCTTATCATATCCCATTGAAAATATTTTCAAATTTCAAATTCCCCAAATTTTGAAAATGAATAAATTCGCATGACATATGTTTTAATGCATATCATATGTGTGCCATGCATGTTTTTTGTGTGCCTTAGTCACTAATGCCTTTGTAAGTTCATTCTTTTGAGTGCTAAGGTCCTTTGGGAATCATAAGAGGTATATGGAACCGAAAGAGAGATGACACCACTCCAAGCTTAAACGATTAAGAAGGAGTAAAACTTAAAGGTATATCTATTCTCCTTCTAATATATTGAATAACTCATAGTATAATTCCCATGATATATCTTGTGTTTGATTTATTTGTCGTCATGAATCATATGACATTTGTACTAATTTCTTGTCATGATTTGTATGATATATCTTGTATTAAATCTTTGTATAAATCATGATAAATCTTTAATGATAATAGCATGATGTCTTATGAGGTGCACTTGAGAAGAATATCTTATTAATACTCATAAGATTTTAGGATATATATATATATATAAGGAATCAAAATGCTTTAAATGATTAAATAGAGTTGTATGCTTAAAAGATTATATTTTAGTATGCTCTATTATTCTACTGAGAACCCTAAGGAAATCTAGCCAACATATGAGTTTTAATGACCTTATCCAATCTAAGCTTAATATATACATATAATTATGATTGGTTAATATATGATAATATTGTGGCTAGTGCATGCTTATGTCATTATCAGCTTTTGAATTAAACCTCATAAGCATGTTTAAATAAATCTCATTCAAATGGACAAAATGTTTTAATTGTTATAAGAATTCTGATGCTATATATGCTTTAGTATGAATGTTTAGATATAGCATATCTTTGTCCATCACACAGTATTGAGTTTTAGGAAATTGATCTTATGCTATGTAATGTATAATCCTAAACTCATAATTGAGCTTAAAACGATAAATCATTTTCAAATGATGAATTAAACTCAAGGAATTTATAAGCTCGTCCTCATATTTAAAAATGTTTGTTATGCCAAATACAATTAATTGAATATATAATTCTTTGGCTATATAATTGAGGGGGAGCAGTATGTTTTGAAAATTCATCCAATATACATTTTTTGTATTGTGCTTATCATATACATTGGATGCTTTATATGAGCTGAATGCAAATATCCATATGTGCTAAATGAATATACTCCATGATTGATGGATATTATTTTAAATTTGATCTGATGTGAGCTAAATACCTATGTCCATTCTTATTTAAATGACTATATTTTCTCATGAATGGATAATTTGTTTTACATAAATGCATATATCCATCTTCTGATTTAAGTTCAATTATATTTGATGGATAACCTATTTGTATTTAATGCCACTATTAATAGATTACCTAATGATTATATCTTCGTACGAATAGTCTATATTTATTTGATATATTGATTGAACTACTTGACTGCATGCTTAGTCTAGAATGTCTCCTGCATGGCAGATGCAGTTGATGAGAATTGCATGCTAATAGTAGAAATAGGTTCTCGCATGCTTAAATTGGATTATTACTTGTTGATTGGGTGAATCTATCTGGTTTTAGGTACATGGTAAATTTGGGAAATGTCCGATTTACAGACGGCATGTTGACGAAATTTTGATAGGATTTTTCCCAAATCAAAACCTTGTGCTAAAGATGATTATGATAAAATTAATGTTAAAACATTTTTGAATGGATGAGTGAAACCAAATAGAAAATTAAAATTCATTCTTACATAATCATCGAATAACTAGGAGAGCCCAACTCCATCCCTATAGGAAGCACAAAAATGATCCATATGCATCACCTTCATTTATTGAATATCGAGGCTCTTGAGAATACCCTAAACATTATATCCAGTGCTTAAAGTCTTATGATTTTATATGAAATGTTCTTGGGTCATAAACATTATTGCATGCCTCAATATATATTTTTTGATGCATCTATGGCTTATAGGGAAGACTATATTGAACATATGACAATTTCTTAACAGATAACTAGTATAGTTGTATTAAAAGGACCGCTTATACTATCTGGTATACCTAGTGAAATCAATTTTTGATCAGTATAAGCAACAAATTTCCCTTCCTAAGATGCACAGTAATTACATGGGATAGTACATGTGAAATCCAAAACGCTATGTATTTTGAAGACATGTACACATTTAGGTTGTGTCTTAGGATAAACTTAGTTCATGGACTCCATTTGGTCAAATTCTTTGGATTATGTACTTTCACTCCGGATCCAAAAGGTAGAGCATCATCACCTTTAAATTTAACGCCTCATATTTTGATGATGGTCCATTGACTAAGGAATTTGCATGACCAAGGGGGAGTTTTTCATTTTGCGCACACTCATTGTGTTTTGAGTTGTGCCATCCTTTTTTTTTTTGAACTCCTATTGCATTACCTTTATGTATAGCCTTGATTGACTATTGTGCATTAAAACGAAATGCAATATGTCGTGCTAGTATATGCAAAATGCTTATATTTGTTGCATGCTAAAAATCTTTTGATAGGATGAATCTTTGAGGAATGCTCTTAAATGACTATCATCCTGAACTTAATGCAAGTATGTATGCATGCAAATATACAAGAGGAGTTTAAGCCCCACTTTTAAGAAAAATAAACTTAATAATCTTCTGCATGCTAAGTAATATTTAGAAGGATGAACATGTGTTGAGTATACTTGAATGAAATCCATCCTTTGAACGTTAATGCACTTTTGTATGCTTGAGACTATACTGGGGAGGTTAAGCCCCATTCTTGAAAAAGGATAAGAATCAATTAACCCATCAACTCACATTATTTCTCATTGTTTCTACTTTTTGAGTCCAAAGTTTTTCTAGGCACCTTGAACATCATATCTTGTCTTTACTGAATATCTTTGATATGAATTGTTTCGGGTACACATGAACACCATACATGACTTTGTACTTGATATTTAGCGTATGTGTGTTTAGGGACATTTTACTGGTGAAATTTATTCGTCTAACACATATCTAGTAAAATATGAAATTAATACTTATACTGCTTGAACTTTCACAAATTATATCAGTATAAGTAGTTAAAAGAATCTAAGCACGCATTCAAATTGATAGGGGGAGCACCTAGAAATTATTTTTCTATCTTGTTGTGCTCACAACATTTCCTACTTAGATTTAGCTTTTAAATTCATTGTGGCTTGTGATTAATTTTAATGTCTTCCTTGAATATAATAAATGAAAATATTTTGTTTGCCACAGTGGTTTAGGTTTTTCCATATGATCCCCATTCTTAAATTTATTTAACATCCTTGGATTTATATGGTTTCATTTTTCTAGAACTTTGTGATTTGCACTTAAATGATATACCAGGAAAATAATGCTTGCTTGAGTTTTAAATTAAAGTTTCTTTTTCAGCAAGCATAAAGCCTCAGTTTTTTAAGCAAGCATTATAAGGGGGATATATATATATATATATATATATATATATATATATATATATATTTATATATATACGTTTATATTTATTATAATACTTTATGGCAAGAACTTATTTTAAAACTAGAACTTTTTCTCTTGCCTTATTATTATTATATACATATAAGTTATAAAATTGCATAATTGGTTCAGTAATTTCATATGAAAATGCATGTGAACTCGTTAGACTATTTTTATGCTCAAACCTCCCTTTGGTATCATATGTCGTGTGCCTTTAACTCAAATCTTCCACAGGTCATATGATATGTTTAAATTGCAAACGATTTGAGTATGCTTATGGTCTAACATTGTTTACATGTCATTTTAATCTTTTAAATGACCAGTTAAACTGTTCTGTATGCTTAATGGTTATATCTTTTAAACAGTTATAAAATTTTTATGCCCAACTGTTATATCACATAAGGGGAGAGCTTTTCTTTTCTTCAAAAAGGGGGAGTTCTCTTCGCTGAGTATAATTTAAATGATAAAATTATTTTCTACTCAGTTTAACCCTTTTGTTGATGACAAAAGGGGGAGATGTTTCTTGAGAAAAATTATAAACCCCTTTTATCTCTCTGCCTTTTGTTATTCAAAATGGGAAATGACAAATGCACAAACTTGAATATTTTGTTAAAATAGCTTTAAACATATACTGCACATTGAACCACTGAGTTGAACTATCAACGTCAAAATTTGTGAAGTCTTTCTGTTTATGATTGACCTTTTTTTTTTTTTTAATATCATTTTGAATTTATGCATATTGTAAGGGGGAGCCTTATCATGCAATCCTAATTTTGCTCATGTGTTTGTCATTATCAAAAAATGGGAGATTGTTGACTTTTTAAGTTCGATCCCTGTTTTGATAATGACAAACCACAGTATCCCACTTGTGTTTCTGAGTGTGAACAGGTTTATATTTTTGTAAGCACAAGTGATGAATGCAAAATGGAAGTCGTAAAGAGCACTGAGAAGAACACCAATCGGCATATTCCATGGAGCATTAAGGAGCAGAAGACACGAAGACTTTATTTATTTTCTGGGTTGTAATAGTAATTAGGGTTGAATGTGCATGCATCTTACATGATTTAAAATTGAAGCTCTACTGATTAGTACATAATATTGCATATTTATGAACATTTATACGCCATCTTAGTGCACAGAAATAAGTAAATCATTTACGTAATATGCATATAGAACTTATTGTGTGATTTTTGTGATTTGTAGGTAAATTGCAATAAATAATTGATTAGCCCTCGGGTGGAGTATGGATTGGCTGCAAAGACTTTAAGGATTCAAAGTACTAATTTGTGAAGTGAGGAAGGATGTTTGGAAGAATTGAATAACATCCAATAGTGCTTTAATTGGGGTTAATTGAAGTAATGTAGCAATTTTGCGCAGCTTTGGTAAATCGGTCATAACCTTTGACTCGGTTGTCAAATTTATGCAAACTTGGTCTCATTTCAAAGAAGACTTCAAGACCTACAAATTTTCATTTCACAAGAAAGTCCAAATTACAATTTTTAGACTTCCAAACTTGAGTTAGAAGAAAGGTGACGAGATTAAACAATAAATTTCAACATCACAAGGAGTGCGACTACCATTTTGGTAGGTGAAGGTGTTTGTGGTGGGTATAGGAGTGTAACTAATAAATTGTGTTAGGTTTTGGAGTGGAAGTAGTAGTTTTTCAACCTATAAATAAGAGGCTTGTGTTAGCCTTAGGGAGCTACCTCATTTTCTTGTATTCTCTCTCTCATTTCCTTGTAAACATTCGGAAGTTTTTAATTTAAGTATTTCTTCTTTTCATTCTAATGGCCAACTAAATTTCAAGTTAGGCTAAGGGAGTCCCACATCTTATTATTGGTAATTCTCATCTCAGTCTTCAAGTATTTTATGTTTAAGATTGGTTAATGTTCAATGATCTTTTTCTAAAAACTTTTGGTTTTGTAAACTTCTTGATTGATTGTAGACAAGTTAAATTTTGACACAACCAATGCTTTTTGTTCTTACATTCTAAAAGTTTGCTGAAATATTTTCATTTGACATTATTCAAAAATTTTTGTCAAACCTATGCATTTCAAGCGATATATTTTTCGATCAAGTTCAATAGGTATATTGATGTTGGTTGAGTTGTAAAGATGAGATTTGTTTACCAATGATGAGATTAGGATGAAATCTAAAGTCTAACCCTTTAATTAAATTGTTATAGTCAAGTGACAGTTATATTCATTAAAATCAATCCCCACACCTCTCACTCTGAATTAATTTGTGACGTATGAACTCTTAAACTTACCAATTGAATCCCTGTGGAAATGACCTTAGAACTCCAAGATTTACTATGCTTGACAATGGAATTTTCCTACGCTTGGGAATTGGACAATGATGAACAAAATAAAATGACAAACATCTACCTGACCTTAGATTGACTATAGGACCTCCAAATAATATGAAAAACTCTTTTCATAATATGCCTAACTTATACAAAGGTTTTTAAATGGTTTTAAAGTTAAAAGAAGACAAAAACTAAACTTTTCAAAGGGGTCGGTCAACTGGCTAGTCCACCGAATGTTAGAAATGATCAATTTTCTCACTCAATTCGATCTCATATCAAACCATGTTCAACATGAAAATTGTGAAATTTTATCATAGCTTGAGTTTGATACCAATAACGTCTAAATTGGAGTTACACAAAAAAAGCTATGGCCAAAACACTGAAACGTGTCCGTAAGAGAAAAAAATCCCTTCATGTTTCTTCCATCTCATTGATGGGAATTGTTCTCAAAACAAAACTCATTATCATAAACTTTGTTCAACAGGAAAGTTGTGAGATTTTTTCTTACCTTTCTATTGATATCAAAAACATCCAATTTGGAGTTGTATAGAAAACGTTATGGCCAAAACACTAAACAGTGTCTGCGCAAAAAAGTCGAGGCCAATCGACCGAACCTTCACTACGGTCGACTAAAACTCATGGATTGCAAGCCTCGGTCGACCGCACCTTGAGCCTGGTCGACCGAACTTCTCGAGAAAGTGTCCGAATGGCCAAAAAATGGCTATTTTTCAAAATAAAAATATATTTTAAGGTCCCAACGGCTATATAACAGCCATAAGGGGTTTTTTCCTATAAATATAATCCCAAAACACTTGAAAATTGTTGAAGAATCCCTTTGTTAATTTAGTTTACCATTCTTTGATTCTCCCACACTTCTACACCCCATTTGTTCTTTAAATTCTCATTTTTCTCCTACTCTTCTTTTATTTGAAAATCATTTTGGGAGAAAATATTCTTTGGGGTTTTATGTGAAGAGGCTTGAGTATATATCATATACATATATATTGCTTGATGGCCTTCTTCTTTCATTTGTGATATATTTTCAAAGATTAAAATGTCTCCTATTCTCTTCTTTTGAAAACCATTTTTGGGGAAAATATTTTTGGGGTTATATTTGAAGAGGCTTGAGCATATAACATTCTCTATATGTATATTGCTTGAAGGCCTTTCTATTTTTCATGTTTTCAAAGATTAAATTTCTCCCATATTCTTTTATTTGAAAAAATATTTTTTGGAGAAATTTATTGTTAATAATATCTTGAAGGCTTGAGCTAATATTCTTGCTCATATATTTTGCTTGAATGCCTTCTTGGGATTAATTTTACTAAGGTCAATCATTTTGAAGAAAACTCTAATATTCTCCTACTCTTATCTTGACATACATTTGTTGGAGAATTTCTTTGGGTTATACAAGAGGGAGCCTTGAGCATATATCAATTTAATATATATTTGCTTGTGAGACTTCTCCTTCTATTTTATAATGGTCAATCATTTTAGAAATCATTTTCCAAACTCTCAAGTTTTGCTTGAAAAAATATTTTGAGAGAAAACCCATACTCTACATGAGCTTCATTTCAAAATCATATGAGAATGCATATTAGATTTTAGTGTTGTACATCTCTGCTTGTATTTTAGAAGTATATTTTATGTACAAAATGATTTTATTGTAACACCTCGGTTCAGCCCATTAATTGAACTGAGGAGTCTTAGCCCTGCAAGTGAGACCGGTTCGGTTCAGCCCGTTAATTGAACTGGGGAGTCTTAGCCCCGCAAGTGAGACCGATTTGGTTCAACCCAGAATTGAACTGGAGAGTCTCAGCCCCGCAATTGAAACTAGTTTGGCTCAGCCTAGTAATTGAGCTGAGGTTTTCCTCGGCCCGTAAGGAGAGGATGTAAAAGGCTTTTGCTCTGCTCGGTTGAGTGAGTAGGTATAGTGGAATCCTTGGGAGTAAGCCCAAGGTAGGGATGTAGGCTGGTTTGGCCGAACCTCGATAACAAATCTGGTGTCTTTCTTTCTATCTTATTTAAATTCTTACACTTTAATTTCAACATGTGTATGAATGTTTATTTAATGTCGAAATTATTTTGATGCACACATTTGATTTAAATAAGATACTACACACATGTATGTTTGCTTTTATTGTTAAACTCGCTTTACGTACACGTATACATGTTGAATGGGATATGAAACTGTGGTGAATCGGCGAATTGTTTAAATTAGCTAAAAAGTTTTTAAAACCCAATTCACCCCCCCCCCCTTTTTGGGATCACACCAATTCCAACAGTTAACATCATTTTCTGGCTCACGAATACTGAAATTGTTATTTTTCCTATTCCCGCATGAAACATGCGCAAACAAATTATTGGTCAATTGAACTCATGATGCAAATGATATATGAAAATGCATAACTTCATTTCATTGATAGGGACAAAATTCTTTGAGACAAAAATGTCATAAGATTTGAAAGAGGAAATGAAAATGGAAATAAAGAACACCAAAGCACTATATGACATGGACGAGACAGTCAAAATTCTACAAATTTGTATTTCTGCTCTGGTGAAAAAAGGGTAATTCATTCATGCCACATCTGATATATTCCTCAGCCTATCCTAGCTCCCAGACCTTCTCACAGCATGTTAACAACTTCCTACCCTGTGATTAGGTAGAGGATCACTCTGAATTCCAGACTGTTTATCATAAAAATGCAACCACCCTGCATCCCTCAATGTTTATACTTTGTGTTTGAATGCCCAGTAGTGCCCGATGGTGTGCCTAGGAGCATTGGCATCATATGTGCATCGAGTTTTTAGACGTACCAATATGGGAAATCGGGTAAGAAAGGAGTCCCAGAAATGGTTAAAACCATGTTTTGTTCCTTTAATTGAGAGAATAAGTCTGAATATGTCATTGGGATAGGGTCTATTTTCCTGACATTCCTTTAGAGGCCCCTTTCCTATGCTTGGTTAATCAGCTGGGCGAGCATAGGCCTGGGAGGAATCATTTGAGGCCTTATGCATGTGTATGCCATTTGATTAATAGTGGGTTTGAAAACAAAATTTTTTTTAGGCTACTAACTTCTGCCTCTCCGATGACAACGCCCTTGAATCATTTGTGCTTCCTTGTCCTCCTTCCTACCTATTCATTTCTTGCTTGGACCAGTCTCAGCACTATTGCTTTTGGCTTGACCTGCCTTGATGTCAGTCTCGAATCCTTCCTTTGATTGCAATGATGTCCATGAAATTGTAGGGAGTTGCTCCCAAGAGATGCCCATGGTAGGGATCTTTCAGCGTACTAAAAAATAAAGAGATGGCTTCTTGGTCACCTACCGAGGGGTCCACTTGGATTGCCACATCTTTCCACCAATAGGTATATTCTATAAAGGTATCTATGGGATTCTTTTCCATTTCTAATAAGGCCATCCGATCTGGTGCCATTTCCATCACATGACGATATTGTGCTATGAAAGCATTGGCCAAATCTCCCCACGTGCGAATTCGCGCCTTGTCTTGTTGGGTATACCATCTGGCTGCCACGCTAGTTAGACTGCTTTGGTAGCAGAGCATCATTAGTTTCTCATTGTCGGAGTAAGCATCCATTGCTTGGCAATACAATCAAAGGTGAGTTTATGGGCATCGGGTCCCATCAAACTTTTCAAAATCCTGTACTCTGAACTTTGGTGGTAGGACCACTTTTGGTACTAGATAGAGGTCTGCCGGATTAAAAAAACTGAATGAATTAAATCCTTCAATGGCTCTTAACCGTTCTTCAAGCACGTCACAACGATGCTTGGTTGCGATTCTGTTTGCCCTCGCATCTGTCATCATTATCGGGGGTACTCCAACTGTTGGGATTCCTGGCATTGGTGCGATAGGAATGAATGAAGCACTATTCAGTAAGGGGTTTTCAATGACAATCATAGGTTGTGCTGATGTTTGCTCGTGGACCGGGGTGAACCCCTAAGGATAAGTGGGGTCTGAATCCTCCTCATCATCTTGTAGGTGCACAACTTTGCCCTTACCCATTAATAGGTTCAGGAGTTTACTCATCTTATTATTCAACTCTTTTGCCCCTATTCTATGCCCAGGTCTCTATCTTCTAACTGTTTTACCATGATCTTTACTTTGCTTCTGGTGTTGTAAGGGTGGGTGGAGGTGGGCTTAATGTTGGAACTCTGGATTTTGATTCAGCCTGATTTTATAGGAGGTTGGAATGTGATTACTTGGCCCATTAAAGAAGAAATCTCATGCATGGGTTATGCATGGATGACTGTAATGCAATCTAAATAATCATTTGGCCAGAGTTCCGGGAAAAACCTTATTCGTTAGTGACCTTGGGAATAATCCATTTTCTCCTTGGCAGGGTAATTTGGGAGATAACATTTGACTTTTTCACAAATGAATTGGGTTTTTTTCCGAAATATTGGCCAAGTGATAGGGACGCCTAAGTTGATGTAGATTCTACAACACACAACATTTTCTTGACATATGTATGACAGACATAGATTACCACCTGTGGAGAAGGATGTGGCTTTTGTCCCGATCCCGGGGGAGATATATACAGGATTCTCCAAGGCTCTATCCTAGATGAAAGATTTTGGATACAACATATGTGGTTAGGCTCTAATATTTATTGATTAAAGGTTCCTAGATTGAGACTCCATCCTCCCTTACAGAGGTTCAGATAAAGTTTGCACTGAGCGGAGTGGTTTGTGGGTCCCCATAAGCCCTGCCACTGGGAACAAATGATATTACACTCCTATCGAATCCTAAAAGGGAAAGCCCAAGTATAGAGCTGTGAAAGTGTGTGAATTCAGTTTTAACCTAATCCCTCTACCCCACATGCATCCACACATTTATTCAAATACATTATTCACAATTAAATATATGCTACAAAAAATCACATGCTTAAAAGTATGTACAATTAATTAGATGCTCATCAAGGTATCCATAGCCAATCATTTGCTTATCTTGGCAAATATCCACAAGTATTCAGAACTAATCACATGCTTATTCAAACACAAAAGTAAGTCAGGCACTTACGCAATTATTCACCTATGCATAATCAAATTGTCATTTTGCATACCAGTTTAAGGGAGTACTCACTAAGGCTTATTATATTTGAAATTTGGGATAATCATCAATTAATTATTAGCTTGACACTCGAACTTCCCCAGCGGAGTCACTAAGTAGTCGTGATGTTCCTGGACGTGAACTTGAGACGACTAAAAATGATATGAAATGAAAGTGTGTGGATTTTTAAAATGTAATTTTCGTGGAAAACAAAGTATATGGAGTCGCCACTAACATTTTGGAGTGTGGTTAGAACACTTGATTACTACCCAATTAAGGGTAGAATCGGTCTGTGCTACCAGAATCGATCTCGAGAGTTCAGTTACGCGAGGAGAAGGTATTAGCACCACCTACATGTCCATTCTTATGAACGGTACCAAATCAATCGAAAACTATCCCATAAATCAAACCTAATAAGCCTTCAAAATTACTCCCTTTCAAAATGTGTAAAGAAAATGCACAAAACAACGACTATATAGATATTCCCTCAGAATCGGGGCATATCAAACTCTAAATAGCTTATGTCTCCTTTTTAAATTATTGAGATTAGAAAATCAAGAAAATAGTTTACAAAGATACACTCTCAGGATTTTGAAATTTTTATAGAATTTCCTAAGTATGAAGAATAATATTTCGGGAGGTTTTTGGACTCATTCTGGACTAAAAGTTTGCAAAATGATTTTTCAAGTTTTAAAATATTTTTCTTGATTTTTTCTCTTTAAAATTTTTTTTTTCAAATTTCCCCAAATTTTTGAATTAAATAACAAGAAGGCAATTAAGCAAAAACAATAAAGATCGAGTCAAAATATTTTTAGAATTTTTACATGAATTTTTTTGTGATTTTTCTACGGGTAGACAAAAACAATTTTTAATCTAATTTTTTTTTTTTTTTTTTGTGAAATTTTGTGTTTTCTGATTTTTTGTGAATTTTTAGCATAAGAATTATTTTAAGAAGGAAAAAGCAATGATAACTACCTTAGATATATTCTTAGAAATTTTGCAATTTTTCTTGATTTTTTTTTGTAATTTTTCTAAATTTATTGTGAATTATTGTTAGTTTATTAGAAACTCAAGTCGATTCCATACTAGTTCAAAGGACTCGAACCGATTTAGAGAAGAATTGGTTTAAAAAGGGGTAACCTGTTTAAGGTCTGGTTAAGACCATAAAGTCAACACACGTTGCCTTCTGTGTGGTGTGTGCTTTAGTGAGTGTAGCAGTGTGCGTCACCGGTGTGTGTGTGTGTGTAAGTCTCAAACTCTTCCTCCATCAAGTTTGATCCATGGTTCCCAAGCTCTCTCAAAATTAAAAATGAAGTCTAATGCTCTAAGAACTCCAACAAACCGACCCTTGCAAAAATCCTAGAGAGGAGCCACAGGAATTCCCTGCCCGTAAAGAATGTGGAATACTTGCTTCATTAGTAAATAAACATCCAAAATAATGACATTTACCGAGTCAGGAAGCAGCACAGTATGTGTAGATAAAAATATAAAAATGTTAAACATGTAACCCAGCAATTTGATCAAGAATTTAACTCTATCCCAGTAACCACATTAAATCTGCAACCCGGGAATTTGATTAAATCAACCCCAGCAACCATATTAAATCTGCAACCCAGCAATTTGATAAAAAATTTAACTCAATCCTAGCAAACACATTAAATCTGCAACCCAGCAGTTTGATAAAAAATTTAACTCAATCCTAGAAAATAAGAGTCACCAAAAACTCCTCTAAACCATCCACAAAAAAAAAAACTACAAACATTTAGACATATGAAAAAAAAATCCAAACATAAATTTGCAACTATATTGAATCTAGAACCCGTTATCCAAAGCTGTATAAATAAACAAAATAGAATAAAAAAATTTTATGAAGCAATCCATAGAGAGAGAGAAAAAAAGGAGAGAGAGGGAGAGAAATAGAGATATATCGGCGAGTGCAGGTGTTGTGCATGGGTGAGTGCATGAGCTCTGTATTTTAGAGAGAGAGAGAGAGAGAGAGAGATATCAGCGAGCTCGGGTGCTGCGCATCTACGAGGGAAGAGCTGAACAGAGAGGGTGGAGGCCGTGAGTCTGCTGGAGCTGGGTGGGCGGTGAGCAGAGAGTTGCCAAAAATGATTCCGCTGGTATGGCCGGAAGAGAGGTTCGCTGACCTAGGGGCTGAGTTTCTAGATTTTAGAGGGAGAGGGATATATATCGGTGAGCTCAAGTGCTGTGCATGAGCTCCAGAGGGTGGAGGGCTGCTATGATAACGGAAATGGAACAGAAGGAAGGAGATCGAGAGAGATGGATAGTGGACAATGTGGAAGACGAGCGAGATCGGTGAGGCCAAGAAGGGGAGGGTCGTGCATTGTGTGTGATAGAGAGGCTCGGCTAGCTTTTGGAGGATGGTCATAGATGGTGGAATGTTGGGTGGTGATGCCGGTGATGATGTAACCTAGAGGTCATGCAGTGGCAATGGAGGCACGAGTAGTATTAGGGTCGGAGTAGGAGAGGACACGGGGTTGGGTAGATGATCGATGAAAGAGATGGGGAATGGGAGACGGAGGTTTCGTGTATGGTGAGATTAGAGAATAAGTTGGTGAGAGGGAGTCAGTTCAGGAGAGAAGAGGTTTGCTAGTGGAGCTGGGTGGTGATTCCGGTGATGTTGACATAACCCGGACGTTATGCAATGGCAATGGATGCACAAGCAGGATCAGGTTCGGAGTAGGAGAGGACACGAGAGATGGGTAGGAGATCGGTGAAGGAGATGGAGGATGGGAGACAGAGGTTTTGTGTATGGTGAGAACAGAGAATAAGCTGGCGAGAGGGAGTCAGTTCGGGAGAGAGAAGGTTTGCTGGTGGTGCTGGGTAGCCGAAGGTGTGAGGGGTGGTTTCGTTAAGTGTTGCAGTGGTGATGATGGAAAGAGAGAGTGGGAACTATGTTGATGGTGTGCGGTGATGGTAAGAGAGAATAGAGACTTGAGA